>NW_008824986.1:15448799-15459812 GCF_000699105.1 Pygoscelis adeliae | reverse complement strand
AGGCCGGCGGCGTCGTGCTCGGCAAGTCCGCCGATAAGCTCTTCTCTCTGAGCGGGTTGTTCGCGGTATACAAGCCCAAGGGGCCCACCTCGGCCGGCGTGCTCAACCTCCTGAAGGAGAGACTGCTGGCAGGTAGGCGGTCGGGCTACGGGCCGGGGGATGTGAGGCAAGGAGAGGCGAAGTGCGGGCTTCCCGAGTTGGGCCTGGAGGGCCGAGGTAGGGGTTTGGTGGTGAAGCGAGGAAGTCGTGACAGGAGGGTATGTGTAGGCCCTGCCCGCGGTCCCAGGGCAGGACCAGGCCGGCCTGAAGCAATCGCCCATGTAGCCCTCGAGCATTTTGGCCAGGGGTGCCCTACCCGGCATGGCTGTGGGATGGGCGTTGCGTGGTAGTGTGTGCGTTCGTTAGGATGCTGGAACCACAACCCCTGTCAAGCCACTGCACCCTCTTTCTCAGCATTCAGATAACTAAAGGAGAACTGTTTTTTTATTTTTCTTGTGGTAGTTCACAGCCATGACGTGGCCCAGGTTGGGGAATAGAGCTGTTCCTGGATACGTTCTGGCTCGCTGCATGGAGCTGCTGGGTCCCTGCAGGACTCGGTGCATTGGTCACGCTGCACGGTGAGCTGTAAGGCCATATTCACCACTTGCTTATTTGGGGCAGGCGTCTATTATTGCCTAAGGTACGGCATGATGTGAGCCTTCGTTTTGAATGGGGATGAGATTTGCCCCAGCAGAAGGCTCCAGTCCTGCAGTGCACAATGCAGGGGATCCCAGCTTGCTTGGAAAGCTGTCGAGCATGGTCCCAGGGACAGCGCGCACCCATCTGCCAGAATGGGTGTTGGCAGCATCGCTGCAGCACAGCAATGGCAGGATGCTCTGTTTCAGTCCCACTGCCTATTGCCATTAAAAAAAAATCACCAAATGAGTGAAAACCACAGTGTTTCCAGGAGTTTGAAAATCCTGGGCACAGTCTGCAGAAACTGCTTTTTCAGAATACAGGGAAGTCTGAGTGTCAGATATTAGGGAAAAAAGTGTGATCATTGCAAAAGTGTGAGGGACTGTGGCCTAGATGCTCTTCATAATGGATATGGGGACCTGATCGTCTAATCTGAATTTTTGGGCATTTGCTGATGAAGTGAGAACATACTTTCAGACTGGTGAGTGCTTATACAGGGAAGCCTGGGTGTCAGATATTAGGGAAAAAAGTGTGATCATTGCAAAAGTGTGAGGGACTGTGGCCTAGATGCTCTTCATAATGAATTTGGGGACCTGATCATCTAATCTGAACTTTTGGGCATTTGCTGATGAAGTGAGAACATACTTTCAGACTGGTGAGTGCTACAGACTTACTCTGTAGTAAACTGTAGTGTAGGCACAGACTTCAATTCAGCTTTGTATGGAAGAGATTTAGCCATATCATGGCTGATTCCCTGATTTGAAAGGTGTAATGAAGAGATAATAGGAATAGATAAGGGAGCTTAGGGCATTTGTCATATTTATTACTAATAAATAAGGTGCATTGGACTCCGCAAAATTCCTGGAGTCATCAGCAGCATAGGAAGTATGGTGGGTTGAGATGCTCTGACAGCTTGAAAGCAGGAGTGAGCAAGTTCAGTTCATTGCAGAGTTTTCACAGGGCTGTGTACATGTGAATAAACATGACCCATTACATGGAAGTCAATACGACAAGAATTGCTCAGATTATATGGCATAAAATTTGGATAAAATAGATGATTTCAGGGTCTCTGCTGCTAGTTCTTGCACGCTTTGTTGATGAAATTTCACAGGTGAACTGTCCACCAGGTTTTCTAGTAGCATTTTCTGAACATCTGTTTATAACGGTACATAAGACTTGATTAGAGTCTGAGTGAAAATAGCTTGCGAATTGTTTGAGGTTGGGAGTAGGTCTAGATGAATCATTGGTCTTATTCAGTACAGCAATTTCTGCACTAGTAATTCATAGTTTAAATAATTGATTTTTATCTCCTTTAGCGGTCTGGAAATATGTGCTGTTTTTCCTATGTTCTAAGGTTATCCTATAATGCTTCCTTTCAATTTCTATTTGCAGAAGCTGGTGTGCAAACAAATGGGAACAAAAGAAACCAGGTTTTGAAAATTGGACATGGTGGAACTTTGGACAGTGCAGCGGCAGGAGTTCTTGGTAATGAAAAATATAAATACAGTCATCAAAAGATGATTTTAGGAAACATTTTCATGCCTACATGAAATCAGAGGTGGAGGAACAATTTGGAATACATATGGCAGGCTTTGTGGTTTTGCGGGAAGGACAGGTTACTGTGGAAGAGTGGTCTGGGTTAAATTTCCTCTGCATATACTTTTACATGCATATAATGTGTTTCTTAACAGAAGGCTATTCCCCCTCCCCCCCACCAAACTCCTGAAATAACTTGTCAGTTATTACATGAAAATACAGACACTTGTGTAATGAATTCTGAATTACCTCAGAAATTGATGGCTTTTTTTACTTAAGCTGGGGATTTATAGTCATCATAATTTTCTAAAGTATTTGTTCTTAAACTAATGCTTTTCTGGGAATTTGAGGGAGCCTTTTGGGTTGTAATACTGGCCAAATGAAAGATCGGTAAGAGCAATTCAGCTGCTGCTTTTTTTGAGGCTCAGCACAGGAACAGTTTTCGCTTCCTGTCCTGCTTCATAAAGAAGAGTCATCAAAGAGATTTTGTCTTTTAATTTTGATAGCAATCCATTTATTGAATTCCTTTTCAATTGTCAATGGCTGGTGTTGAAAACTCAGCTGTGGGTGGTGACCACTGGGCTGAATTATTTCCATATCATACATTGTCACCAACAGTTTTGTTGATAAGTAACATGCAAACTACAGCTTGCTTAAATCACAGCCTTGTAACTCTACTTGGCTAGAAGAAATAACAGTAATACTTTTTTGATATTGAAAATCAACAGGTACAACTATGAGTATACACTGAAAGTAAATCCACTGAGTTTTGATGTAATGACTTCTCTCAGGAAGAACTGTGCTTCAAGGGGATGTTGTTTGCTGAGACTGTTGCTAGTAGAGGCCTATAGGCTTGTAATTGTCTGTCACCTGTGAACATTGCAAAATGTAACATTCTTGGGCTAGAAGTAAGCTCATTTTGTTCCAATTTCCTATACTGTGTGGCTGCTCACTGGAGAATACTGTGTGTATTGCTGAAGCGGACATTTTCCTTTTACACAGATGTTCCCTTTGAGCATGCTACTGCTCGTCGTGGGAAGTCAACAGCATTGATCCATAGGAAAAGAAAAATCACTCCTGCTTCTTAATTGCTTCTCCTACTGTTCTCTGATATCCAGCAGTCTCCAAAGCCTGCTTCTGTGGCATGACAAAAAGTACTTGGGCTTAATGTGCTTGGTAAAGATGGAGAAGTACATCACCTTAATATGGTATGGATTGATTAAAAAAAGGCACAGGATCTTTCATTCCTTTGCCATACAAAACACACAGATAAAAATCAATGGTAGCTAGATCGGAAAGGACAAAACTGGAGAGAAGTGGGAAAGGGAATGCGCCCAGTTTTCTTGTGGGTTCAGGTTAAGGTAATGAGGAGAGAGGGGAGGACACAACAGAAATAAGTTATTCAGAAAATGTGTGCTGCTAGGGTGGTGGGACAAAAAGCTTTCTTTCCTCATGGACAGCAGCATAATAGAAGTATTTATTTTCTGAAACCTCTAAGGTTTCTTGACCTATACTACTGTTTCCCAAATTTTATGTACTGCATATCTGTAACTGTTCATGGGAATTAGTCGATACAGAGTCTTGCTTAGTGTGCCAAGTGTACTGCAAATAACTGGGTGGTGCTTTTCATCAGAAAATATACTTTTGTATTTCTTTTCCTACTGACAGCAAATGTAGATGAGGAAGGACCTTGGAGACAGAGGTCGGTGCGTGAGGCATGTGAGTGAAAGGCAACTTAGAGACCAGGTGGCATGTGATGGCACTGCACTGGTAGGAGCCTGGAGTGACTGCTTTCTGAGAGGGGAAATTTTTTGTCTGTCTGCATCTGTGGCTTCCATTGCATTTGGAAGGTGGTGGGAGATAGGACTCAACTTCTACTTCTCAGTGTTAGGTCTCATATTTTAGGTAGAAGAAGCAAGGAACTGTAGGTCAAGTCTTAGTGAATACCTTAATATCAGCCTAGGGCTGTGGTTCCAGTTTAGTGTTTCTTGCTCTACAATGGGAATTGTAAATATTTGGCTTGTTTCTGTATGGCAGTTGTGAATTATGCTTCCATAGTAGAAGAAAAGATGAAAAAATATCAAAATTAAAAATTGAGTTAAACCTTGTTATGCTCTGTGTAGTCTGGCAAGGTTAGTTTATGTTGCCTTTCAATAATACATATGCTTCACAAGCTGATGATTAATGGGGAAGATTGTTAGTGTCTTGTTCACAAAAGCATTCAGTGTCTCTTTAAAATTACTCTATTGAATCTCTTGACACTCGTCAGCAAATTTCAGCTCAGCAGTTATGTTGAAGTGTCAGTGATGTCATCACGTTGCAAGAAAAGCGCTTAGTTATAAAGTTTTGTCTTTGTGCTTACCTCCTTTTCTCAGCCTTGTTGCAGCTCTTTCCTACCTGGCAAATATGACAGGAACAGACTGAACTGAAGGTACACAAAAGCACAAGCACAAGGGCATGTGTGACTAAAAACCCTCAGGAACAAGAGAAGAAGCAATTGAGAATAAGAAGTAATCTAATGAGTCTCAGAGTGTAAGGCTTGAGAAGCATTAGAGCACAAGTATTTGTTTAAATAAAATAGTTAAAATAAAAAAGTTCATTGTCAGTTTGATGCTTTTGGTACTGGCTCCTGGTTAACACAAAGCTGATTTCCTGCAAGCTCCCTTAACTCCTGTAGTTTTATTAAAATCAAGGACATAAGCTGTTATGTATTCCATGAGTTGTACACAAAACTAATTTCCTTCTAAAATTTTCATTCTTTCTTTGGATTGCCATATGTGGAGAAAATCAATAGGAAAGCATATTCAAGGAAAGCACCTTGTTGTAAAAAGCTTTAAAGTAAAATATAAAATAGAGCTCTCTTTCTGTCTCTTTCTTTTATGAAAAGCTGACTGCTGTTTTGCAGAATACTGGCTTAAGATTGAAAAGACAGCAGTCTGTACATACACGGTAATAGGAAGGTTTGATTATAAAAGATTTTTGACAGAGGCAGTTGGACCTTTTGATTATTTTATTTTTTTGCTGTAAGTCTGATAAACAATTTCATTGTGCTATCTTGGCTGTATTACTCTTGGTCACTATCAACCTTTAAAAGGGCTATTTAGTTACAGTGAAGGCTAGATTCATTATTAGTGAGCCATAGCCTTCATCAAACCAGAGACGGTGTTAATTGCACTATCCATTTCTTTGGTGATTAAAAGATAAATAAATCTAGGGGATGAATTAAAGCATTTTAACAATAGGTGAAGCTTATTTATCTTCTGCTTTAGACTTTTTTCCTTTCACTAGTCCCATGTTGTTTGAACATCAGAGATATTTTCTCATAAACATTGACTCTCTTTATATGCTAACAGCATGAAAGGCTGTATTTCTGACTAGCATAATATTTAGTAGTGAATGGTGTTGAATAAGGGAACTGCAGACCTGGTTTTGAAGTGGCATTTCTCCTTCTGTCTTTGCAGTGGTTGGTATTGGAAAAGGAACAAAAATGCTGAGAACTATGTTGGCAGGTTCCAAGGTAAGGAATGCTAAATGACTTGTATTAGTGGAGTTTTTTGTTTGTTTGTTTGTTTTCTTTTTTCTTCCAATGAAGAGCTGCATCAACATGAAAGTATCTCAACCATTCTGCATATTTAGTTTAAATGTGTACTTCAGTTCCTTTTTGTGTTTAGTCAGAAATTTGATATTAAGACTTTTATGTCCAGAATGGTTATTTTAAAAACTTTGTCTTGGTTTTTCCACAAAATGTTAGTAAAGACCAAATTCCTATTTTACAGGAAGATTTCTGTACTATTTAGTGTTTTCAACAAAAAGAAAAAAAGAAAAACTGGACTGAAGATGGCACTGTAAATGATGTTTTTGGGATGTAATTTTGGTCATTTTCCTTATCTGTAGATAAAATAATTGTTACTTAGTTTGCAGTAACAGATGGTCTTTGTTTCTCTTCTCTCTTCTTAAATACCATGAGGCACCTTTTGGAATTAAGAATGTGTTGTGTTTGTGATAGTAGCTATTGTTCCAGATTGCAGCTCCTGTAGATGGGTGCTCTACAAATGCATGGACAGGCACATGTAAGAAGCCAAAAGTAACAAAAGCCCTGTGGCTGCATGAGACAGTCCAGACTGGAGCCGTGACAGCTAGCAATCTTGTTCATTGCTGCTTTTGATTAGTTGTACTATGTCTTCAGTGAGTGTACTCCAGATTGTAGGTGTTACATACACAAACAAGTGCATGTACTCCCAAGAATAATCTACTAGTGTTGATTCCTTCTTTGCAAGTAAAATTCTGTGGTTTTAGCCATTATTTTTAAATGAGAAGTTTAGGAAAGAATGACAGATACAGAAATCAATTAAGCCTTCCAGGTTTCATCTTATACTCAGGGAAAGTCAATAGTGGGCTCAGCAAATTGATAGCCGTTCTAATGCATTTTATTCTGCTATTTTACTCTTCTGGTTTGAACACTTAAGATCTTTACAGGTGCTGAACAGATAACTTGAGGTAGAATTTGATTGGCAATCTTCAGTTCAACTCAAAGGAAAATAATTCGACAGACGAGAATACAACCAGGATAAAAAGACGTAGCTGTAGAGTCTGATCCAAAACTATGGTAGTCAGTGTCAGTCTCTGCACTGACTATAAAGGGTTTGCATTTGGTTTATAGGACCAGATTTCAGAGGCATCTGCATTTTGAAACATGCAGTAAGCAGCTGGAGCTGGATTTACAGTGGAAGCATAAGCAGTTACCAAGAACTTTTAAGTTAAAAAATGGCAGAGCTACTTCAGCTAAATTAAGTCATCATGGCTAAATGTGTGAAAATTGTTGATTTAAAAAACACGTAAAGCAATTGAAGTATCTCTTAAGTTGATGTTCACAGTGGAAACAGTTGTGATGGATGAAGTAGTTTCAACCTTTTTGGCAGATAAGAGTATGTGCAAGCTCCTTGGCGACTTCACTGTGAAGTCCTGTAGCCAGTAGGAGTGTTATCTAGCTAAACGTTGTGCCCAGATAGCTCAAGAAGGCTTATGGATGCTGGTGGACTGCTGCTGATGGACAAGGGAGGGGAACACAGAGGAGAAAAGGGCAGTGGGGGTGGTCCAGTAAGCTGCCCCAGCTAGATCCATCAGCTCTCACCTGGCCTTAGATTGGTATAGGCTGTGGGTACATGATTCAGTAAGGCAAGCAAAGTTACATCCTTACAGTAGATCAGCTCTTCCACTGCAACTGTTTGTGTGTTCTGATGTGGTGGAGAGTGTGTGGTAGCTAACATCCATGCCAGGTGGCATGGTGGTCATGAGCCTTCATTTGGAGCTTGTCTTGTCTCTGCTTTCCTATTTTCTGTTTATTCTTCAATAAATTAGGCATGCAATAACTTGAGAGGCTTAAGGAAGTTGAAGGATCCCCCACAGATATCTGCCTATCTGTTTTTTTGACCACACTGACAACAAAGGCTCACAATGTAGTGAGAGATTTGATACAGATAAATCCATGACTGTCTAAATAGGTTTGAGTATTTTTTTGCATCCCATGCCATGTGCTAGGAGTTTATACCCTTTATTTCATCTTTTTTTATCATTGTGGATGCTGAAGTGTTTGTTCAAGTGTGATGTTTTTCTTTTGTGCCTTTTATTACTATCAGATGAACTGTCTGGTTAGGATTTACTGTTTGATTGTAGGAATGTATCTTGTAAAGAAATAGTTCAGTCTATCATTGTTGGCAGCAGAGCTATGCTGAGTGGCCAAAACGTATGTTACTGCAGTAAACTCCATATGGTGGCTCTGTCAGAGATTGGACTATTTCTGACTTTTTCCCAAACGTTGTGTGAAACTTTCCTGACTCTGTGTGGCAGCTCTGAACATTATCACTCGATTTGCAATTCATACATTATACGAGGAGTGTTACTCTTTCAGTGTAAATCTGTTTGTCCATTGGTTTGACCTTCTTATGAATTAACTCAAAACAAATAGAAGTGTGCAGCCAAGGGCAATACCTACTTAGTGTTCCAGATTTCTCATTGAATTCTTAATATTTATCCAGAAATAAAAATATGTGCAAGCTGGCTTAGGTTTTGTTTGTTTGCTTTATTTTCTTTCAAATGTTCCAAGTGAGGGGGAGAAGCTGAATCCTCTTGGATCTGGAATTTAAATACTGAGCATTTAATACATGTTCCATAGGAGAATCACTTTTCCTTCTTGCGTTCTGGGACTTGGTCTTGCTTGGACTTTTTGCACTGCAGCATTTTGAGAGAAATTGCTTTATCGTGTTTGCAAAATAAAGATGGTAGAATGAGAAAATATTTCCTGCTTCACCGGTAAAATTAATATGATGGGGGTGGACCAATTTTTATTATGGTAAATTGTTTCTGAAGGACTCAGTCTTATGGGTGGCTAGTCTGTCTCAAACACACTGTAAGAAGTGATTTGGGGGGGAGGGGGGAATGGGTTAGAAAATGCTGGCTAGCAGTTTCCAAAGAGGTAATCCTGTTTTAAAACCTCTCATCTACCAGAATGTTCTGTTACATAGAAGCAATGATGGAAATAATCAGGGACTCATCAGAGAAGAAAAAAGGGAAGATCAACAAGCAGTGAAATTCTTCATTATTCAAATACTTTCCATTGGGAGGAGATGTCTTCCAACACATAAAGCCTTTATTTTTAGGTGGGATAAAACAGGATAATTGAAATTTTCAGAATTCAGTTCCATGCTTAATTTGCATATTTTTCAGTGGGATAACATCTGGGTTCACCCTAACAGAATTTGAGTCATACTAGTGTGAATGAAGCCAGAATTTGGCCATCCATGAAACTGTGCTTGAAATCACTGCATTTTGATGAGCAGAAAGCATGGGCATATTGTTTTTGTCTGAGGGTGCAACTTCTTGTTGTTATGTTATTATATGTCCACATATAATCTGAAACACCAAGTGCTCAGTGACGTGAGGGGAATCGCCTGAGTACTTTGCACTGGTTGCACAAGCTTGGGCAGGGGCTAGTTAAAATAGAATATTTAATCTCAAAAGCTGTGGCTTCTCCAGAATGAAACACTATCTGGAAAAAAAACCAAAACAACTGGATAGAGTAGGACCCAAACTCCAAATGATCACAAGGACTAGGTAGAGAAAAAGAGATTATGAGCAGAATGAAGATACATCAGTGATCTGATATGTGACAACTTCGATTTATTATAATTGGAAAACTTTGAGTTCTTATAAATCCTGGATGGAAAATGAGTGCTAGTTCAGCAACCAGGTCTCAAAACTTGCCAGTCACACTTTTATCCTATGAGAGAGGGCTTGCCTGAGCAGGAATTGGTTCAAATGACATAAGAGAATTTCTGAGACGTTAAGTTACTTCTTGCAGTGTGATTCCGGGATTAGACTTTGCATACTGCAAATTTTTTTTCTCTAGAGGGTTGGCACCAGGTGCTGCAGAACAGTGTCCATAAAGAAGGTTGTTTCCTTACCTCCTGTGATTATCTTGCTGTCCTAAAAATTAGGTTTAATTTGTATCCCTTAACTTCTCAAATATAAAGGTTGTTAGCTTTCTCCCTGAATTAATTTTTTTTTTTAATTAAGTCCTTAGCTTCCATCTTTTGGCAATGAGTTCAGTGAATTAATAATGCATTAAAAAGCACATCTATTAGTTCTATAAGGAGCAGAACTAATGAAGCCTTTTCTTGTGACTTCGTTTGTGTACAGCTCGTTAGACACCAAAGCCCCATGTGGACTCTTTGGTATCCAGTAATACAGTGGGGCTCCCTCTGGAGCCTTTTTCTTAGTGGAAGCTGTAATAGATATATTTACTCTATCTGTCTATTTTCAGGAGTCTTATAAGAACTCGGTATCTCTGAGACTTCTATTCTTCTGCCAACATTTGTGTGTTTGCACATTAACATGCACATCGTGATGGTGTAAGTGCTATTTCTCTGGAAATCCTAATTTTCTTTTTAAAGAGCTTCGCTGTGGGGTTTGCGGTTTTTTTGGTAATGTATTTCAAAAGCAGTTTGTGCTCCAGTTCATGTATTTGAGTTATGAGTGCAAGAAAATTGAGTTTACTTTCCTTTTGAAGGATCCTTTTGGTAGTGTGTGCTCTTACTTCTAATCTTAAAAATTTCTTTATAATATCACCAGCTGAGCTCTTTGCTTCATCTTGCTTTCTTTTGGAGCTGGTAAAACCAAAACAACCTATTCATACAGTGCATAGTGTTGTGTTCTGTCTGCTTTTTCATATTCTGATAATTTTAACATTCTCTTGAAAGGGCAAGATTTGTGGGTAGTGGTAATACTTTTTATTAGACTAATTGGAATAGTACGGAAAACTAGGTGTTTGGATATGCAAGCCCTTTCTCAAGTCTAAAATAGAAGCCATGGATTATAAAACTAGGTGTATTTCAGATTTGTTTAGAGTTTAGTGAAGTAGGTATCTTTTAGACCATTTCTGAAAGAAATGCTTGTGAGCATGGTATACCAACAATTCTGGGTGGGCAAGTGGTTATAGGTAAGACCCCAAGACTGTTCCACACTGATGGGCTACATTTCTTTCTCTGCTTAAATTGTTTTCTTACTCTTATTTTATTCATCTCCTATGTGGGGTAGCAAGGTTTTGTTCACAACTGATCAGCCAAGCTTCCAGTTACAAGGCGAGGGAGGCTGTTACTGCGTGCTTGATGATTCTTCAGATCCTATCTTGCTTGTTTTCATCTGTGGTTTTAGTTGGGCTTTTTCTTCCAAATTGCAGTATTATCATATCCCACTGTCTGTATTTGTCTTGGCGGAATCCAAGTAAAAGTGTTTTGTTTGCTCTTT
>NW_008824986.1:15442224-15448755 GCF_000699105.1 Pygoscelis adeliae | reverse complement strand
TCTTATTTTTCACTCTGTGGTTCATGCCCTTTTACATTTTCTCCCCTCTTCATTTATGGTATCCCATCCACAATAACCAATGGTCTGACTGAGTTTCTATTTGTGGGATGGGAAAGGTAACAAAAAAGAGTGCAGTATGTGACCTGCTCATTTAAGCAAAATGGATTGTAGCTACACAAAATGTCATTACTTTGCCTCTCTTCAGGCCCAAAGAAATTACTGTTTCCTTACAAGGGAGGTAGGAGAGGAAAGAAAGACATGATAAGGTTATCTCCTAGGGGAAAGAGAGAGCCTGGTAGATTATACATTGTGGCATGTGAAGGGGTTAGTGTGAGGTAATGTTATAGTGTGCCATAAATCCAATATCCCTATTGAGCCCATGTTTTTTTTTTCTGAACCCAGTGGAGTTATGAATTTTAGTTCCCAGGCTTGTTTTGAAAGGTGTTTTATAGGTTTCCCTTGAGGAACAGGACTGGCAGATCGGAGATGGAGTGATTGTTTTATGCGAGGTGTTAACCCATGGGCAGATGCATGTGTTTCAGCCCTTGTAGACTGGCTAGGTGAATTCTTACTGACATGCAGTGGTTGCTTAATTTCATCCATTTCATTACCGTTTTGTGTGTTAGATGAAGTATATTACATTCCTGAAATACAGCTATAGGACAGAGAAGTCTTGACATTTCTGTTACATGGTATTTGTTACGGTATTGTGCAAACTTTCAAGGAATACTTCCTTGTATGTTTGCATAACACAGTGCAAAGATGTCATGTCTATTAATAAAACTTGTCCTACTTATGTCTGTAGTCTGTAACAGCTATATCCAAGTACCGCTATTATAGTTTGCTTTTTTTTTAACCACTGCTGACACCTGAGAAAGTTCTTGCAGAACCAGAACTTTATATTGTAGTTCCACGACCTCTTTCCAGAGCAGAGGAGGTTGGTTCAGAGACCCATCGTTGTTTATGCAAACTTAGCATTGGTTTCTATCCTGTGTGCACTATTTTACATTAGTGACAACAAATTTCTTGTTCCCTGAATGCCTCAAGATATTAACTAGAGATCAATGTCAGTTTATGAAAGTATGGTTGTCTTCCTTATTTTGTCGCAAGGAAAAGGCTTATATAAAAGGAAGGCTCGGAAAATGCATGAATGTTGATTTTGATGTGTTTTGAGAATGTGTAGAAGGTGTTATAAAAACTTGAAGTGGTGTCTGTACAAAACAAGATGCACTGAGAGAATGTTAAGCCCGCACAGTGGAGGATGCAGGAATCAGGAGGGGCTAAAATGTTAGCTGGATAAAATGGTCTTAAATGTGTCCCTTACATGTTACACACTGTTGACATCTTTAATTACCTGTTACTGCAAAACATATGATACATTTTTTTTAACCTGCTCATAAGAAGAGGCTGATTTGAATATCTACCCTTTCCTGCCCTGCCCAGTATCCTCAAAACAAAGTTGTAGAAGAAGAAGAAGCTGTTAAATAGTATAGATATACACTTTTCTGCAGTGGTACCATTAGTAAGTTGTCTTAACATGCTGTGTATTGCTCGAGTCTCTTTTATGCTCACTCCAGAGGTCTAATCTATTAATAGCTCAGCTTCATGCTCTATTAATATTCACACTTTTTCTGAACTGTTGAAAATCTTGAGGAGACTGCACCTATTGTGCTGCAGAAGCTCTTTCCTCCAAAAATGCAGAATATTTTAAGAGCACGCGCTAGTGTGATTTTTCTGTTCTTCCATTCACGAGGTCGGTGTTGCCTTCTTTCCTCTTGACCTTTCTATAATTGTGTATATGTCTGTGCTACATGTACAGTTCTTGCTTGCATTCATTAAAAAAAAAATCAAGACTGCAACACAGCAAGGCTTTTTTCTTTTTCTTAATAAAAATCACAGGAAAAAAAAATATTTTAACAGATTTAAACTAGCCATTCTGCATTGTTTTCTGTAGTGTTCCTTTCTAGTAATTTGGAAAAGGTCTTAGCACTGCCTTTTAGAATTTACTGCATCTTAGCCTTAGCAGTGTCTTTGAATTCACCTAAAGGCTTTCATGCATTCAATTTTATTTGTGAATTTGTATGTACCTATAAAGTCTTACCCCTCTGGAAGGACTGTCTTGTATTTCTGGGCAGAGAATTATGAATTTCCTTAAAACTCTGTTTCTCAGATAAAAGCTGAAGGTTGTCGTTGTTTATTTTGTATATTCTGTGGTGCAGGTGCTAGAAGACAGAATGAGGAAACAGGTAAAGAACAGGTATTGAAGCTGAAGATGAAATTTAAGAGCCAACCTGAGACATTTTGGTGAGCGTGATAGCTTTCCACAGAGAGGAAGTGTCAGAAAGGGTTGCGTAAAGAGACTGTGGGTTACAAGCAGCCACTTTTGCACATTAGCCTGCATCCCCTCTTGGATGTTGTGAGCCTGTATTGTGTTTACAAAGTGACGCGTGGCCATGGTGCTATCTTGGGTGACCTAGTGTTCCTGTTGGGATTGTTCCCCCTTTCCTGCCCTCCCTCTAACACCAAAATTTAAACTTGCTACAGTTTTTAGCTGCCACCTTAAAGCCTTTGTGAACTCCAGGTGAAGTATCTTCTGCAGGTTCCCCTATTACAGGTGGTTCTAGTTCTTCACATTGAAAATCTAGTCACCCCATATGTTTGAACTTTTTAAATAAGCTGACATAAGAGGTCAGAAAATCCCGTTAGTCCAAGAGTAAAGATCAGATAGTTCTTCAGCAATGACAGTACAATTACAGCATCTAGCAGTAAATAAAATTTAGTGCAGGCTTAGCACAAAGTCAGCTTTTTCTTTTAGGAGAAAAAAAAGAGCGGTAGAGAATAGAAGTTGTAATGTTTGTGTATGTTAAGAGGACATGTTTGGTGTTTGATAATTTGCTCTATCATAAATACGGAACTCATCCCTCATCCTGCAGTCTTTATTTTGCCTCTGTGCAACCTGCTTTTAAGAGATTAGGGCTCTGTTTTTAATATATTGGAATCTGCTTAGTGAGAGTGTTTTGTTTTGGAAAATAATTGAAGCTATGGCAACCCTCTTTTTTTTTTTCCAGCTTATTTGTCTACCTCCTGTACTTCTCTGTTTTGGTGGATGATTAGCATACTGGAAACCACTGGTAGCTGCTAATGTTTTACAAACAGCAAATATAAGTTATGTAAATACTAAATCTAGAGCACCTTAATCGTGCTTTAGAATCATTACACACAAACTGAATGTCACTGTAAAACTGAGCATTTAAGGCCTCTTCACTATCTCAGTGGCCTGTCTACAAAAATGTAAGTGCTTGCACCAAACATGCAGACTGAATGGGTTAGGCACAGGAGCACTAATTCTGATCAGTGCTTGTCTGCTGTGTGCTTGCTCTGATTTCCTTCAGGTTCTCTAGAGCACTTGTTTTTTGTTTTTTTTTTGGTTTTTTTGTTTGTTTTGTTTTGTGTTCCCTCAAACTTGTCAGCCACACGCAGACATCAGTTTACATAAATTGACTTTCTGTTTCTATGGAATATGGCTTCTCTTTCCCAGTTTTCAGTCTCTTGCACAGGGGACTGTAGCCCTTATTTATTTATTTTCCTTTTACACTTCTGTGTTCAATTGCTGCTGTGATTAGAAAATGGGTCATCCTTGGATGAACTCTTATGAACTCTCTCTTCCAGAGAGCTTGCTTGCCTGGGAAATTCTTGCAGTGGGAGCCATCTTAAAATCTTCCTGACAGCTACTAGTGACCTTATTTCATAAGTACTTGTGTTTCTGTCTAGCTCCTCCAAAGTGTTGCTTCTCTGTGTTTGAAAAAGCTTTTAAAACATGTTATAATTTAAGATTTCAAGTCTCTGGCTTCTTTCCAAATAAAACTTTGATATATTAACAGTTAAAACAGAGAAGCTCCATTCCATGGTCTGTCTGGCATTTGCACTGATAAGTGGGGCAGACATGCCTGGCAGTCAGCCCAGGGGCTTCAGCCTCCAGGAGCCACCCCGGGTGGGTTGTGCAGCTAATAGCTATGCGGGCTGTACAACCCCTCTAATGGGAGGGGATTCTTCTTTCTTCACCTCCTCTTCCTCCTTTCACAGTTAAATATGTATACTCACAAAGCCTTGCCTTTTCCACTCTCTTTATGGATATACTTTCCCTTTCTGTGTTAGTATAAGGATTTCTCTGAAATTGGATATGAAATGAAAAAGCCAAATGATAGCTATTCACTTACTGAAACATTATTGTAAACATTGCATGGTTAATTGTTTGTGAGAATTTTGACTGTGCCCTGTGGTTGTGACTCTCAAACAAAATTCCTCTTCCCAAGATCTGTCAGACTTATTAGAGGGTTTGTAATTTGTTTCTTAGGGGTTCCTGTCAACCTGTTCTTTCTCCAGTCCTGGCTTTTATGGCATGTTTCTTTCTAGTCATGGGTATGGTAGTAAATGTATGGCTGCTGGGGCACTTCCCTGTCTTTCTGGTCTTGTTGAGGTAACATCTACCATGTCCCCCAGTCTGTGTGACGAGAGTTTTTGCATTACATCATCAATGACAGAGTGCAGTGGCTTGTCACTGTAAAGCATCTTCTTAAGGCTGTCTCCTCATTAGTGTGAATGAAAGAGTTGCTTATACTTGAGGGCTTCTGATCACTTTGCTGCCTTTTGTTTCAGTTGCCATAATGTTAAGAAAATGGTTTTCTGGATGGCTGAGAGATGTAGCCACTCCCTAATGCAGGATAGTTTTGGGAAGGTCTGTATGCCCTCAGGGTTGTTGTACTGTTGTACAATTGTGAGGCTTTGATATATTAACAGTTAACACAGAGAAGCTCCATTCCATGGTCTGTCTGGCATTTGCACTGATAAGTGGGGCAGACATGCCTGGCAGTCAGCCCAGGGGCTTCAGCCTCCAGGAGTTGTACAGCACAACAACCCTGAGCCTGTACAATTTTGAGGCTCTGCTTTGGGACCACGTAGACCACCATTAGAAGTTGGAATTAATGCATGATGCTGCAGTGCTTGCGAGTTGTGACTGGGAATGCTTGATCTTAGCTTTTAATGCACTATACTTGCATGCTGTGGAATCCCATAGGGAAGCTGAGGTGCTGCTTTCAATCTTTAAATGGTTTGGGTCCTGGTATCTTGAGATGAGTAGGGGGCAAGGACGTAGGGGCTGTTGATTGGCAGAGCGTTCTCTGATGAGCTGCCGATATAGGGATTTTTCCTGTCACAGTCTGCACTTGCTAGGCTTTTCCACTGCCTGCAACACCTACTACCTTGCCTTTTTTGTTTCGGGTTGAGTGGGTTGAAGGCAGTGTGGCTGTGAGCAGTTGCTGTCTGTGTTCCTGCAGTGATTTGTAATTTAAGAGTACAGGAAGAATGCCCCTAGATGTATTTCATAAAACTGGAAGAAATAAATGATTGCCAACACAGGTGAGAAAAGGTCACCAAAGACTTATTAAATGACCATTGGGCGCTTCTGAGGGCAGTGTGAGTTAGAGTCTAAAGAGAGTTAATGCTGAATTTTCACACAAAATAAGAGGAACGATAGATTAAGTCTGGACTCTCATGTTATCTTCTACAAGCTCCAGGTCCTGCACACTAACAAAGGGGAAGTAAACCATATTAAGTGGCTAGTGAGAATTATGATATATAATTGTAGATACCCAAGGGCACTCCAGAGACTGATCATAAACCAACTGTAATTCTTAATTTCCTGACCTGTTATAGCCTTCTTTGTGGATTATTGCATTGCTGGCTTGAGTCTTTTGTGACTCTTTAAAGGCTCCTGTAAGGAATGGGGATTTGTGACTAATTTTTAAGGAGGCTCCTTATACAAATCGGATGGCTTTTTGCCCTTTTTGCAGAAATTAAAGGGGAAGTCAAGTGTTGAGATTTGGATTGTGTTGTTCATACAGTTTGTTTTTACATATAAACAGATGATACTGCCTCTCCGTTGCTGGGAGGTCAAATATGACATGTTATTGTAACAGACAGCCTGAAGCAAGATAGCCAAACCCAAATTTAAGAGGAAGACGGTAATTCAAACTGAAGTAGTATCAGTGCTTTGATTTGGAAACATCTGAAGATAGTGTGTGAGGTCTCAAACTTTCAGATTTAGAGTTTTACTGAAGTGCTAAGATCATTCATCATGCTAGAATTATGAAGATCTGCTCACATGTTTTTATTAACCTCTAGAATAGTTGCTGAATAGTGTCTCTTTCTAGCAATACTAAGAACTAGATCATTAAATGTCTCGGAAAGCAGGCAGTTTTGTGGTCCTAAAAGCAGATAATACACTTTAAAGTTTATTTAAATAATTGTTGTGGAACAGCCTTCATCCATTCTTCCTTTAATTTCTTTTCCATGTGTTCCGAAAGTATGTAAACTTCAATAATTTGATATTAAAATGCCTAATTTTGCAGACTTGTCAGGGGATTCAGACATTTGCAGTATTTAGGAAAAAGGTAGCCTTAATGCGGTAAGCAAAGAATGCAGTTATTTTTATATTAAAGTCTGCGCCCCATTGCCTTTTGTCTGACTATTCCT
>NW_008824986.1:15439043-15442190 GCF_000699105.1 Pygoscelis adeliae | reverse complement strand
TCGAAGAAATACATTCAAGTGGCAGGTTGTCACGCGGAACAAAATCAAGGTATGTCTTAGTAGTCCCATTTTGTAGGTGTGATTTATATATGCCTACACTATTATTACTTGAGCTTGTTTGTAGTTCACAAGTACATGAAAAAGGATGCACTGCTTCAAAGAGTAAAATGTTAGTGCTTATACCTGTTCAGATGTGTTCCAGTAGAATTCGGTCAACCAACTTCTAGAAGATACATCTTTTTATGACTTGGTTCAAATTTGTATTAGCTCAGTTGGGAGTAAGTTCATTGAACACCTTGATTTTTCTCTCCCAGGCTATATAAATGCTTTACTTTGAAGGCCCCTGGACTTAACACAGGGCTGAGGGAAATGGAATGGAATGGGAGAGGCAGTGGGTCAAACCATGGATTTTAATACCTGAAGGTATCTCCAGACTTGACCCAAACTCATATTACAGAGTGAGTCTTCATGTGTTGGCAGCCTTGTGAAAAGACACAGGGCAGCTGGTTCATGGGAAGCCTTCTGTCAGCTTCAGCAGTTTCTGCCATATGCCCACAGCCTGGCAGTACTTAGGGTGAAAATGTGCAAGAGAAGGGCATCAGGTGAAATGCAGTAAGGACAAGAGCTACTGGCCTGGGAACAGGTTAATTCCTTCTTGCAAGCTACACATATACTGAAGAATTCTTTGGAGAAGAACTGTGTAAGGAAAAACCCTGAAACAGAAATATTCAGAGAACCCATGATGAGCAGAGATGTCACTCAGCAGCCTTGCACTCCTTGTGCTGGTCACAAGGTCCTTACCAGACTTCAGATGTTCAGAACTCCAGCTTTAGGCTATTGCATATCCCTGCATTTCATGGCAGAACTGTTGTAATGCTTTGTCTCGGAAGTGGGTGTTTTGCTTTCACAAGTAAAGGTCTTTGTGTCTTTTTTTTTTTTTTTTTTTTAATTGTGAAGGAACAGAAGAATTGTGTGTGAAAGGTACTCTGTGTACCTTGCTTCAACAGTGACGTATGATATCCCACAGAGACTTTGATTTTACCGCCCTATTATTTTCTTTATGGTATTGATGTATTTATAGTAAAAATTAGATTCCATGTTACTACTTCTGGGGTTTCTAAAACTGAAATCATGGGTGCATGTAATGCAGGATTTAATTTTTGTTTAGTTCTATGTCTTTTCATCTTTACTTTTGTTTACCCAAAGTTGCTGGATTGACTATTCAGGTAGTATTCTTCCTGTCGTGATTTGAACTACCTGGTACTTGCAGTCTTTATTTAAAAAAAAAAAAAAAAGGAAAAGAAACAACCTTGAAGAGCTGACTCACTAGTCTCTCTTTTTCCTTACCAGAAGTACACTGCCATTGGACTACTGGGCAAAGCTACTGATACATTAGATGCTACAGGAAAAGTAACTGAAGAAAAACCTTATGGTAAGCATAAATGTATCTATATACTTGATGTAATTTGAAGGCATAAATGGTCTCTATCATAGAAAAGCGGAAGAGATGTTTGGGACTCTGAATTAAGTTTAAATGTGAAATCAAACCAAGATTATTTCATCTTCAACTTCAGCGCTCATATAATTCAGACCAGCTTCATGCAATTATGTCCGGTGCAAGTCTTCATTTCTGTTGGAGAAAAACAAACCAGGCATTAGATTAGGAGGGAGAAAACAGAATTGGGCAGGACTGTGTCATTTTAAGTCTTTGACAGGCTGACAAATGACGTGCTGTGTCCAGTAAAATTTTCCTCTTTCAGTGTGTAGTCCCATGAGTGGTCTTTTAGTAACACCCTTCAAGGCCAGTGGAGGAATAAAGTACTTAGATCTTCCCTTTAGGACACGCCTTTAACTACAGACTGCTCAACATAAAACGAGGGTGGTATAAACTACTTTCTACATATGTTCACCTACCAAATCTTGCTCTTGCTTACAGTCTGTGTCCTAGCAACTTTAATAAATGAACTTTTCTGACCCACAGAGCACAGTGCAAGAGTTTAAGGCTTCAGGACTAATCCCAACTGGCTTTGTTGGAGTGGACATTCCACAATACCCAGGGCGTCTTAGAAACAACGTAGGACTAACCAGGGACACACCAAATGTGTTTACCATTAGTTCTTTCACAGTGTGGGGAAAAGAGTGAAAAAACAATAGGTAACTGGTTGCTTAGCTACTCTTACAGGTCCCACACTGTTTGTGGTACCTGGTAATAGGTACATGAAGTAAATTATCTTTTTTTTAATAGCATGATGAAAAAGGTAGCCTGGATTCCATCCCTCACCCCCAGTCTCCTTTCTTCTGCAGTTTTTGTTTTTGCACAAGGCAGGCAAGTGTGAGTTTCTTGTCCACATTAACTTGATGGATCATTCTAAATAGTATTATTTACTTGGTAATGTTATTCAGAGATGTTAGATCATTTGCTTCTGCTTCAGGATCAAGTTCAAAGTCTCTCTCTAAGCTTCTGACCCAGAAAGTGGAATGCTGTGGTTCTGCTGTATTCGTTGTAAATACTCGCTCACATATAAACTGTGAAATATCATAGAATCATTCAATGGTAATGTTATTCAGAGATGTTAGATCATTTGCTTCTGCTTCAGGATCAAGTTCAAAGTCTCTCTCTAAGCTTCTGACCCAGAAAGTGGAATGCTGTGGTTCTGCTGTATTCGTTGTAAATACTCGCTCACATATAAACTGTGAAATATCATAGAATCATTCAAATTGGAAAAGACCGCTAAGATCATCGAGTCCAACCGTCAACCCAACACCACCATGCCCACTTAACCATGTCCCTAAGCACCTCATCTACATGTCTTTTAAATATTTCCAGGAATGGTGATTCAACCACTTCCCTGGGCAGCCTGGTCCAATGTTTAACCACTCTTTCAGTAAAGACATTTTTCCTCATGTCCAATCTAAGCCTCCCCTGGCACAACTTGAGGCCATTTCCTCTCGTCCTATCGCTAGTTACTTGGGAGAAGAGACCGACACCCACCTCGCTACAGCCTCCTTTCAGGTAGTTGTAGAGCGCGGTGAGGTCTCCCCTCAGCCTCCTTTTCTCCAGGCTAAACAACCCCAGTTCCCTCAGCTGCTCCTCATAAGACTTGTTCTCCAGACCCTTCACCAGCCTCGTTGCCCTTCTCTGGACAC
>NW_008824986.1:15430532-15437272 GCF_000699105.1 Pygoscelis adeliae | reverse complement strand
GTGTCAAAGGCCTTACTGAAGTCCAGGTAGACCACATCCACAGCCTCTCCCTCGTCCACTAGGTGGGTCACCTGGTCATAGAAGGAGATCAGGTTGGTCAAGCAGGACCTGCCTCTCATGAACCCGTGCTGGCTGGGCCTGATGCCCTGGTTGTCCCGCACCTGCCTTCTGAGCACCCTCGAGATGACCCGCTCCATAATCTTTTCAAGAAGATGCAACTCTCATGGTCATTAATTTAAAAAAAAAAAAATCTGTTTCTTGAAACACTAGTCTTTTTTTTTATTTTGTATTGTTTACTGCAGACAGAGTTTAGTGGTGTTTTCATGTGCATTTCTTTCATTGGCACCTCTTGTTATAGTAGTTCCTACCTCTGCACCACCTCCTCTGTTATGGTGGTTTAGCTTTCTGTTAGACTGTGTGCTTGGGGAAATGATCTGTGTTAGAAATACCTCATTTTTTTGAGTTGCTTATCTTTTTAAGGTAAGTTGCATGATCATGCGGTCTCATGAAGAGCAGTATTGGCATTGCTGGGGCAGTGCAGTTTTGGGTGCTGGACAAAGTCTCCTTTTGCTGAAGCTGATGGCTCAAAGAAATGCTTGTGAAATTGGTCTCAGTTGCTTTCCATGTTGGTGCAAATCAGTCAGATTTGAATTCTTCAGAAAGAAGAACGAGAGAACATGCATACTCCTTTTTCTCCATGCTATCTACATATTTTGTATTTCCTTCCTTCTTCCTCTTCTGATAAAGCAGGTATTTCTCATCTTTTCCAGTGTCTTCTCCAAAGCACCTTGGCTTTCTGCATGATTCCCTGGGTGGCCCACCACCTGTAATCCCTAATCCCAATTGGTACTTGAAGAACAGACAAACTAGATATTTGAGCTGAATTTCAGCTTTCCTTTGGCACCGAGAAGGATCCTGGGAGAAGCAGAGCATCTGCTAGGGAATATAAATCCTGCAGTGCCAGCAGCATCCAGATTGGGCCTTAATGCAGAGAAAGGGCACTAAAACAGCTTGCAAGATATATGAAACTCTTCTTGTGGTCCAGTGGAGTCGTTCAAGAGGAAAGTGCCTGCAGAAAGTTGCCTGCTATATTAACTGTAAGAAGTGTTACATTTTAGTCCTCAAAAGTGTCCCTAGACAGCAGTTTAGAAAGCAAACTGTTGTGTATTAGTTAGTTGCAATGAAAGGATGTACTGAAGAGAGCTCCTTGGGTTTAACCCCTCCTGAACTTCTCATAGTTTTTTGTTTGTTTCTTCTCAGACAACAAATTTGCATTTCTGCATGAAATTAGGTTATGGTTTCATACTGCTCCCAGGCTATCAGATGCTGTCTTTGGAAGCAAGTAACATTTCACGTTCCTCTGATGCTTCCTTGAGAACATTAATGTTTGTCACCCTTTTTTTAATGTTTGTAACTATGCACAGGAATGTGCGTTCTGAAACCCATTTCCCCCCCAGCTGCCTACAGATTATATCCAGACACGGAAAATAAAATTCATGAGGATTTTCTGCAGGTCTCTGCTGATTATGCTGAAATGTGTGTTTAATAGCACTACCTGAATTATTTGGAAAAAGTAGTCCTTTCAGCATTCTGCTTGTCTGTTTGCAAATAATTTGTGCTGGGCCAGATTGAGTCAAGGTCATCTGCTATAGTTCTGTTGGACTGTCACGGATAATTCTTGTATTCTGTTTTGGTGTAATTTGTTAACAAGCGCAGGTCAGCATCACCCTTCAGTGGAGGCTTCTTGAGGTTGTGGCACAATTGACACCGTTTGGTTTGGTAACTTTATTTAGCTTTCTTTATGATTATAGCAGGAAAATTTATCAACAGTCACCAGTGTTCAGAAGCACAACTGTTATTTAAAATTTTCATGTTAGAAGCTAATAGGCTTATACTAAATGTTTTTAGAAGCATTGGAGGCCAGAAGTTTTGAGTGCTGTGGGATGCTCATAGAATTGTAGGGATGGTCCACTGGAAGATGCATAGCCTGTGCAGAAATCACATAACCACACTGTCAGTCTAAAGACTTCGGAAGAAATTTAGAAAACAGTGTTAAATTGAATGTATTCCAAATAGTGTACTCACAGAGCAGGTACAATCATTTTGCTCTAAGCTAAGGCTGTTGTTATTCCTAGGGACTGGATGCAATTATCCTATGGGCCAAACCTCGACAACCCTCACTGAAATAATTGTGAAACAGGGTGGCAGCCTCCATAGCCCTCCCTGGATGGACACAGAGCTGCAGTTTAAGTCCAGCTTCTAGCAAAAACTCATGGTCTACGATATAGCAGATGAGGATATTTGGTATTTGCGATGAGGATATTGGGAGGAATAGGTTAACTCTTGGTAGCAAGGGCAGTGGCAGATGTGTCCTGCAGAAACATCTCTCAACCCCTTACTCTCAGGGAGTGGAGAAGGGAAGTCAAATGGGGAAAGTTTTGGAACTGTTGACGCTAATTAGTCTTTATGGGTATGTTCATCTTTCATGCTTGATGGAGGGTTCAGTCCAAATGCTGCCCTAAACTTGCTGACCAGACAAGCTGTTAACCTGCTAAACCCAAGCCCACAGCCGGGTGAGGGAGACCGGTGGGCCGAGGGCTTGAAGGGAAACAGTTCTCCTGGGCAGCAGGACTGCATTCTCCCCCTCCTATGCTGTGGATGTAATGACTGTTGGAGCTGAAAGGCAGTGAAGGAGCTGGTTCACAGTGTGGGCTGTGTGCCCTGCAGAGCCACGAGTCCAAACTGATGCCTGGGACAAATACACAGTTTAGGTATAGTGAAACTGTTTGTTTGGGATGAGACTAATAGCGCATTCTTTATGACTGAGAGCTGGACGAAAGCTTCACCAGCTTCTGTGTTGTTCTATGAGAGCGCAAGAACCCAATACAGTCTATTAACACAGAGGCAGTGCATGCTGGCAAAAAAAAAAAAAGCAGCACAGCACATGGTTTTAGGTTTTCAGAATGTAATACTAGCCAGCTTGTGCCTTGATGTATCGCAGAAGACAAATATGAATTATTCTAGATCTTAGCAAACTCATCTGTAAATACTTACTGTGATAACACACCATACAACTTTGTTTGTTAATGGTTTAATGCATCATTCCTCACATGGGCATTTTTTTTTTTTTTTTTTTTTTTCCTGAGATAGAGATTGCCTATAGCATGAGTGATTTCCTCAGAGGCTAGATGTAAGCTCTCAGTCAGGGGAATATGAGATCAGAGCAGGAACTGAACTCGGGTGTCTCATTAAATGCCCTAGCCACAAATGCAGTTTATGGAGTGAAAATTGAAAGAGAACACCAAGTGACTTAGATATTAAATACTAAATTCTAGCCTGAAGCAACCTGGGGTTCAGAAGAAGGCTGCCAGGATCACTGGCATACAGCTGGGTCATGCTAACTTTCTGCCATGTAGTTTTGTTGTGGTATGTTGCTAAACTAGAGTAATACATGGTTATTTCAATCTTCTGTTTTTAAGAAGCTCTTCAGAAGAAGATCCAGACTTACTATACAATTGGTATTGTCCTTCCTACCCCATATTCTGACGTATGTTGGTCTCTCAGCATCCCTGACTGACTTTTGTGCCTTGCAACCTTGCTGTTAATGACACTTCTTGAGACAGCTACTGGGGCCTAGGGACAGCATCTGCTCTTGAGGCTGCAAAGTGTGCTTTGCAAAAGTGAGGTACCACATGGCCATCTTCCAAAGCTGCTGTGGAAGGAAACCTCTTCTTTTTTTACTTAAAGCATGAAGTACATCTGTTTCGCAAGGTTTGCAACTAAAGGTCTGTTCCAAAACATAATGAAGGCTCAATAAATATTCCAGGATGCTGTTGACTTAGCAGGATGACACTAACTGAATATAACTTATGAGAAAGAGGACTAGTCAAGTCCTAGACAGTAGAAATGCACTGAAGTGCATTGTGATTACAGATCTTATGTTTGTACTCTCTAAACAAATTAGAGATGAATGTCATCTCTGTTGAATAGTATTTCAAAGGACCAATGCAATCAGCTACTTAGGTTATAGCCTTCTAATAAAAGTGGGACAGATGTGTATGTGTACTCTTAAAAGAGCGTAGATTGCCTAAAGCAGCCATCTTTCTTTTACAGGATTTCTTCAGTAAAATTGCCTTACTTAATATATAACAATACCCTGGTGTGCGTTTGCAGGTTGGTTGTTTGATATGGAAATTTGATGTTGTTCCAGATGCAGTCTTTTTCTTCACTAGAAAAAAAAAACACGATGCTTTTGTTCTCTAATAATCTGTTATATTTTTCCTTGTACTTAGGTACTCTTAAAGAGAAGTTGCTGTGGTTAAATGAGCATTTTATTCTTTTTGGTCCTTTAACAAAAATTAAAATAGGACAAATTTTGTAGTTTTTGCATAGTTCCCAAGAAAAATGAATTTGCAGTCCCAAGAGAGAGAAATTACAGAAGAAAACTGTGTATATTGGTATTTCTGCCCTTCTGAAAGCGTCCAGACTCTCTTAATCACCTTGGACAGTTTGTTCCACTCTTCTTGTGATAATTCACACTCCTACCTACATTCTGTTTCTCTCTTGTCTTTGGTGTTTTTCATCCAATCTAAATTCAGATGAGGGGGACCTCTTCTTTGTATCTGTTTGCAGAACATGATTGATGCCATTAGTGCCATGTGAATAATCAATGCTAACATACTTTTTTCTTTCTACAGACCAGATAACAAAAGGAGATCTTGAAAATGTGCTGCAAAAGTTCACAGGGGACATAATGCAGGTTCCTCCACTGTAAGTTCCACAATATTCAGACACTCTTGGCAGTTGAGTTCAGCTGTCGGGACTTGCCAACAGAAGTCAGTTCTCTCAGGAATAAAAAGACACGTTTTAGCAAGAGGATAGAGGCAAGGCAGACTTAGGAGTTTAACATTTGCAACTGCAGGTCATGCCCATTTGAACATCAAGCACAAATGGTAACCTGGCATCTGTTTTTTTTAATGGTAAATATAAAGTAGCAATGCAGACTTAAACAGCTTTGCAGGGCTTGGTGGCTTCTATCCTGTCTTCCAATTAGAAAGCAAAGCTCTGAGTCTTTAATTTTAGTTGTGGGGTAAGGGGAGACTTACTGACATCTGTGTGGAAGTGCCTTAAATGGCTTCGAATTAGTTTTCTGAAAACTTAAGAGTAAGAATGAGTTAGTGACTGAGCTTTCGTAGCTTAGCAAATTTCTTCTAGTCAGGTTAGCCATAGTAGCTGGCAATGTGCAAGCATTTTAGCTTGTGACAGATGGCTTTTATGGTGATTTAAGCTAACACGCTTTCCTTTGCATTTGCAATGGGTCACTGTGGTTCCAATGTGAGCCCTGTAAGGTCAGTAATTCAGTAGGTGTTCTGCTTCATGTGACCTGTTTCAAATTACCCTCTGCTAATTTGAGCAAGATCTTTTTTGATTTTTCTATGGTCATCTTTCTGTCAAGACCAAAGTTAGAGCTTTGGATAAAGTTTCATGTAATCAGTGAAATTAATTTTTTTTGTTCTATAGTGGTCCCCTAAACACCCTAGAACAAGGCTACATGACTTGGCAGTTGCTGTTCAGGGAAGACTGGTGTGAGATGAGTAAAGGTGCAAAGCAGAATTACAGGAGTTGCCTGAGCAGCTCCCAGTGTTCAGCTCAACATAGCACTGAAACAGAGTATGCACTGCAGACTTCTGAGAGACAGTATGTTAGAGGCAGCTGCAAGTGTTGTACCCCTTATAGAAACCCTTTGTTTTCATAAACTACAAATTGAGTGATGAAACATTTTTAAATTTGTACAGCAAGAGATAAATACAAGACCATCTCCTGCTTTCCAGTTTATGTAGCTACTGGCGACTGAGATGATTCTGTGTCTAAGAGATTTCAGAAGCACTTACTACATTGTTTCTTTTTTCTGAGCACTAGGAGGGGATTAGAAGGGTAAAATGTACACTACTATAGTACAATATTAACAAGAACTGGAGAATGGGAAGCTTGTTCTATTACAACCGTATGAGACACATTTTCATGCTCTATCTGATCAGCTATTCTGCTTTGAAGAAGGATGGAGAAAGGCTATCAACTCTGATGAAGAGAGGAGAAGCAGTCGAAGCAAAACCTGCTCGGCCAGTAAGAGTGTACAGCCTCTCTCTCCAACAGTTCCAGCCACCACTGTTCACACTGGGTAAAGGCCAAAGATTATTACGTAGAGTGATGCTCCTAGCTTGTTAGTGGTTATTTAAACTCAGAATGGGAATAAGATAGTGAAATGGGTTTCATTACTCTCAGCTGCTTATTTTGGTGTGAGCCCATGTGCTGGTTTTGGCTGGGGTAGCGTTAATTTTCTTCATAGTAGCTAGTATGGGGCTATGTTTTGGATTTATGCTGGAAACAGTGTTGATAATACAGGGATGTTTTAGTTCCGGCTGAGCAGTGCTTACACACAGTCAATGCCTTTTCCTGCTTCTCACACCACCCCACCAGCGAGCAGGCTGGGGTGCACAAGTAGTTGGGAGGGGACGCAGCTGGGACAGCTGACCCCAACTGACCAAAGGGATATCCCATACCATATGACAACATGCTCAGCGTATAAAGCTGGAGAAAGAAGGAGGAAAGGGGGGATATTCGGAGTTATGGCATTTGTCTTCCCATCACACATGATGGAACCCTGCTTTCCTGGAGATGAGATGGCTGAACATCTGCCTGCTGATGGGAAGGAGTGAATGAATTCCTTGTTTTGCTTTGCT
>NW_008824986.1:15412891-15430518 GCF_000699105.1 Pygoscelis adeliae | reverse complement strand
TTAAACTGTCTTTATCTCAACCCACGAGTTTTCTCACTTTTACCCTTCTGATTCTCTCCCCCATCCCCCATGAGGGGGAATGAGCGAGTGGCTGTGTGGTGCTTGGTTGCTGGCTGGGGTTAAACCACGACAGCCCATGTGCAGAGACTTCTGCTTTACACTAAAAGCACTGTATTTTGGTTTTAAGTTAAGCTGATTATATGTAATCTTTCTGTGAGGGAAAATTCTGAGAGGCTGGTCAGGGGATTATTTGCATCAGTCCATGATTTTGCAACCTCCAGCTCACTCCTCCTTTCTCAGGTCTGCTTCCTTCGCTTTGCCCATTCTTTTACCCAGATGCCCAGACCTGCTGGCATCTCTCCCAGGGCGCAGCAAGGACCGGTATCGGTTACTGTCAGGCCTCTTTCTCAGTTGAGGAGGCAGGGTCTTATCCTTCCTTCTGTCATACATGAAGAAACTTGGGTAGTACATTAAGAAGCACATTAATAAATAAACCAAAAAGAATGTTGTAAATGTTTGATGCTACTGTGAGGTCAAGATAATGTCTTGTGTTGATCAGCTACCTAGTTGACCCATAGTCCTCTGATGGACCAGATGTTATATGATGAGCAGGTATGAGTGACAGAACTCAGCGCTGTGTTACTTCAGCCCTTACTTTATGTTTGGGTGAATAGCAGCTGATCACTGGCAGAGAGGGAAGGGAAGGGCTGAAAGAGCAGGGAAAGTTAAAGGTGAATTTTAAAATTTTATTGGAGCTGCCTGTGTGCAGTATCTTAAAAGCATTGATAGTCAGTTTGGACTGTAGTTGAAATACCTCTTCATCATTAGAAATATGAAACAACCTTCTGAAACCTTTAAAACGAATAGGACTGAAGCATTTGTTAACATACCACACCAAGTACTTAATTTCTAGTGAGTTAGTTCGGTTGTCATTGTATTTGCTTTCCCTCCTGTCTGGCTTAGCAATCTCACCCGCACATATGTTACAGGATGAATAATTGATGTTGCATCCTATAAATATTTTATCGCTGGGTTGTTTGCTTAGCACATTTTTACATTTATGTGGGGGCATGGTTTCTATGTAAAGTAGATTTCACATTGCACTGGCAATTTACCATGTCACTGTTAACATTCCAGACGTTGAATGTGGTGGTGGCTTTTATGTCAGGAGCCTGGTCAGTGACATTGGCAAAGGTAGGCATGAAAAAAAAAGACAGTTTAAGGAATGAATGTGTCTGTTGATGGAAAAATTTTGTCATTTTGTATATCTCCAGCGAGCAGACCTATGTGTTGTTTTGCAGAATTGTAGTGCTATCACTTGTTTTTATATACTAAAGTATTTTCATTGGGAGCATGGGGGAATGAAGGCTAAATAATCGCCAGAGGACCTTGGGGGCTGGGGGATAAAAATGGAGCAAGTAATAGCACTGAGCAAGATAATACAAGGCAAGGTGAGGATTTTTTTTTCCCTCCTCCATATGTTAAAGCTAAGAAGACAGATACTGTCTTTTTAAATGTTATTCATCACATTTTGAAAACAGATTGCACAGAACATTACCATGCACATAATAAACCCTATCCGCTGGAAAGACTTCTACATTTGTGATGATTTTTCTGGTGTTTTCTTTCTCCTTTACCTGAACTGTGAATAGTTTTGCTTTCCCACAGGGTTATTTGTCTTGTGCTCTATATCTATCAAACTGCATGATGGAGAACAGATAATCCATTTCAAGGTTTTTTTTAAATGATACATTTGCAGATCAAGAAAGCAAGTGATGTGGGATAACCCTATGAATTTCAATGTTGTTATTTGTGCTTAGGCAAGTCAAAGATTCTGTTACTGCCTTCTGAGCATACTGGCTTATGTTTAGCCCTTTAATGACAAACCAAGATCAAGTCTGTCCTCAGCTGGTTTCTTTTCAAAAATTTTAAATGCAGTAAAAATCTTTCTGCATCAGAAAGAATGGGAGAGAGTATTTTAGTACACATGTGTGCTTACAAGTCAGCTCTGGTTGCTGTTATGTTTTGTAGCCCCTTATTATGTAATTCTGTCCTACTGGTATTTATTTAACATAGCAGAGCATTTGTTTATATTTTTTTATTTTTCCTTATCTTAGTTTATATTATCCTGATAGGCAGCACAGGATAAAAATGTGAAAAATACTTCTTGAAGGCAAGAAGTGCTAAGGCCTCAAGGTCTGGGGAAAAATAGTACATGGTCTTCTAAGTCACTTGTGAATACAGAATGTTCCGCTTACATCTTATGTCATTATTTCCTCTCTTTTCATTCTGATTTAAATCTGGAAAACCTTTTGACAACTTTCTCTCAGATTTTGAACTCTTTACTACACTGGAGATCTGTTGAAATCAAAGGAATTCCTTGCCTCAGATTTAAGAAGATGTAAATGTGTGATGAATCTTCATGAACTTCCTTCTTAAACAAAGCAGAATAATGTAGAAGGCTACATGTAAAAATATATTTTAAGTGAGTTGAAAATAGTTCAACTTGACCATGCGCTTTTTCTAAATCCCCTTTTCTCCTTTACTGTAGAACTCTCTACCTGTGCCACTATGCAAGAGCTGACCCGAACCAAACATGGGCCATTTACGCTAGAGGAGCATACCCTTTATGAAGACAAATGGACAATTGATGAAATTGCACGATCCTTAGAGCATTGCACGTCTCTTCTCCCGGGAGAGCCGTCTCATAAAAAATTGAAGACAGAGCATCCTGGTGAAACTGCTGTGAGCTGTGAAGATAAGTGATAAGTTGGGTCAAGGAAAAAGCCTGAATGATTGAGACGTTTTGAGATTGGGTTGGCATTGTATTGCCTCTTGTGTAAATTTACAGGTCTGTACCGGGAGGCTGACAAACTGCAGTGCAAGAAAAATGGTTCTTTTGTTTTCTGGGGTTAGAACAAGCACTGAAAATATCCAGCACGTGCTGTTTCCCGATCTGTTTATTTTCCTTCTTGCACACTGTAAATGGGTCTGCCACTGATGTCAAATCTTCATACAGCTGTTGTTGCTAATTCCTCAATAAAAAATTATAAACATTAAGGTTTGATAAATGTGCTCAAAAAAAAAAAAAATCTTTTTTTTCTTTATAGCTGGTAATCAAATCCTGAAATACCATGGTGACAAGACTGTCATAGCTTAAAGGATACAAGAATGTGGTGTGGCAATTTGCTTTCTTGAAATCCATTTCAGGATATGTCCATTTTACTGTAGCTTTTCCTAGGCAGATTGTTCTTTCAGTCAAATGTTATCCAGAATGCATTAAATGTAGATGCTAATATTTTTACGTTAAGTCTGAAATATCGGTGTAAGTGAATAGTTTTAAGTATAAACAATCCCCGAAGATAACTGTTTGATAACAAATGCTCTGAAGAGTGCAGCTGTCATTACAGGTGTACATATCTTATTCTGGTACAATGTCCCAGTTGGTGACCATCCGTAATTTAAAGTATAGTTAACTGTTATACTCTTCATAGGGCTTACAGAATTTACTTTTGCCATCTGTGTATTGCTTGAACTGTGTCCTGTGGATCAGGTAGAAGGCTGATGTGCTTCTGGGCTTTGACTGATGTGGTCCTGACTAGAAGTTTTATGGGCAACAGAGGGATCCACCATCAAGAATCCTTGCTGAAACCATTTTAATGCACTGGGGCAGTGAGGGCCTGTTCCGCAATTCATGTAGTTATCAGAATTTGATTGCACTGATTATTTCTCACCACTGCTTCCCTTGGGATTTTCAAAATGACTAAAAGACAGTGGTTTGAGAATGCTAAAAAGTACCCTAGTTTGTTTCCATGTGTGTAATGGACTGTCCTAAAAGGACTTCCCTATGTGTCCCCATACAAGTTAGTAGTGGCTCTGTTTTCCTGTTGTCATAATGAGGAACATGAGGAGTAGTTTAAACATGCGAGCGATAGCTGAGAGAAAGCCCTGCTTTTGAAATTGTCACTGAAATGTCACCAAAGAGGAATGGACTGGCTGCTTTTACAGTTTTATGCTGCTGCTGGCCAAGTGGCCTGCTGTGGCTTTGTGCAGCTCCTACACCTTTGGGTTTTGGTTCTGGACTACAGGGACTTGACTCTCTTACTCTGAGTGGCTGAATGCTGTAAAGCCAAGAGTTTGTGCTTATATTAGGGTGTTACTTTTAACAGAGACATGAATTTGATTTAATACTCTCTGTTAATGGACTTACTACTTTCCACGGTAAGTTATCTTGGTAGCCGATTACCTCTATCGCTTAAAAGAAGTGTTTTATTCCCAATTTGACTTGAATCTCCACATGCTGTATTTTATGTCTTTTGTCTGCACCTTACAAAAAGCAATTTCTCTGTGTGCTGGTATTAAGTGAAATGATCAAGTTCCAACCTTACTTTCAACCTAAGGAATGAAATAAATAACCTGAAGTTTCTTGTTGCAGGATACCTTTCCAGACATCTATAGGGTTTTTTGTTTTCTATAAAATAAGAAACTGAAGTCTATGCAAGATTAATGAAGCTTTTGTTTAGAGAGAGGATAAAGTTTATGTTTTATTGTTAAGTAAACAGACAGTTTTCTTCTGTATAGTCTTATAAAGAACTTAGGGGAAACATTGAAAATATCACAAGCAAATTGAAATGTTAGAGCACTGTAACAGCAGCAGATTTAACGTACAATATGGAGGAAGTAACCTTTGTAAGCAATTTTGATTTCAGAGATGGGAGAAGAGAGTTGTGTTCACTAAGAGAACAGTGGGAGATTTTAGTTGTTTCTTTTCAGGGTGGGTTTTTTGGGACTTTGGATAGGAACAGAGAAGAAGGAGATTATTTCCTAAAGAAATTAAATAAAGCAGAAAATGTCATTTTCCAGTATACTTATCTTGAATGATCAAAGACTTTGATTGAAACACAGCTTCTCTTATTGGCAAAATCTGTTTTTTTCCAAGAACCTAATTTATGTTATCCCAGTTGTCTTCTGGATTAATTTCTCATTTTCTTTATTTATCTTTCTGCTCTTTTAAAAATAGCCCAGTAGATGTAATTCTGTTAGTCGTCTTGTTTCATCTACAGGGATTTGTTTCTTTAAAAATCAGTGCAATTGAGAAATCCTTCTATTAATAGGGTACATTTGTATACAGTGTTATAAGTGTCTATCACATTCTTATCTTGTCTTTGTTTAATGCTCACCATGGCTTTCTTGCTATTCTGTGTAAGACCCCCTGATATTTTTAATTTCAAAAGGAGAATTATATTTTCATCAGCTTTTAGGTTAGCTTGCAACTGGTCTGTTGTAATTATTGCTAACAGATCTGTGATCCTGAGAAGACAGGATCTGTTCCATAGTCTAGTCACTTGAGAGAAATGAAATGACAATCAAAAGAAAACATCCTGTTGACATCAGCAAGTTTTGATTTAGGCTGCAAGTCCTAATGCGTATGGGAAGCGTAGGGAGAGGAGGAATGCAGTTGTACACATTCGGGAATCTGCATAAGGTGTGTAGATAGTGTTTCTAAAGACTGGAGGTATCTTTCAATTTACAAATGCAACTTCCCTCAATGCTTTTATTCCTCTGTAGCAAGTAGAGAGACTTCCACCAGCTCTAGCTAGACTTTTTTTTTCCTGGCTTTCCTCTTATCTTCCCCAACACTAGGTTCTGTCACCTCCAGAAATAAAGGCAGAACAACTTTATCTCAAATTAATGACAAACTTCTCCCCACATAACTTGTACTGAACTACAGAAGCTATTTCGCTTACAAGTTGGGTAGCAAGTATCTTTGGTTATAGTTGTAAATGGCCGGATAGCACACAAAACCATGGCAGACAGCAGATAGGTGTCCTTAGAGAGTGCATAAAGTCATGAACAAATTACACAATAACAGCTTGTTTTATGACCACTGATGAGTGTCAGCCACGTTCCAGCCCTAAACAGTTGAGTTATCTTTTCAAACATTCAGGCGCTACTTCCCAGTGTCTTTCCTAGGTGCTTGGTCTCACTTGCATGCTCATTCCTAGGTACCCCTGTGCTTTAATGAGTCTCTTCCCCTTGAGCCATTAGTCCCAATGAACAGTAACCAGGAAGCCACTGAAAAAATCTAGGAGTAGCATTTTTAGATATGTTTTAATAAGTGTTTAACCCAGTGATAGTGAAACTATCCAGATCTGGAAGTAAGTGTTGTGTTCCCATGGGAACCTAGGGAAATACTCAGTTTAACTTCTTTATTCTTACTAAAGTGCATGTCCCCTGAGATACCAGACTTCAGAATTGTGCTATATCCACAGAAAAACATAGTTTTTTCCAGAACAAAATATTCTGTGATCCTGGATCTTGATTATTGACGGTCATGATATCTCAACGTTAAGGGCTATTTAGAGTGAGAGGAAAAGTGTGTATGCAATATTTCTGAGACTAATAGAAGAGTTAGTACCAAGTGCCCAGCTGAGACAAATGGTAGTTAATAGGAATTTTATGCTACTCTGGCCAGAAAATATGCGTCAGTGATTTACCATTTAAAATATATCCGTGACACAGACTGAAAGATTTGTCTCATTTTATTGAGCATTGTTCATGGGGAAAGTCCTGGTAGAAAAGCATGACCTGCTTTTTGAGCCAAATATTGTCCGTCTTGAATTTGGACTTGGGATCTTTAGTCGTAGCAGTATGCTACCATAGTCATGACTCTGCCTCCAGTGCTGGTGCCGCTTCAATTAGATTGACAAGGACTTCATAATTTATCTCCTTCTACTGTCTCTGCCTGGCTGGCTCTTTTTCTTCCTTATTTAAATGGTATTTTTTTCTGTGCACTTCATAATATATTTCTGCTCCCAGCATGTTGAGCACTTCTAAAATGTTTTTTAAGGAAAATCAATAGGATCTTTTTTTTTATATTAATCAAGTCTGAGCCATTAGCAAAATATTCTAGGAGTGTCTTCATCAATAACTAAGCATTTAGCATCTTACCCTGCAGTTCTGTTTTTGATTTATATGTTCATTAGAAGAAAATAAAGTCAAACTTTGAATAACTCCCCAAATTTTGGGATACCTTAGGATTTTATGTTTTAGTGTAATAGATGGTGGAGTTGCAATTCTGAGCATGAATGGCTCTGAGACTTTAATGGCTAGGGTCATTCTGTTTGCTTGGCAGAGTCAAGGAACCAGTTGGCAACAGTATTAATTTTATTAAAAAGGCCTTATAGAGACAAAGCAAGAGTGCACGTGTGTGTATGTGAGAGTGTGACTACAATGTACAACCAGAGGGAAGTCATAGAGACAGTGAATGGATTCAGCCAGCCTCGGCAAAATTACTGTCCCTATTAAAAAAGCAGTCATTTTTTCTAATAGCCATGGGTTTAATTTGCTTCTTTGTGAGATCTGATCAAGTAACATCACCAATACTTAAGAGCACGTCAAACAAGCAGGTTTATCATCTGGATGCGTATGTCTCCACTCTGGGTGATGAGCTGGCACGTCTTTTCTTACTGTCTCTGAGATCAACTGCTAAGATTGTATAGGTGTTGAACAGGCAAAGCAAGAAGTTGGTAATTGGGAGTGGGTGGTTTAGTGCTCGGGACAAAAAATGGACTATATTGCAAGAAGGAAACCATGTTTTTTCCAATTCTGTTTTTGGGGAAGTGTTGAAGACACTGCCTTGGCTCAGAGAAAGTATTAACGTGGCTGCCCAAGAGAAGCCTAAGGATTTTGTTACGGGTGTGAATATCTTGGACTTTAATCATCTTCCCTCCTCACCTCTAGCTCAAAGAAATTGGGTCAAAACAAAGCAGGAGCCTCTCCCTGACTTTTCCATGGCACATTGCTGTGTGTTGTGGATGCTGAAACAATCCTATGCTCAAACTCTGGGCTGTAAAAGGGCTTATGTGGCTTGTCCCAGAGAAGTTAACAGTAACAGAATGAGTAGGATGAGAAATGAGGCAATGGAATTTGTAGTATAAACACACAAATGTCTTTACAGCCTACAAAACAGCCTTCCTCTTACCGGATGGAAGGTTACAGCTCTGTGCCTGGCCTTTCCACTTTGCATCCCATTAACTTACCTACTGTTTGAGACAGTTCATCCTAAAACTCTGTCATCCTCTTTTGAATTCCGTTCCAGGTACATGTGGGCCTTGGGAAAGCACGGAGCAAAAATGCTGTGTCGCTTCTGGGGGGACGGGAAAGCTGGCAACAAAGTAGAACTGAAAAGGATGAGGTGTGTCTGGTCCATTTCTTACCCTGCCCTTTTCATAAGAAAGATGTCCTGAATGCTTTAGTGCCATTTCTCTGGGACATAGGATTATTTTAGATATTTCAGAATTAAGTACTTCAAAGTCAGATCTGCAGCTGAGTTGCATGCATTAAAAACAAAATACATAATTTCACAGATGTCACACTACTTTTAGTGGCTTCAGAACATGATTTTACAGCTTAAAAGGAGGGGGAGTAGAAAAGGAATGGCAAGAGGTAAATGCATATTTCGGTTGTTACATTTTTTAAATAGATGAACTCAGGTAATCATGTAAGAAAATACATTAAGTATTCTAATGGAGAAGAGGTAAAGAGAAAGGACACAATTTTTACTACCTTTTCTGTTTCTTTTAGCGCATAAAACAATTAGCTTAAATACATAATTTCAAAGCTTAAGAAGCTTTTATGTGGAAATGCATGAGAGGTTGTTACTGTATGCTGATGTGAAAAAAGGCATTTATTTTCATTTCAGCAGTTGAAATGATGCCCTTCAAAAGGCAGTCTTTTGTTTTGCTTATATTGAATTGCCGTAAATCCTTAGCATAACTTATTCTTTTGTGAGTGGTGTGTTCATATTAAATCATTTCCTGCAGCTGGCTTTTCTAGGCGTCCACAAAACTGTTTAAAGTTCTGCAGGTACATAGTATGCATTCCCAGTGTAAACGGAACGTTGTGTACAAACAGTAAATATATTTAGAAAACAAGATTAATTATCTGTAATCTTTGCTATGCAGATTGCTCTTTTAGTAAAACGTTATCCAGACTGCATTAAACCTAGCTGTTGCTTTGCTGCATTGCTTCGTATACAGTTTCTTCTTACTTTTCTACTGTAATTTGACAAAGGGCTCTGGCAGACTGTTGATTTCTTGTCCAGGTGATTAATTTCACCCAGCTGCTGCTCATACACAGAGAGATTACTGGCTTTAACTTCTGTATTTACTAGTTATGATTTCCTAGTACAGTGCTCAGCGCCTCTGCCAGAAACTGCCCCCAGCAGCGCTAGCAGAAAGAACTGTGTGTCCACCTCATCTGTCCCTTTCATAGATTGGCATGTAAAGCGTTGACGGTGCAAGTTTTGTGCAAATAAACTAGACTGTATTAGGAGAAGACCGTATGTCTCGTTGTGTTGCTCAGCTGACCTCCAGCAAAAGATAGAGTGGGCAACAGGGGATAGTAACGTTCTAGTACTCCTCCCTCCAAGGAAGAGTCGGTGGAAAATGACAGCGAGGTATATGGGTACGTAGCGAACTTAAAGCATCTGATTATTTCTCTTGACCTCAGTGGGAGGACTCTTGCCCTGTTTTACTAAATTATGTAAATTATTACTCACTGAATTAAGGCCTTACATATTTCATTTTCACCTGTCATGTTTTTTGTTGTTTTTTTCTTTTTTTTTTATTTTAGTAATGCCAACTGATGGATTGAAAAATTGTATTGCTTTTTACAGGAGAAAAAAAGTAAATATTAATGGTGTGGCACAACACTTAGTTGTTCCATGTCTAATGAATATGTAACAGTTCTATTTTCTACTTAAAAACAAACACACAAAAATGGTCAGAATAGAATTAGTGTTATTTTTTAAAAATGTGTTTATCTAGGAAATGCATTTCTCTAGAGAGTGCTATTAAAGGCTGTGCAGAATGGATAAACCTATTTGTTGAGTGCATTGGTGATCTGTTTCTAGAGTTAAGAACACGTAACTCTTATTGAATTGTATACCATTTCCCTGCACCAGTTTTATCTGTTCTCCTCTGCTGTGTTGTAGATGTTCATTACTGGAAAGAAGAGCATAGTCATGCAATCTGAGTTAGTATTCAGCCATTCCTTTCTCTCAGTGGAAATAGAGAGTACTCATCCCCACTCTGCCCCCCTGCATTAACGAATCCAGGCTGGTCCTTCAGAACTGTATAGAAACAACCCGGAAATAAAGCATCGTGCCACAGAGAAGGCAGTGTATGATTAGGATTTGAGGAGATGAAATTTATCTAGAGGCAGAGCATGTTTTATGGCTGCAAAGGAAGACGAAAGTCCAGCGGGATAGCCTTTCCCATGCACATGCAATCTGATCCTCAACACACCAAACCACACTTTTCCAAGGAAGTGCATGTTTTAGAAGAGCATCCAGCCGTTGGATCACGGGAGTAAAGCTCCCACCGTTTTTCTGTGTGTCAAAATAATTGGGTAAACTTTCCGCCTCTCCTTTGCTAAAGGAGCTCAATGATTCTGTTTTACTCTTTCATTGCAAGGCTGTTTTTTAAGCCCTTCAATCAGCTCTTGAAATTTCCAGGTTTTGGTGACTGGTATACACACCAGATGTGGTTGGGAGAGCTCCTCTGACACTCCCTTTTGGTTTTCTTCGCTTGTTTAGTTTGGAGGGGAAAAAAAAGAGGGAATGCCTGGCAGCATCCCTTTTGTTACAGGTAGAGACTTTCTGCATTCTGCCTGTTCTAGTGTAAGATAAAGCCGGCAATGGGAGAGGGCACTCCATGGCTGAATCTCTCCTGGAGTGCCTTTCCAATCGCCCTGTGTAAGAAAACCACAACCTTTCTCTTGTCACTTCTGGAAGATGTGCATGCTTGTTTTTCTTTAGTTGGACAGCCTTCTGCTCCTTGGTACCCAAGAATCATTTATCTCTCCCTGCAACAATGCAATGGTTTCGTAACTGGCCCAAGGCTATGAAGCAAAGTTGCAGTCTAGGGATGTTGCTGACTGTGGTCCAGAAGAGAGGAAAAAATTGGCCAGGAGCAAGTAATTGTTGAGTGGCAGAAACAATTGGGAATTCTTGGTAAATCAAGAAAAATGGCTAGTGTCTGAAAACACTGGTGTGGTACAAGACTGGGAAAAAAGTGTGCTTCGGCTTTCTGAGGTGTTTTTATAGCACTTAGCTTTGTTCTTTCTTAACCATGTTACAGCACTCTCAGAAACATGGTTTTATTGGTATCAAGTCAAACCCAGTTGCAGGTTTTGTGAAGCTCAGTTGATACAGCATTTATTTATTTTCTGGCAATCTTTTATGTATTTATAAATCCTTAAATAAAACGCAGTAGGTAGTCAGCAGATTTGAAATTCAAACTTGCACGTGCACCTATTCCGGTGCACTTTCCAAGGGCCTCAGCTCCAAGAGGAGCGAGTACCCTGTGGGTCCCCTGCAGCTCCTTTTTATGGGGCGCAGAGTAATTGCTCAGGATAGCATGGGCGTTTTAAGGAAGGGGGTGGCCGTGAGGAAAAAGAATTCTTTAGACTCCATGTTGGTACGTTTAATCCTTCAGTGAGGAAAATGTTTTTCCAGTGTTCATTTTGAAGTAAGGTCAACCCAGCGACTTTTTAATTATATATAAGCCAAGCAGCATGCTTCATCTTCCTTTCTGGAGATTTATTTGACCCAGAGAGACCAGTGAGGAGCTGTTGTCAAGGGAAGAAAACACTTTGTGTTGCACAAAACTGATACAATACTGGATATGTGCCCACGATGAAAGACATTTTGGGCTACGTTCAGGTTTACATTTACCTGAATTCATTGACATAAAGGAATAAGAAGCTTTCTGATGTGTCAGCTTGTTTCATTTCCCAGAATGTTTTCTTATTATGGGGGGTTACTTCACTGTAATAATTATAATTTAACTCCATTGCTGTGTGCATCACAGTGTATGACTGTAGAGAGAGACTCAGTTCTTGCCCCTAAAATGTACGATCTGTACTGACTACAGCATAAGCATCTGACCTGATGAACTGAATGGTAAGCTTCAACCAAGCACGGCTGCTTTTTTTATTTTGTATGAGTATGAAAAGCCTTAAAAAGAAAGTGAGTATCAAAGAATGATTTGGAAGAGGAAAAAAATATTTGTGTTTTGAAACTTTTGCTTTAGCAAATAAACCTGTCAGTTACCTCCCAGGGTTAGCAGGGAACTTTCCGAAGCACAGGTTAACATCTATTTAGAGAGGAGGATTCTTAGACACGGTGTTGAATATTCTGGTCATTTTGTTCAATGAACTACTGCACTGTGGGCCTGACTGCCAGCTAAGGGGTGGTTCCTGACTGGGGTCCTGTTGAGTCACAAATACTTAATTCGAGTTCGTGTTTCTGTCATGCTGAGTTGGTCAGTATGTTGGCCGGTTTGTCAAGGTTACAGCCTGATGTATCAAAGCTTGAAAGCTGCCACACAGCTGGCTGAATGTAGGTGATCAAAATTAGCTCTGTGGGAAAGCTGCATCTTACCAAAGAGCACAAGGCGTAAGAGTAGGCAGAAAAAATGTGCGAAGAGAAGGGAAAATTTAGTTTTTCCTTTAAAAATCTATTTTATTATCATTTATCTGGCTTTGGTTGATCAAGCTTGTGTTAGTCTGTGCAGTCTGTTGCAGGCTGAAGGCAGAATGAAAAGAAACTGCACATTCACAAAAGTTCTCCAGGTCAAAACTATGATGGTTAATTGAAGAACTGTCAGTGTCGTAAGCGTGCATCATGTAAAGGCGCTTTTGAGTATTACTTAATACTCATCTGCTCATCTGCTTTCACAACTGAAAGTTCTTCATCTGCCCAGGTACACATCACAAAGGGCAAGCCCTGGAAAGGAAGATATTATTATTATGCTTTAATTTTAGAAGCAAATGGTAGAGTCAGGACTGTTGACTCGTGGTCACAAGGGTGTCAAGCAGGGCTTTAAGGCAATTATTGAGGCCTTTAGTTCACTTAGACTAGGATCTGGCATGTGAATGTGAGACAGCATTAATGTGAAACATTAGTGTTCCTTCCCAGACTATGTACATATCACAGCAGACGATAATTTTTACCTCTCCATACGTTTCCCTGTTTAAATAGAAAGCCAGGCATATCATGAGGAGAGGAAATAAACATCCATGTTTATGGATGTGAACTCTTAACAGCAACTAAGCTCAACAGGTCACTTAGACGGGCTGAGATTAGCAGTTACCTGCATCATGGCTCTTGTCACGAAACTGAAACGCAACTTGCAATATAATTTAGGATTCATGTACATATGGTTAGTGGAAATATAAGCTGGTATCTTAGGGCAGGAAATGCACTTTTTTGTATAAAACTATTTTTAAAATGTTTTTGGGACTAGTTTATAGTTTAGTGTTATGCGCCTTAAAGCTTCCAGCTTGCATGTGATAGAGCCAAATTTGATCAGAACACCACCCTTTTCAGAGCATGCATACTGCTGTGCTCCCCTCACCCATTAACTAATTGTAAAATATCTGCTTGTCTCTTCTTGTAGTTAGATCAGTTTTAACCAGTTCTGCTCAAAATTGTCTGTGTAACGCCCAAATGTTTCCATTGACTTCACTGACATTATTCCAGATTTATATTGGTATGATGTAGAGCAGAAATCTGCCCCGGAGAACGTGGAACCCCAAAGGCATTCACTTAAATCCATTTTTTTTAATAATAATAAGAAAGATGTTGAAGTTGAATGTCATTTGTCATTGTCTCCCATTTGCTTGTATGTAATTATAAAGGAGGAATGCAAAAAAGCTATCCTATTAGCTGTTAGTTCAAAAAGAAAGCCCAGTGCCTCCAGGAATATCTTTCTAGCAGTAGTCTGATCTCTGCAGGTTACTGTTCGGAGTTATTTTAAATCAGCCTATCCTTAGGCTTTGCTGGCTGGAAGTACCTGTTATCTGCAATCCCATTTAACTTGCAACTTTAAAACATAATTGAGGATATTATTTCAAAGTACGGTGCTTTCTGAAGCTCCATTTCTGAGAAGGATTTCGCACTTTAACAAGTCGTCATCTGATGCAGTGAACACTGACTTTCGTCCTGTTTTCGGTAAAGGTAAAGTTAAAATGGAAAGGTTCTGGCATTCTTTAAAATGTTCCAGCTAAATATCCTTTTATGTTTCTGTGGTCAAAAATGCAGATGAAATTTAAAAGTCTGTCTTGTATTATTTTCTTTAAAGAAGGGACTTGCTAAGGAGCAAATTATTCCATAAGCAGTTCATTTTTCTCTGCACTACTAAAGTTCAGGCATAAGGACTATTCTTTTAGTGTCACATATTTGTATTGCACCTCTTACTTAGGGATACAAAAATAATTTGCAAATGTTAATTAAGGATTCCACCCCAGCCAAGTGGTAAAACAGCAACAGATTTTCCCTGGGAAAAAATGAGTTCGGAGATGGCTGGCAGATGAGCGGTACGGGGTCCCAGCGATAAGGCTGGGTACTGACTTACTGACCTAACCTCACCTTACTGTTCTGTGTCTTTGCCCTTCCTTTACCTGCCTCTTTAGTTCTTGCTTTTTATGGCAAAAATAGCTTCCCAATGTGAACAATAAGCCCTAGTTTCATTTTGGGTTTGTAGGTACACCATAACGTAAGTGGATTTTTGCTCGTGGATTTGCCATGGTGTAGCTGCTGGTGGATCTCTGAGAAGAGGCAACTCTTGGGCCGGCAAAGCTTAGGCTGAGCTTTATGTTGCGTTTCCTGCGCAATCTGGAAGGCAGGCCCGACCGCAGGGCATTACGGCGCAGCGCCTTAACTCCGTCTCTGCGGCAGTGAGATTGACCGTGCTCGGTTCTTAGGTGTCTACACAGCCTACTTCTCTACTTTTGAAGGTGATCTGTGTGTCAGGCAGGGGTGAGAATACCTTTACGTTATACGTGTGCTGCTGTGAGCAGCTGGGGTGAGGTGCACTCAACTCTGCAGCTGCAGAAACTGGGGAAGAGTCTTCGGCTGGCTGCAAACTCGGTGCCTACAGTCCTGACTCTGGTTTGTGTTCTGCCACGGTGCTCAATTGTTATCGTGCCTAATAAGCACTGAGAAACGGCCTGTGTATGCTGTTTTCTTTGTCAGTAGTCTAAGGAAAAGCTTGTAATCAGCTTGTGATTAGCAGGTAGTGAATTTTGCTGAGCAGTGAGGACAAATAGCGAGGGATTTTGTTATTTAAAAGAAAGGTCTCTGGTACCTGCACGTAACAGCTCTGCAGTTACACCACCGAAGCATGGACTACCCTAGGTCAATACAGCCAAGACAAAATGCCATCATGCAGAGGAGAAAGGCAGGAGAAACGCAAAGCTGCAAATCCCTGTGGTGTCAGGCTCCTAGGGTGGGAAGACACGGAGCAGTTCCTGTCTCTGAAGAGGAACCAGGGAAGAGCTCTATGACCCAGCCCTCGCTCCCCTGTCAGACCACCTGCATTGTACAAAATGTGGAAGAAGACACGTATGACCTGTAGGAGCCGCAACACCCTGGAGCATCAGGCTGGGTAAGAAAAAGGTTGAAGAACTCTGGAAATGTGTGGGTGGTGAAGGGTAAACTTCAGAGCTGTTCCATCAGCAGCTGCAGCTTTCACCCAGCAGAACATGGAGCAGAAACTTGATGGCTGGAAACTTGTTCTCTGGTTCCTAACATCCTCGTGGCTGGTTTCTGAAGGGGTCTGACCTGGACTCCCTGAGGATCTTCTTCTGCCTTCTCCCTACCACAGAGAGAGATTTAAGGCCTGTAACGAGTTTATGCGTTATCCTGGGGGAAAGGCCAAAGTTCCTCCTAGGTTCACTGCCGGGTTGCAGGATTGTGTTTTCTGTTAGGAAGATTAAATTCAGGCTCTACAGATGACATCTGCAAGCAGAGTTCAAAGGTCAGTCTAGCTTAGATCTCTTAGTTCAGGTCCTAACCTGCAGCTCCCTTAGCCTGCTGTCGATGCCTGGGGCTGGAGGCTGTTGCAAGGTTACGCTTGGGTTTAGGCCAGTGCGGGCGGAAAGAGAGGGAAGGCCAATAGCATGTGAATCACAGAATGTAAAACTTGGATTTTTCCTATGCTCATGAGTGTGATTCTGATTTTGCAGCCATGGGAGTTATATCACATAAAGTTCAGGTGGTGAGACTAGATTTTCTGGAAGAGATAAGTTGTTCGGTTTTCATTTATGTAATACTGGAATGCAGCTATGCTGAGGGTTTTTGTGTCTCTTCATAGATACTCAGAAAGTGGAGATGCTGACCCATCAATTGTACCTGACAGCACCGTTACAGAAAAACCTCTTCTTTTCTGTCAGTAACTAATATATACTGGCCTAGTTTCCTCCCAGCAGCTGCACAGCATGGCAGCAGCAGTGTAATTCAAATCTAAATTTATGAATGTCTGTTAAAGTGCGAGTTGCACTCTTATGCACTGCTTGTTCTCAAACATGTTAAAGCAGTTAGAAAATAAAGAAGCGGATGGAAAGAAGGCTCAGTAATGTAATAATAATAGTGGAAAGCACATTTTCCCTTCTAGTCGTCTAAGAAAAAATGTGTTAAAAGATTCTGAAAGAGTGATGAAAGCTTGCTGCTGTAGTACATGGCTCAGAAATTTTAGAGGGGGAATGTTTGTCCGTGAAGACATTGCCTGCTTCTCAGTCAGAAGAGCTGGTGAGCTCAGCTACAGCAGCAAAGCATAATCAGTTCTGTACTCCTTTTTATTCAGAATTATGGTTGAAACCATCAATAACCTGGGATGCAAAGACAAGGAAAGGCTTCAAGTGGTCGAGGACAAAAAGCTTTCTGAATACTTTTGAAAATCCCAAACATTAACCATCACAGTCCTTCTGCTAACTGTTCCCACGCACTAATTATAGCTAACCTGTTTTGGCAGTAACTATCTTTGACCCTCTCTAGGGTGAATTCTGCACCAGGGGTTCCCCCTGGAGCACATTTCCTCACGCCCTCTGCTATGGCAGTGTTATTTCCCTACCTCAGCACTTACTCCTCAAAACACTTTCTGTTTATAGTGGTTTATAGCTCTCTGGTTCTCTCCTTCACCCTGCTCTACTGTTTCTATACATAATATTTTTTTTTTTTTCCCGTCTTTGCTTGGCACTATGTTTTGCCTCTGTTGGGGTTTTTTTGTTGTTGTTGCTGTAGTAAGGGCCCAAACAGCTGGATTTCCCCTTTCCTGAATCTACTTGTATTGCCTATTTTTCTTCTCACCTTAATGAGCACCATACTCCATAGGTTTTCCTGTACAATACAGGGTAATTGACAGGGATTCTCCAGCCTTTTTCTTAAATTATGCTACCCTTAGCTGTATGACTGTTGTTATTTACCATTTTTCTTTCTCCTTATCGTTGGCTCCAAAAAGACAAACAGGGCTTCAGTTGTGATAGGCATTGCAGAGACAGATAGAGACTCTGTGTCAAAGAAGCTGAACTTGACTGATGAAGGATGGGAGGAAAGATAGGGCCCAGAACGGTGGGGTAGCACTGGTCGGTGGTGCTGAGGAAATTTTCTGACACCTGATCTGGTGCCTTTTAACACTGTATGCTGATACATAGCACTCCAGTCCCTGAGGAGTTAAAGTAAAAATAATAATATGTGTGAAGGAGGAAAATATATTCTTAGAGATGTGTTCCAATATGCACCCATCTACCTGGGAAAATGGGAGACTGAAGACAAGGCAGTA
>NW_008824986.1:15396691-15412855 GCF_000699105.1 Pygoscelis adeliae | reverse complement strand
GTTCCTTATTACTGTCTCTCGCTATCCATTCTTCACTTTGTCTCACCGTTACCTATGATCACTATACCAGTAAGAGCCCAGTGTGGGCCAGGATCCTGATGTGCTAGGTGCTGGATAAACTCAGACCAAAAATGCAGTCCCTGCCCCAGAAAGCTCACAGGGCCATGCCACCACCAGGCAATAGTCAGGGGCATAAGAAGAAGATGAGCCTCTAGGGTGCACCGGAGTGGGAAAAGCTCACAGTGGGAAAAGGTCACAGAGAGGGACTGCAGGGTTTAGATAGGCATGGGAGGACTGTTTCCTAAAAGTATTACTTAAGAAGTAATTTGCAAGATATAGATGTGGCCTGGCTGTCTATAAGAACAAACAAAAGGAGGGCAACCAGCTCACCATCGTGAATGCCTACCAGGGAGGTGGTGGTGGGCACTGGGAAGAGGAGAGGAACTCGTGGGAAGGGGTTGTGAGTAGGAAGTGCTGAACTCTCTTTTAGTTAGAAGGGATTGCTAGATATCTGCGATGCACTATTGGGCTGTGATTTTGCTTGAATAAAGGAGATAGCTTTGCCTCTCTAGTTTAGACCTGAGTCATCAGGAGAAACGGCTGAAGGATTTGTGGTTTTTACAGACAAGATTACCCAGAGATAAAGCATTGAGGGACATAGGAGACCAATAATACATCTCACGGTGACCCGCTTTTCACTTTACCTCCCTTCTAGACCTGGAGAGGGAGATGAGCATCCTCCAAAAAATGTACTGAAGGAGCAATTAAAGATTAAAGGAATACTATTTCCCGCTTTCTCCTTGTTTTCTTCATTTCTTTAAATTCATTTGTTTTCAAATCTTCCCTGCCAACTCACTACTTCTTCCAGGGATTCCTGTTGCCTTCTAAATGCTGTCGCTTCTAGCTCTTCCCTTTCCTTGTGTCTCTTACCTGCTCTCTCTCCAGCACCTACCTCTTTCCAGTCTCACTTTTCCTTCTTTGAATCACTTTCCGAGAGTTCTATCTGTGCCTTTTCCCTACTTGCAGACTGGGGAAGGTGGGGGCAGCTTTCTTTAAGCAAAAGGAATGTCTGTGGGCACGTACCTTAACTCCGAAAAGCAGAAGAAGTTGAATTGCCATTTGTGAGGTTCCTTAGCTCAACTGATGCAAGGCGGTTTGCCATGTAAGGGTGTTACAGAGAGCTGTAGTCTTAGATTTTGAGTTAGAGATGTCAGCAGCTGTTACCAGGGAAACTTCTAAAATTACACTGGCAATTGTCTCCGCTCAAATACTGTATCAGATCTTTGGGAAATGGCACCAAGTGAACAGGCATAGATTGGGAAAGCGGCACTGTGTAAGACTCAGGGATGCTTTATATAGAAGTAAAATAAAAATCCTTAAAACTTCAGTATGATACAGGGTCTCTAGCTCTGCAAACCTAAAGCAGGAAAATAGCATGAATGAAGTAAAAAGCATTGGTTCCGTGAAAATTTCATACAGACAATAGCTTTAACAGGATTATGCTTGTTAACCTCCGTTTTGGGTTTTGTTTTTCAATACTGAGAAAAGAAGGGTTGCTTCTAACAGGTAATCCACAAAAATTGTAACTTGTTACTAGAAACTAATGGGAGAAGATACCCTGCACTCTGCCACCCTTGAACCCCCCAAACAAAGTAAGAGTATAGACATGTATTCATGCATATTTAAATGCATGCTAATCAGAAAGAACATTTGGCACTAAAGCAAATGTCAGAAACCTGTAAAAGGGAGAGTTCCAATTGCACTTGAACAGGCTCTTTACCTAAATACTGTAATACCTTCTCTGGCTGAGTAGGTCTGAGCCACAAGCTACTGGAGATGGGGATAATACTTTAATCACTACATATTTTCCCTATCCCGGTTCTCTTTTTTGGCTATTCATTGTTGTCAGAGGATGGTCAAAGGTCACTTATTGGGCTCAGTGGTCTTGGGTCTGACCTGACACAGCCGGGCTTATATAGGGACAAACGTCTGTCCTTTCTGGAGCTGTCAGTCCACTGCTTCTTGGGAGGACTGGCCTGTTATCCTGTGCTTGTGTACCTACCGGCCTAATGGGAATTTGTCCATGGCTGATCTTGAGGTACAAATAGTATTTCCCACATATTACATGTCTATGTTGCGCACATTTTATTACTGTCTTCACTCGTACAAACCTCTGCTTTAAAATGTGAGCTATACTAAGGAGAAAGGTGTATATTTCACATTATTAACTAAAATAGATGTTTGTGTATGCAAGGCAAATTGGCTTTCAAAAGACATTGTCTGGCTAGGTAAGCCACATACATTTATTATCTGATAACAAATGTTGTTGGATCAGCCTCTTCATTCAATAACATTTGTGGAAAGTACAGTTACATTTTAATACATGTTAAAGATACCTCTTCTTGCATGGAGCTGACTGCGGCGTATTGATGTATTAACGGGCTAACTTTTGCCACTTTCGCGCAAGTGCTCTAAGAACATAATCTGAAGATATGAGGAATGTATGCAGGAATATGGTATGTATACATGTAGTGACAGATAATTGGCCAAATTCAGAACTTGGGAATATGCTGCTGTGAGAAGCTGATTGCTATGCCGAATTCAAACCATAAAGAGTGCAAGTAATTAATCACCGTATGATTAAGCAAAAGCTCATCGTGCTCTGGATGTTATGCATGAAACAAAAAGTGCCTTAAGTAGCAAATTCCTTTGGGGCTGTAAGGAAGTTTAGCTGCTGCAACATGAAGAACAGTGGTGCTGCTGATGAGAAGAGGTGGATGGCTGCTCTGGCTTACAATACTGCTGTAGGAGTAGATGGTATTTTGCTTAATGTGGATGCCGTGATAGAGGAGCGTGACTTTTCTTTTAAAACTCAGTGATCTTTGAAGATAATATCCATTCAAAATTATCAATAAAAGATCAAGCTCTATTTTAATTTCACCTGCACAGAATTTTGTTTCTTTAGGTTTTAGTATGACAGGATCTGCTGGCAGAGAGCATTCATGCAAGTCTAGTCCTGCAGAGCTGGCAGGAGGAAGGTTCCGAAGGCCAATGGTGAGGTATGGTGAAAGCAACTTGTGGTTGTAGGAGCAACTTCAGGAGTATGTGGTGACGTCCTGATACCATTTCTTTGTGCTTCCTGTTGTTTCACCAGGAATAAATTTTTTATTCTTGATGTGAGAAGCCAGTGGCCTGAAAACTTCAGCATTTTGAGTCACGTACGTGCTGAAGGGGTGTTACAGTCTTTTTTATTTTTTCCATAGCAGAAAGCTACTAATGATACAGCAGCTCCCTTCTTGAGCAGCAGAGCTGACACACAGATCAGCAATTCTGAGAAGCTGTGGGAACATTTAATGAGATGTACAGCAGCTAGTCATTTGGTTGAACCAACTGCAGCCTGCCATGCTGACAGCTCATGGGGAAGGGGCAGATCATCGAGCCCATTTTGGCTATCCCGTTATTTGCAGCGGTTTGCTGGGTGGGAGTAGGCAGAGCTGCCCACCAGTGCGTGACCTGACTCCACACTTTCTTGACCCACCATTGCTCATGATGTCTTCTTGCTTAGGTGTGGGGCAAAGGCAATTAAAGTGAAATGGTCCTTTTCCTCCAAGTAGCAAAACTGCAGTTTAGAGAGAGAAGCGAAGAATGTTTTTCCCTAGCTCCCCAGAAAACTCTGCAGGAGATGTAGGGGTGTTCAGCATCACGTGCATTTTTTTCCTCAGTCATAAACTATATTTTAGGCATAGTTATTTGCAGTACTCTGTTGTAGACAATAAACACACAAAGCTATTTTATGAAAACTTGGAGCTCTTAATTTAAATCCTACTTTTGTTCCTTAATCTTCACAAAGATGTGGAAAAAGGCTGAGAAAATGTGGGTGAGTGTACTATAAGATATTCCTGTTTCTTTAGGGTAATGTTTAATGATCAATCAGTGACTGAGTTTACATACATTAAATATTTATTTTTCTTCTGTAGAGCTGAATGGGGAAATGTGCTCACATTCCTGCCAGATCACTAATTGGGTAACTGCGGATGCTTAGGGTATTTCTGAAGCAGCAGTTTTATCTGTGGTGCTTGCCTCATTAAGGATTTTACTGTTTGAATTCCAGAAGTCATGAATTCTCCAGCTGGGTCTGGGGCTTTGATAAATTGTCATTTCGTATGCTTGAAACGTAACTTTATTACATCCGAGTAATAAAAACTGTCAGTTTGCATTTTTTTTTTTTTTTTTACATTTTTACAGCACAAATTTCTGTTCATTTTCAGTGTTTGCAAAAATCAAGATTTTGTTCAAATCAGCGGGTGTCTACTAGTTGATCTGGCTGCAGAAACAAGACTATAAATCTGTGGGATGTGTGTGATTTCTTACTGCTCCTCTATTTCTTTAATTTCTGTGCTCAGATTTCTGGTGGGAGTGTTTTCTCAGACCTCTTGCTGCTGTACTCAAACTAGGGCCATTCTTCTGGCAGGCGCAGAGTAGCCTTGGCTCTTTTTCAGAGGTACAAAACTCAGGTGGTGACTGGCGGCCACAGGAATCCTTTTTACCTCCTGTTATTGAGTGGTCTGACGCCAGCACCAATCTCCATTTCCCATCTCATCCGTCCCTGGGATATTTCTGGGGAACGCCTGGTCTGTGCTGGGTTGAATTCTGCCAGACACAGTCCCAGTCCCCTCCACCACTAAGGGCAACAGGATCAGCTTTTAAGGTGGTGCCCAGCATTTTGCAGGGAAGGTAGATTGAGGCTACAGTAGCTGATCCTACTGGAGTTGTATTTAAGGTTTTTCCCATGTCCTCTCTGGGCTTTCCCCCTGCCCCCCCCCGGACAAGGAATCCCTTCCAAGCTGCTTCCTTATGCCTGCCCTACGCCCGGTCGTGATGCTGGCAGCTTCATTTGTTTTGCTGTTCTCTGCTTTCCACACTCTCTTCTTTATTTTTTACGGGGATAGCCCACCTCAGGAACTCTCTTCTTTGTCAGAGCTGAGCTGTAACATCAGTTTAGCCCAGCAGAAGGATCACCTTATGATCTTGCATAAGGTGTCCAGAGAAGGATCCTCTTGTCCAGGAGGATCTGAATTCAGCAATGAACCACACATTTCTCTTTCTCAGGAGAACTATTTTATCTACTGTTTATTTTACGTTCTGCCCCAGCTTCATTTTAGGAGCCTAAGAAATACCTTAACTCTTTCATTTCTTCAGCTTTCAGGTGGAAAATAATATTCAAATAGCATACAGGTGCTAAATCTACCACTTTTTTTGCAAAAAGCCCTGAGATGTTGAAATACTGAACTCTTCAGAGAAGATTATTTATTAGAACTGGACTGAGCATTATTCTGATAATGTCGCCCTTAAGTGTGTACCATTTGCTGCTCTGAATGTTATTGCATAGTCTAAATACCACTTTAAAAATGAAGCTAATGTTGAGTCTTCAAAAGAGTTTTCCCTAATGGAATTTTAAATATAGATAAATGAACATATGACATGCCAAGTCTTTTTTTGTTTGTTTTTTGTTGAGGTTTGGTTAATCTTAATTGTTTGCTTAGTTATGACTGGTTCTTTTTCTTGGCACGTTAACAATATTTATATATGGAGCACCCTAAGGAGGCTTCATAGCCAAAATATTTGAAGTCACAAAGGGTCAAAGCTGCCATTCTAAAAGCTCAGTTTAGAGTTACATTAATGACATCCATAGTTAGTCATTTCTAAGGTCACATCGTGGCAGGTTTACTTATCTCTTTGTAGCCCATGAGCAGTCTATTTAATGACTGCTGCTTTTGTATGGAAATAAAAAAAGAATTCAAGACAGATTCTTTGGCGCTTTCATCTTTAAAAATATATAATATTTATGCTATCGAAGTGAAAACTTCCTTAAGGTGATGACAACTGCAATCATTCAAAATATTCCTGCAAGAGGTAAGCTGTCAGACTGACGGTCCGCTTTTGAGTATTGCTTTCTCCTTAACCTGCCCATTCCCCTGCTTCTTTCTTGATTTATCTGCCTTGAAGTTTTTAACTCATATGCATCTCTCTTGCCTGTAAGGTTTCATATAATTTTTTTTTTTATGAAACAAAGGTTATTTGTAGGGTGGGTTTTTTTCTACAGCTAAATAATTATTATTTATTTGAGCCAATGAAGCACTCCACATTTATAGTGTTAGCCTTAAAAGCAAGATTTTTCCGTTACAACTACATCATCTTAGATATACAGTAGCGTATATCCATCCACTTTTGTATTTATTTATGAGTTATAACAGCACAGGAGACTCAAGCAGCTAACTAAACCAAATCATTTGTTGTTGCTTTGTTAGTTTGTTAGATCATTTTTAGTGTGGTAAGGTACATATAGAGGAAATCCAGCCTCAGTGTGTTCTGTTTCAACATAATCTACTGAATCAATAGTTTCTATAAATAGTTTTAAAGCTAAAGTACACATTCATGGATCTACTGTCATTAGCCAGTGGTTTTCAATGCCTAGATTATGAAATGGCTCTCACTTACTGTGTTTTTTTGAGTAGAGTTAGATCTCATGAAGGTGCCTACAGGAAAGTTGTGAGCTGTTTCTATGGAGGATGCTTTGTTTGGTCTTCAAATATTAAATAAATAGTCTGAGCTTGAGTAGTCGATTTATTTTAATAGAAACAGGTGAGTTTATGCTGACTTATGTATCTAAATGTAATGTTAACTTTGTGTCCATGGAACTAACAAGTTTATCATTACTTTATACACACAGATGAACAGATACAGATATAGATATGAAAATGAACCACTAATAGATTAACATAATGTTGCATTCTGAAAAGTTATAAAGAAAACCCTGGGAGTCCCTTAAAACATTTAAGGGCAGAGATCAAACCTGTAGTCTGCTCTGCCACGGTGTCCTGATTGGTGTCCTGATGCCAACAAGTCCAGATTTACAGTAACTAATACAATAACACCACTGCAAATCAGTACAAGGTACAATGTGATAATTTTTACTGTTCGAATGAACAAGGGAAACACTAGTTTCAGTGAACATTGTTTTAACTTGTGCAGACTTTTTTTTTTTTTTTTTTTTTTAGAATTTAAATCCTTTATTTGATAAAGCACATGGGTATCATGCCCAACTTCAGCATACATTAGAGGAAGTGTTTGACAAGACAGTGGAGTTAACCCAAAATGCAGGGTGTTTACAAAATCTGGGCAGTAAGTGATGTTTCAGCTCCTGTAGCAGCATTGCTGTGGTAGCTCTGTTCTTTTAAGGGTACCAAAAAAAAAGCAAGCCAGCGGAGAGAGGTAGCATCTTTTTAAGGTTTTAGACCAATGGATACAGAAATAGATGAGATCTGAGGCCTGACAGCTTGCCGGTTTTCTTCCCTTTATCAGCTTGCCTATCCCTAGTCTCTAAAATTTCATGTTGGAGAAAAAGCAAAACCTGAAGAGCCCCACTGTGTTTTATAGTTAAGAAATGTGCATCCAGACAACAATGTTCACAGGAAGCTCTGACAGTTTTGGCAGCCATAAGTAAGTTGCTCCCATGCAGAAGGCTGGAAACTGAGAGCAGAATGGGACCCTATGTCTTCAGTAAGACCGTAATAGTTGTACTTCCTAACTAATACCTGAAAACTAAGCTGGAATGATTCTACTCTGCAAAGTGAAAATGAAAGGTATATTATAAAATCTCTGAATTCTGCTACTTCTAGGAAACCTAACATTTAGCCTAGTCCCACCATCCTAACACCTGTATCCTAAAGCAGGTACATTTCCCAAATGCGGTAGCTTTCATTTTTTTTTCCCTGGAAATATTCACCATTTAAGATGCATGTTGGTTTTGTTTTATTCTGCATGGCTTTTGGAAAAGGTAATACTTAGAGTAGATTAAATCTACTTTTTCGTCCTTTTTTTATTTTAATGCTTGGTCAGGGCACATTAATGCTTCTGTACCATTGCTTAATGGCTTTGTCTGTTTCTAAAGAGGTCAGAAAGAAATATCTTTCCTTCTGCTCAATTTTTAGAACTTATTTTTTTATCCCCTGTGTATTATCTCAAATGATGGCATACACTTTTCATTCTGTTTTTGGCTTGTGCTCTTCTGAAAGCAATGTTCTGTACTACACGTTGCTCTGTAATCTTCTTAAGTCATCATTTCACTTGCGCTGTAAATAGAAATCCATTTGTGTAATTAATGATTTTGTTATTACAGGAACTTTTTTTTTCTTTAATTTAATTTCTCTTATGCATAGATGTCGAACATGCCATCTTCAGCCTGGAACTATCCCACATAATGTGTTTAGGGGTCTGTGTCTTACTGAAGACAAAGTTGAGGCTTTCAGGTAAGAAGCTACGTTTTCAACCTCATACTTGCGAGAAAGATTCTTCCGAAAGAGGAAAGCAAACAGCTGAGCAACAGTGTTTGCCCAAGCCAATGTCTCTGAGGGAGTATGAACTTCCCAGTCCCATTACGCCTATTTAGGAGTTAATCCCCAAATCTAATGCATAGACAAGCAATCTGTTAACTCTCTTTTAGTGTAAGATGCAGAGCTCACAAATGAAGGGAAGGAGTGCAGAGGGAATCAGCAAATGTCTCATGGAAGAAAAAGAAAAGACATGGAAGAGACTATAGAAAAGCAAAAGGTAATAATAGCAGTGATTCCCAAAAAGGAGCAGATTTTTTAAAAAATTGAATTATGCTGAATGTGAGAACACAACAGTGGAAAACTCACATCCTCAGTATGTGCTCATAATTAAGAGAGTATCTCTGAAGGGTATTTCATATTCAACTTTCACTCTTTGTGTCAGTCTTTTCCTGGCAGGAGAGCGCTTTCTCCTGCTGGCAAATGAGCCTGCAGCATCTTCAGTTCTTATCGTGGCACATGGACTTTCACCAAACATGGAATCTGCATCTTTGGTAGAATAACCCGGCTAGGCTATTTAATAGGAGGAAGCATGCACAGTCTGTGCCCTGAGCTTTTTTCTTCCTTAGCCATAGCTAAAGCAATCTAGAATATCGCTAAATTGAGGTGGGAAAAGATGAAAGTAATTCCAACTTTACTCTAAAACTGTTCATTGATAGGCTTTCCTTTCCAGCAAGATGGGAAAACTCTCCTTATTCCCTTTTAAACAGGAAGGTGGTTTCAGGAAGTACAATTTTTAATTCTCTGCTTGCTGTAAGGAAAACGTATCTGTGGTTTTCTCTTGGATCAGTCACATAACTGATTGAAATGCATGCATTTTTCAGTACATTGGTATTTAATTTCTTTAGAGTCCCCATATCTGAATTTGATATTTTGTATTAAAAAGGAATTACCCCAAACCCTTCGTTATAATGAAAAATCAGAAACCGAGAGATGTCAGTCACTGAGGTAACCACGCTCTTTTATGACCCTGTCTCGCCCTTTACAAAAGCCAGCTTAAGTTGGTTAGAACTGCCTGTGATTGCTCATCTTTTCTAGTCATTACTTCCTGCATACACATACCAGAAGAAAACTCTTGTGCCAAAGAAGATTAATGAAAATCTACATTACACTTCATTCAAAGCATCTGCCTGCTTTGGAAGTCATGCACTGGCACACATACTAATTAGAGCAGAACAAAATGTGCCTTTTTTTTTTCTTTTGGGGAGGAAATTGAAAACCAAGAAGCTATTTTCTCCCTAATTTTTTTAAATGGTCACACCAGCTGTGCTCATTAAATATCTCTCATGCAATGTGCATTTTGTAACTGAGACTGCTGCAGGGGTTAAATTAATAATTTCACTTTCTCAGAAAAAGCACAATATAACAATCATCCTTGAAAAGGGAGAAATCTACTTTTCTACAAATGAAAAAGTCAAAATGATCACTATAAATATATCTGCACCCTGAAAGAATCCACTGACGCTTTTGCATATAGTGCTATATACTAGCTGCTGACTAAGGGGGAAAACAGATGGGGTATTATGACATTTTTACAGTGGGAATAAAACACAGGTAATAATATGCCTATTAACAGAGAGGACTGTTGAGGAATTTCCCGAAATCGTGGAATGAGTTGTGCAGTAATACGTGCTCATCCTGAACTGATTTTCCTGCCTCATGGTTGGGAGGGGAGGGAAGGGGAGGAAGGCAACTGAATCGATGAGAAAGTGAAGTTGTTTACCCAGTGCAGGCGTTGCACTGGGACAAACACTCCTCGTCCCTCTGCATGCCTGTCGGTTGCACGTTCTTCTCAGAGGCAGCGTAGATCGAGCACGTCAGCCACTTGTGCATCCCTTGTCTCATCTGCAGGCGAAGACTTTCCCTTGCCTCCTGGGCATGGCTTTGCCCTTGGCAATGGGAAATCCCTTTGCTGCGCGTACCAGGACCCAGGAGATGCAGGTGAGTTGTTGCAATGGAGCATTGCAGTCACCAAGGGGAAGTCAGCGGAGTTCCTTTGAATTTAGAAGATCACCCGGTTGCCCTGTCAGGTATGAATGGCTAAAAGTCATCAAGGAAATGATTGGACATGATAGAGAAGAAAGGGCTGATTCTAGGCAGTCAATTTAACATTTGGGAGATTTCTGGGGAAAAACAAATACCACTAAATGTATGTATTAAAAAAAAAAAAAAGTAGCATAATTGCACTTGCAGGTATTCACTTGCAGGAGATGGATACGCTTGAAAGAAAGAAAACTTTAGAGAGTTATTCATCTAGCTTGCTACATGGCAGAATAACATCCTTCAGTTTGTCAATTTTTTGCGATCAAAAGGCTATGAAATTCAAAGAAATGTTTTCTTTATACATTATTCAGTGTAGCTTTCCAGTTGCATACTTTGTAAATAGTATTTTTAGGGGGTTTGAAATGATGAGAAGATGGGCTGGCCAATTTTCATTAGACTACCTTAAAATTTTCAGCAGAACACAAAATAATTCTCCAGTGCTATAGAAAAAGGGATAGTGGATAAGAAATGCAATCACCCATTTTTCCTAAGTGTATAGCTACAGAAAGACCTTTCTGTCAGTGAAATGTAGTTTGAGTGAAAAATCAGAGTACATTAGCTATGTGGCTCCAATTTTGTATGTAAATTGCCTTCCCACACCCTCTCAGTATTAGTGCTTTGGTGACAAGCAAAGACTGTAATTCTGTTTTGAGCTTTTTATCTGATGATAAGTCTCTATGCTCACTGCTCCCTAACTTGTCACCACTGTAGTGAGATCGATTGCATCTTAAGTGCTTCAAGTCATAAGATATTTAGCATATGTTCATTAAAATTCCTTATTTTCTTCCATTAATATTTTTAAAGTAACTCCCTAAGGTTTTAGGTTCCCGTTGGGGTTAAAGCTAATTTTCAAGGACTTGTTTCAATAAATTGTTAGAAATGTTTGCTTAACAACAATTTTTTTGGGGGAGCGGGGGGATTATTGCTTTTCTCCAATTCTATTGAAGTTGGGGGGCCTCAAGGAGACATCTAAATAGTGTTACACTTCAGTAAATTGTCCTGCAAGATTTTAGGTCGAAAAGCTGGAATTGATTCCACCTCAAAAATTCATGGCATAGATATCTGTCTTTGGCTTATAAAACCTGGACCCAGAAAATAAAAACCTGAGAGCTTGGGTTGTCCATCTTAGTGAAGTCAAGTCAGAGAAATATTAATATTGATAGCTACAAAGAAATTGTGGGGAAGAAGAGTAAATACCAGAGAATGACAGAAAGTATTTGAGGTAGAACAGATCGTAACACTGTCTTGAGCACAGATAAATAGCCACTTGCCCCAAGTATACTTAGATTGGAAATTAGACATTTCTTAATGATTAAAAGACCTGGCTTTGCAAAAGTCCGTTTGACTATTACGGTTGGACTCGATGACCTTAAAGGTCTTTTCCAACCTAAGTGATTCTATGATTCTAAGTAGTTTTATAATGGCAGTAGCAAGAGCAAACTACCCAACAGATGTTAGAATGGCTAATGATGAATTTACATTGGGAATGTTATAGCATTTCTCTTACAATTGCAGGCAGCTTAGGCTCAGGGACCCCAAAGCCCCCGTTCAGTCCTAGGTTTCCAGAAGCTTTCAGCCTTTGGATCTCATGCAAATGTCAAAAACAAAGGTATGTGCTGGAGGAGGCAGATCCTGAATTTCAGCAATATGGTAGTTACAGAGTTCAGGTTCTGTCACAAACTGTCTGGTGTCCTACAGAAAAAAGGGAGAAAGAAGGAGAAAACGACTTGTTTTTTTCAGAAGTGCCAGTGCAAGAAGCTTAAAATGGTGCTAAAACAATTTATAACTTTCTGCATGGCATCTTCATTTCCTCAGCTGCCATTTCCCTCCAATACAAATAAGCTATCCCCAGTAACCCTGCTGGTAGCCAGCACTGTATTCATGTGGGATGAAAATAGATTTAAGTCTAAGACAAGAGACAGCTGAATGATACATGTTCAGGTGCAAGTTCAGTGTTTCTTTTAATAGCGCTCAAGAGTTTGAGGAATGTAGCTGCACTGAAGGGGTGGCTTAACAATAGCATCTTTGGCTTCTGTATTGATTGCGTGGGCTTGGAGGCAACCATAGCTTCAGGATTAAAAAAATATTTTATTGTGTTTAGAAAGAGGCACTTATAAGGCTCTTTATGATGGGGTGTGGAATTAGCCTCTCTCCTCTTTCCCCCAAATGTTGTCATGTCATGAGACACAGTGAAGTTTATGGATATAACCAAGTACACCATCAAATTGAAAACCAGTGCATAGTCCAAAGAGGTAGGCAGAACAAAGCAGGATTTTCTTGCTCAGGGTCAGTCCTAAGGTGTATGAAGGAGGGGCTACTTTATCAATATGCACTATTTATCATGAGTAAAGAAGTTCTGGGAACGGGTCTGACAAAGAGTCTTCTCTCAGAATCAGAAACCAGCATCCTATCACAGCAGGTACACCTTCAGACAGCGTATCAGGACTTTGAACACTGATATTATCTTCTACATTAAACTGTCCCACTGGGGGGAAGGTGGGGAAAGGAATACCAGTTCTCTGTAGTTTCAACACTTAAATACCACAAAAATGCCTGATAATAAGCGAGCAGAGAAACCATTCAGTGGAACTAAGCTGGGCACGGACTGTAGATAATGCTAATAGTGTGTATTAGGTTGTGCTCTCATCTCTGTCCTCTTTTTATTTTGATTGTTATAAACAAATACACCATCCCTGGAGATGTTTAAAAGACATGTAGATGTGGTGCTTAGGGACATGGTTTAGTGGTGGACTTGGCAGTGTTAGGTTAACAGTTGGACTTGGTGATCTTAAAGGTCTTTTCCAACCTAAACGATTCTAGGATTAATTTCTATGAAATTCCTATCACTTCATTGTCTCTTATAGTGAATGCCATATTAAACTGGTCCCATATAACCTTTATTCTCTCTGATGTATTAGGAAGGCTTGACATACTGTTGTATTCCAATTTTGAGATGCTGGAGGTATAAAAAATTAATTCTTCTTTAAGAGGTGGGGTTTTTTTGTTTTTTAGTTTGGTTGTTTTTTTTTTTTACTTTTCTCTTTCAGTTCCTTGTGGTGCTGGGGATGAGAGCAGGCAGATGCCATGCCATAGGTGCAACAGGACATATTTCTCAATTCATGTTTTATCTTGCATATCAAAGAGCCTTGGGGTAACTGAGGTTTGGGCCCTTCAGGTTACTTAGCATTGCCCGGGATGAGCAGTGTCCAAGGCTGCGGCCACGCTTTGCCAGCTACACATTTGATTTCAGAATAGGCTGAGGTTGCTGCAACAACTCAGGAACAAGTGTGTTTGCTAAAAACTGCTCGAACGTGTCATGCAAAGACAGCCTAGAATTAGACAAATCTGAAGAATTTAGGCCTGTAAACCTGCAGGAGGCTGCTTAGGATAACAAGTAAATCCAGATTTAAATATTTTAAATGTTTAAGTACCTCAACACTAATGCATAAATTTGAAGCCCTGGAAATCTGTTTGTCAGCCTGCGTGGAAGGTAAGGTAACGTAGTTATACTATAGCATTTCCTTTGCACTTTCAGTGCAGTATTTTACTTCCATCAAAATCAATTGCTGAAGCATTTTAATGTGTTTATTTAATTGTCTCAGTTACTGGCGCAGTCATATAAAATAGGTCTCACTAGAAGAGCAATCTGTAAGAAAAGTAAGTGCTCTTTTACTTTCTGCGTAATATTTAAGGAATGCTTGAAAAAGAAAAGTCTGTAGGATTTATTAAAAGATAAGGTTTTAACTGTGAAATAGCAGGAATACATCAAGCTTACTTACGTAGGAAATGCTGAGACCATAGACGTAGAAGTATTACCATAGATGTGGCTTTGTGTTTCCTATGTAGACAGTTGTCTTTGGAGAGAACTCGCAATGATAGAGCTCTTCACTGGAAACACAATGGTTGGATGAATTGTTGTTTTTTCTTGTGTCCTCTTTTGTATGCTATGGGCTTAAATAAAAATGAGCTGATCTGGGTTTGGCTAAGAGCAGAAGAATGGTTAAAAATATAATTCCACTCCAGAAATGGACAGTGTCCTTCAGCTTGAAGTTTGTCCTCAATTCTCAAATTTCTTAGCGTGTGAGTAAGAGGGCAGTGTAGGCTTAAACTATTATTTATTGGTGGTTTGGTTTTTTTTTTTTTTAATAGTGGGCTTAATGCTATTGTAAGGCTTGAAACAGAGAGAGAATTTGTCACTTCGTAATGCAGTAAGATAAATGCAAGGACTGGAAAAGCCTAGTCCTTTTGGATCGAATAAAATGATGCTTTATCTGGAAGAAGGTGTAAAATTACTTCCTATTTATCCACACCCCTGCTGAGACAAAAATTAACCTAAAGAGGTGCTTAATGGCACCTACTAAGCCGTCATATTAATTAAACAGCTTTATAATATTTACTTTCCGGGAAAGCATCTTTTCTTTTAGTTGTCTGCCACGCACGCTTATGACACTGTAGAAATGATATACACTACTAACTCTCATGCCACCAATGACTTTCAACATTTTTTTGGGAAACAGCTCCCACACTGTTCTTGGCTATATATATATGTATATATATCTTTTCATGAAAGTGGTGCTGACAAAACATCTCCTGCCATCACAGACATTGACAGCTGAGGCAGCCTGGAAATGCCAGTTAATTTGGCTATTACAAATTTTATGCTAAATTTTGTCTCCTTTTTAGGGGAGTTGCAGGGATAAAGTAAAAGAGGGGAAAAGGCTGGCTGATGGAGGAAATGATAAGGGGTTTACTTACAATAATTCAAGCAAGGAAAAAACCCTGACTAAATACAGTGATAAAATTTGCAAAAGATGATTGGTGACAATTAATATTAATTCTTTGCTTATCTTTTTGTTTCTTTCAGTATTACATTGTTTGAAGATTTCACAGATACCAAGGAGTGCAGCCTTCACAGAGCCTGCGGGGCAGAAAGTGCTGTTCTGCTGGAGCACCAGAGGAGCAGAGAAAAATAACCAGGTCTCCTGCTTCACAGTCCCATATTTACATTAACACTCTTGTTCTTCTTGTATGTCATAGTGAAATTGGTGCTACTCGAAATGCATGAAAAAATGAGGAAGGTAAAGCTCAGCAGAGGGTTGTACCAACATGGATGGGCTGGATAGGAATCCGCACAGGTACGGGAACATTTTCAGGGATCTGGTTCCCCATTTTTAATGCCATATTTTAAATGGAACTGACAAACCTGGCTGTGTAAAGGTTTCAATTTACTTTCTCTCTTTTTATATATACACATTTGAAAATTGCTGCTTTTCTTTCTGGGTAAAGATGATATACATACTCGTGTTTCCAGACTTTTTGTAGTACAAATCCCCTTGTGCTTCCTTTTAGCCATTTCAGCAACGCTCACGGCTGTAGATATGTCTCTGAGAGAAGCCTGAGGGGTACACACATCTTTTGCCTATGCAGCCACATCTTTCCTAGCAATTTTTATCCTTTTTCCTGCTGTGTTTCCTACAAGTAATCAGAAAGTAATTTTCCTTTTTTTTTTTAAACTGTGTTACTTAGAATCATAGAATCATTAAGGTTGGAGAGACCTCCAAGATCATTGAGTCCAACCGTCAACCCAACACCACCATGCCCACTAAACCATGTCCCTAAGCGCCTCATCTACCCGTCTTTTAAATACTTCCAGGGATGGTGACTCAACCACTTCCCTGGGCAGCCTGTTCCAATGTTTAACCACTCTTTCAGTAGAGAAATTTTTCCTCAC
>NW_008824986.1:15375740-15396033 GCF_000699105.1 Pygoscelis adeliae | reverse complement strand
CCTTCCTACCCTCAAGCAGATCAACACTGCCGCCCAGCTTGGTGTCATCTGCAAACTTACTGAGGGTGCAGCCAATGCCCTCATCCAGATCATTGATAAAGATATTGAACAAGACCAGCCCCAAAACTGAGCCCTGGGGAACACCGCTCGTGACCGGCTGCCAACTGGATTTAACTCCGTTCACCACAACTCTCTGGGCCCGGCCGTCCAGTCAGTTTTTGACCCAGCGCAGAGTACACCTGTCCAAGCCGTGAGCCGCCAGCTTCTCTAGGAGGATGCTGTGGGAGACGGTGTCAAAGGCCTTAGTGAAGTCCAGGTAGACCACATCCACAGCCTCTCCCTCGTCCACTAGGTGGGTCACCTGGTCATAGAAGGAGATCAGGTTGGTCAAGCAGGACCTGCCTTTCATGAACCCGTGTTGGCTGGGCCTGATGCCCTGGTTGTCCCGCACCTGCCTTCTGAGCGCCCTCAAGATGAACTGCTCCACTTGCAACTAGCCTGTTATTTTGCACTCAGTTCCTAAATCTTTCTTTTCTTTGAAAGTCTAATTTGACTAAGGACTGGACCCTAAACTTCTGTTCTCTCATCTAGTGAAATGATAGCGTACTCCTATCAAGGAGTATAATAGGCTCATGCTGTCAGTCTGGATTCAGAGAAGATGTTGAAGTCAGCCTAAGAAACGCAGAGTTGGGAAGTGGGAAGGACCAGTGCTGTCCATCCACATGGGCACACACATTTCACAAAAGGATGATTCTGAGTCAGTACCTGATTACAAGAGAAAAACTTTAGCCAGAACAACTATCCTCAGACACTTGCCAGTGCCAGCACAAGCAATCCCTTTCAGAAACGATGCCGTGCATTCCTAGAGCCATCCGTATAAATGCTTGGAGTTCAGTCCCTGGTGTATGGCTGAAGTCTTCTGCATAAAGGAAATGACAAGTCTGATTTGGGAAAGAAACCAGAAGAAATAGCTACTACCGAAAAGAAGTTACTGAAAGCAAAGCCCAGGATCCCATGCCAGTTGACATGCTGAATTATCGACCAGATTTTCATCAAAAGGATTTGGATCATTTTGAAGTGGGATGCAGGAATGTGTACTTGGGTTGAAATAACTAATGATCTAAAGCTTTGTATTAAATAACTACTCAGCTACAGTTACTGAGTCAGCCCTGCCCATCCTGAACTCCTTTCACTAGCTTGGATCCCCAAAACTGGAGCATTGTAAACTTGGTGAAAAATACTACATTTCTCTGTGTACATTAAAAAAAACAAATTATTAACTTTTTAGAAATGATGAATGGTTGAATTCACACTAATTGTCTGTTACATTGTAACTTGCATTTACAGATTCCCACTGTGATACAAAAGCTGAAAGTATTTTTCCTTCAGCTGGTTAATGTATTCAGAGTCTTTTAACTATGGCTGGAAGTGATGAAAACATGTCATTTTTCTGACATGTATTCTCAACCAAGAACTCTTTACTTGTCTTTTGCAAGTACAATAGATTGCCTATAATAATATCTCAGCTTTAGCTGTGGCATTTTTGAAGCAGATGCTCATGTTAGTCATCAGCTCTTGCTCATGTTAGTATACCTTAGATATATCAATATCTCATTGAAGGCAGTGAGATTTTTCATGTCATAGGTACACCCTGACATGAATTGGGGCTGCATTATCCAGTCCGTTGTGTTGAGATCTATGCCCAAGGCAGAATGTAAAATACTCCCAGAGAATGTAGCAAAAGGAAATAGTAAAATTTATCTAAAGCATATTTTGTAGGTAACATCCACAGTGCATTTGGGAATGGCTGCCATATGACCTCCAGTTTGTCTGGGCTTTGAAGTTTGTTCTGGGGCATGAACATATTTTTGTCTTTTTTTCTGGACAGGAAATAGATTTTACCTTTTTTGTTTTGTTTAAATTTAAATGGAAACAAACAACAAAAGAAGGACTTCTCAGAAATTGTTGCTTCATGTATGATTTCAAACCCCTTACATGACTATTTTATAGCTGTTCATAAGGTCAGATAGAGCACTTACATATATTAGAAATGATGACGTATTTAGGGCACTATATTGGTGTTGTGGATGAACCAAATATATAGATAAATAGCTATAGAGTTATGGATGTGTACACTAGCATACAAAATGTTCAACGTGTAGAAGCAAAACACAGTGGTAGTATCATGTATCCTTGCCTTTAAGTTTGACAGCCCACACTTGTGCTCTGGTGGGTTGCCCCCATCCTCTACAGATGCTGCTGGATTCCAGCTGCCCTGTGACCTTGTTCTGCAAACGCTGCTGAGCATAATGCTCAACGCTGAGCTCCCTAGGCTACGTCAGCGCAATCCTTCATCCAAATCTGAAGCGCAACATCTGTACGCCCATTTAAAGTGGTCCAGGTACGTGAATCCTGAGGTGGTGTTTGTGAAATGCTGTGAATTGCCTCAGACAGGAAGGATATTACTGCAACAGATACAACTACTTTTCAGGTCTTTTTCTGGCCCATGTAGCTTCAGCACAGTTGTTGTGGTTATGGGTGGTCAAAGCTTAGCCCGTGTATTTTCAGTGACTTGCCTCTGTTGCTGGAAATAGTGCTGCATACGACGTACATGGAAGGGAAGTAGTTTGGTGGCTGTATGGTAAACTGATTATTTCAGGTAATGTCATTTCAACTTTCTCCTGTGAGCATGGATTTACATATCTACAGAAACTGCAGTGAAGGATTACTTTCTAGAAATGTTCACCTTCTAGCTGAGCCTGCAGTGAAATGATTCAATTCATTTTAAAATAGTTTTTTTAGAAAGTAGTAAGCTGACAAAATGGAGAGGGTTCACTACAGGGCTAGAAAAGTGATTCAAGGTTTGGAAAACCTGCCACGTATTTAGAGGCTTAATTAGCTCATTCTTTTTTAAAAGAAAATTAAGAAGTGATATGATCAGCCTACAAATATTTATTTTGTTTTTCCTAGTGACAGCTTCTTTCCCTCGCACACAAAAGCATAACAAGATCTAGCCAAACTACTCGGTGCCTAAAAATAAGAAACAATATTTCTAATTAGATAGATAACTGGCCAAAAGCAGAATGGGTACTTAAAGTCTTTACATCAAGACCATTGACTTCCTAGAAGGAGAAATTTAGCTCAGCCACAGCTTGATCAGGGCTAAAGGACACTTACCACCCAGGATATCCAAAAGATCAGTCTGAAGGAGGAGGTATAATGGTAACAATTCTTTTTGCCCTTGTAATCTGTGACTGTATATACGGGAGACAGATAGGCAGTAGAGAACAGAGCTGCTTTGGAATAGATGCTATTTTACAGCCTACTAAAGACCTCAAGGCCAAAGTGAATTCCATAATAATGGCAATTAAAGCATAACTGGCTATCTTTCCAGGTTAGGCTTTTGAGTTAATCATGCAAAGGTCATTATTAATGCCACTCAAGCACAGCAGAACATGTAAAACCACCTCTAAACCACCTCTGACAAAAATGGGTTGCAAATCTTATCTTTCTCCCTAGTCAATTAGAAAGTGTTATATTACTTTTTTTTTTTTTTGTAAGCTGTATAGATTTTTTTAGAGTGACTACTTTAGAATACAAGGCCCATTCTTACATATCTAAAGTATTTTACTGGAATTTCAGGTGTACAAATAGAATTTACTTGAAATTGTATCAATGAAGATATGCCCTTCTTTTAGCTTAAAAAAATATGATATCACTAAGTTCATTTTTCTTTTACTTCAGAAAAGTAAATAAACACTGAAGTGAGATAAATGAATACTGCCTGAGTAGGCAGGCAGACAGAGAAAGAAACCAAATAATTTTGGAAGCATGCTGCATAGAATGGGTAGATTTAATATGTAGGATAGCATAAAATATGATTGTTTAAAAAAGGAAACCAATTGTACTTCTGTTTTGAAATATAAATCTTGCAATCTTATTCATAGAGTTGCTACCCACTATGCGGCGTGGTTTGCAAAATGCTTGATGAAAAGAAATATTTTCTTCGTTCATTGTAGAGAAGCTGTTTCTACTCAGATACATAGCAAAAGTTCTAATTATTAAACCTTTCTTGTTCTCTTAGTTTCTGCTCCCATTGCATAATTTTATATCCCTCGATAGCCCTTTTCCTCCACCTTTTCTCCATAATTAAGAAGCAGACACTGTTCGAATCTTTGTTCGTAGAGCAGGACCTATGTTGTCAGGGGTTGAGTCTTTTGCAGAGGATGAGCTCTCTGCTGTGCCTCCGCAAGGAACATACTGCCAATTATTTTTAGGGAAGAGCTGACTTAGAGTAAACACCTCTCTTTTAAAGGTGACAGACTTAGCTAGGAGATTGAAGTAATAAATCTTATAGAAAGAGGGAGCTGACCGAATTATTGAAGGAGAAATAACTCCTGCCAGGTACTAAGAAATTTGGTGACAAAGTGAAAATCTCCAAACCCTAGAAGGTTTTATCCATCTCTTGAATAATACTGTTTTGCATTTTCAGAGCATTTCATGTCTTCGAGATGCAGAACAGAATTTTTTTAATTCTCCTAATGGTTCTGTGAAGTGGGTGAGCATTATCTTGGGTTTACAGATGGGCAAAGGAGTACAGAGAGGTTGAATGATTTGTCTTGGACCACGGTGTGAATCAATGTCAGAACCAGAAATAGGATCAAGAAGTGCTTGGGAGTACATGCCCATGCTGAAACCACTCAACCACACTGTACCTGTCATAAGAAATGGAAATTAATTTTTAATATTCCTGTTTCTAAAGTGAGATTTTGGATTTTAGAAAAATTAAATATTTATTTCATTATGTATGACTTCATAAGCCTATACTTTATACCAGATAGATTTCTTGGCTTTATTTCCGCATGATAATTATATAGTCCTTGTTGATCTAATGGCCTTGTCATTTTTAGTAATGTATCCATCTGCCCAAAGAAACAGCATTATTTGCCTCTTACGTACTTAGAACAGAGTGGAACAGTATGCACATAAATATTACACTGAGCTTCAATAATAAAATGAAGGGGTTTTCCTTCTCCTAAACACAGATTAAATATACTAAACTAATTTGCAGCTACTTCAGTTTTCTAAGCAAATTTAATCCTCTGATATTTATCAGGCTGGCAGCATTGCAGTCCTCTACTTAAAATATTGAATATTTAAACTGCTGATATGTAGCAATGACACCAGCAGATTGCAAAGAGTTTACAAACGTTAGTCAGCCTGCCTGTAGCAGGAAAAAAAAAAGCACCCAGTGCCTCTGACAGGATGGTCGTTCAGACCTACCTGCAGGATAGTGTTTGACGCTGACTGGGAGAGAGAATATTCAAGACTGAGACAACTACAGTAAGAGAGGTTTTCCCTTAGTCCCAGCGATCTCCTTTTGGTTCAGAAACTCATTAATTACTTTACTGCTGATAATATGATACTGAAACCTCTGCATCCATGGCATCACCATAAATGTACGTTTAAAATTCCAGTCCTTTTGCCTGGTAGGCCTCAAAATTAATTTCTTTCCATGACTCAATATTTTATCAAAAATGTCCCTTCCCAGAGCCACATGGCTCCTACTTTCCCCGTACAGAAGTGAGTCTCAGTCTCCTTGCCCAACGAGCCTAAGACTCCTTTTGTTTCACGAGTCCCTACCATTTTTTTCTGGGTGAAAACCAGGTTAAACTGCAGCTTCTTTTGCATAAATAGTATATTGGAAACTGGGAAAACTGTGACATTCAACATAGAAACTCTAAAAAGTATCCTGACATTTTCCACAAAGGAACATTGCATTTTCAGCTAAAAATAAAAATAAAAAAATTAAGCATTATCATATTTTTCATTCCTGCATTATTATGCTCATGATAAATTTGGAGAATCCCACAGGTGCATTCAGCCAGAAAGTCAAAAGGAGGGCCCTGCTGGGTATTTTTAAATAAATGTGTCCTTTAAAGGTTAAGTACGAATGAAAGGATGTAGCATTTTTGTTCAATTACACTAATGTTTTAAAGACAGCATTACGGTCATATAATTCAAGCCAAATAACATCTTAGACAAAAACAAGGATTGAGGGAGGGGGAAGTAGTGACACAGAGGAATCTAGACCCTACATAGGGTATAGGAAAAAAGACAACAGCGGAAAGATGGAATGGACTGGACTGTGAACGGATATATTGGCTGTAATCCTGCTTTCACTGCTTCTTTCTCTTTGGGTCCCAAATTGGACTTCATCAGTCTGGGTCCACACTCATTCCCTTCCCCTGCTCACCAGATTTCTACTTAGCATTGCAAGGATCAGAACTAATTACTGAAGCAAGAGATTCTCATCTGTTTGCCTCCCTTGACCTCCCCATCGGTGTTCTGTCCCTCTCCAGACAGCCTCACACGTGTGAGAGAGAATTTTGCCAGCATGCTACCAAAAGGGGAAGATTTAAAAGGGAGGCAAGTCATGGAGGTTGCTAAAAAACACCTGTCAAGAATTCCCAGGGTGCAGACAGATTAGTGATGCTACTTACTGTGGCAATAGACGCAACTAACTCTTCGCCACAGAGCTTAATGTGGACGAGATACCTGCTACAGGCATGAGTGGTAACACTGAGGTAGTTCCCCTTTTACTTCAGCTATTAAATGGGGGAGAGAGGGGACACAGAAAAAGCAAAAAGACTGGAGAAAGGAAACTGTTTATGATAGTATTTCTTCACTTCACTTCAAGTGCTCTTCTATTTCTCTTATAATAGGTTAGGTATAATTTTTTCCTTTGTTTTGTACTATATATTGAAGGCCATCTTATTGTAACTGCTTTGACAGTCATTTCTTTCTTGTTTATAATACAATTTGACTGACAATAAGTCAGGGGACTGCGATTTGAACTCCTCATTGTAACTGGCCTGACAATCATCTCTGTCTTGTTTATAGTGCAGTTTGATTGACAGTAAGTCAGGGGATTGGCAGCTGATTAGTTTGTTTTTCCCTGAATGAATATTTCTAGCTAAGACAAGACATCTATTCCTAAATAGTCTGGTAGATAATTTGTACAGAATTCTAAAAGGGTGATATACCTCAGCATGATTATTAAAATAATATTGTTCTTTGGCTTTGCACCAATTTCACTTTTAAGATGATGGTTTTCTTTCTACCTCCTCTGCCAGTTGTGTCTCTATTTTTCATCAACATTATTAAAGCATTGTAGAATTACAGTTTATATATTAGGAACTCTTATGTAGGTTCTTGACAATTTTTCTTCTGAACAAGTATCAGAAAAGCTATTATCTGCTTTGCAAAAGCAACGTCCATGTACTATAATTGGGATGTTTGGGGAATTCTTTTCAGTGGTTGCTGCTTGTGCATTGTTGACTGTAGCCAGTCACTTGCAGGATATCTTCTTTATTTTTATAGAGAAGGAGTTCTGGCACTCACTATGTTGTTGATAAGTGTCATCTCTAAATAAATACACTTTCTCCAACACTTGGCACAATACTGCCTTCCACTAGTGGGTCTCAAAGCCAAAACCAGCATAGTTTGTGGTGTTGTAATAGCAAAGGGGTAGTTTGCAGTGACCTTCTCCAAAACTCGGCCAGGAATCAATGCCAAAAAGGTCCATGAAACATTCCCTCTGCAGTAGAATAACAACCTGTCAGGATGCCTAATGCATCTATACCTTCCCTGCAATATCCAAAGGCAGAGGAAAGTGAAAGTATGGAAAACAGCTATCCTAAAAAGCAGTTTTCCTTAGAAAAAATACCAACAGCAGCAGATATTTGCATATTAGTGTTGCTCTGCAGTTTCAGTCTGATCTTTAGGCGCTCTCAATTGGATATACTTTATGAGTGCACTTCACTGTGGAGGCAGGTTGAAGGGCAAGGGAGAAGGGTTCACGGGCAGGAAATCAATAATGGTCCAATTCCCAGGATGAGGCAGCAGATTCCACAGCCACTTATAAATCCATTATTCACATCAGTTCTGGTGTCCATGATTTGCAGGGTACTGCCTGCGTTATAAAGGGCATATTCTTCATATCCCCCTACACACCCTCACAAGATGCATTTAATTAAAGAAGTAATACAGCTACAGAGAAATACTAGTTGATATTTTCGTAGAGCACCCATGAATTTTTTAACTAGAGGGATATGATCTCGTCATAGTTTAAATGTGCCACCTTCACATGCAAATATTTTGTATACAAATATTGCAAAGGTTTTCTCTAGTCATTGAGTAAATATTCTGCTCAGAAATAGTTTCAAAATTCTTCATAAAGAATCCAGTCAGCTACATCATTTAAATATGCTTGAGGGACTGGAGACTGTACAAGCAAAAGTATAAATTGCACTTGAACTACTGTGGAACAAAATGTAGAACAGGTATATTTGTGTCTGCACTTGTTACTAAAGGATGAAAGGGTGAAGAAAAACTTTAAATTGATACTGAAAAGACACTAGACTGCAGAATTCTGATGCAAAAATATTCAGTAGAACAAGAAGCCTAAAACGAGAGCTAAAGGCACTAAGCTAGAGGATTGAAATGTAAAGTTTGTTCACGGTGGAGAGAAAAATATTTATTCCTTGTTTTCTATTCCAAATAAATTTCTTTCTGATGCTGTAATCTCATGCTGCTGTTTATCTCAACCTGTGACTTTGCTTATTCCCTCTTCTCTTCTAAAAATCATTGCAGCTAGTGGTGCATTTAATCAGCCTGTTTCCTAGACGATGCCAAATAGGGAGCATCTTCCTGTCAAACACTTGAACTGGTGAATTCCCCCAGTTAAACACCACCATTTTGAACAAGGAAGATTAACACAATAAAAAAAATCAAAGGGAACAGAACTAAATTTCAAAGATACTCAAGGCTAACGTAACACAGTGCTGAGCCCTGTATTCACGCAGAGGGCTGTTGGCTTTAGGCACGCTAAATGAAACGTGTTTTACATCTGGATCAGAGTTAGAAAAATCTTAATACTGCTATCATTTCTTGGGGTTATTTTTTTTTCCTGAACAAATGGCAAAGAATATAGCAGCCACTATTGCTATAGTATGGATTTCACAGAACAGAATGGCTGTGTTTTCTCACTCCTAATCACTTGGTATTCAGCATTCAGAGAGTGATATTCACTATCATCTTTTTCAGTTAACTACTTGATGGGCTGTTTGGGGCACTATGGTAGCCAGTTATGGGGTAGAAGCAGACACAGTTGTTCTTGCCACCTTTCCAGATCCATTTAAAGTGGTTCCTACTCCATGACTAGGAGCTGAAGCAGCTATTTCTATGAGCTGGAAAATAGAAGCAACTATGAACTCTGTCTTTTTTTTCTTCCTGGAGATGCCCTAAGCTGTGCTTTCACTAGCAGTTAAATTTCAAAAATTTTGTTAATTATGGACCCCCTCCAGTAAAAAAAAAAAAAGGAAAAATAGACCATTTTGTCCTCTGGTGAACTATAATGGAAGACTGTAGTGCAGGAAAGAAAGATACAAGACTAAAATTGGAAGCTCTTAATTTTTGAAATATGAACTCTCTCCAAGTTGACTATACGAAAAAGGAAAAGAAAAATAACAGCTGTGGACACAGAGCAGAAGGAAAACATGGAAACCCAGCTTCCCAGTTTAGTAGTCTATTCCTAGGGAACACTACTTAAAGTAAATATACAAAGACAATAGCAAAACACACTATTTTTATTGTCATCTCTCTAAGAAACTGCCAAACAGCTTCCTCTGATTTATTACATTTATTAACATTTAGACATTAAACAGTATCGCAGGTAACATTTATTCTTTTTTTCCCCATACTTCCAATTATCATGTCCAAGTTATGCATTCATAGTTTTAAATAATAGGGAAATTCTTATGTCTATGTGAAAACCTTTTCCCTCATCCTTGTGTTACTACGAATACAGATTCTTGCCTGCTTTTTTGGTCTAATATAATACCACCCAGATAGTACAATACTTGGAAGACAGATTCGGGTGTGGTTTTTTCTTTTTAATTGGTTACCCCCTTTTTTATATTAATTTTTCACTTTTACAGAGGAAAAGAATACAGCTAGGCGGAAGACACAATTTTCACACTTTCCACCACTGCTGGTAAAACATAGTTACGTTATACGATTGAAAGAATTGGCTTTCAGCTTTGATAGGTTATAAATAGAAGGCATTGTCATTGTCTAGCAGTTCTCCTGCAAAGGAGAGGTAACTGAGTAGATGAATAAAATATTGGCATTAAAAAAACATTTTAAGTTAAATCTCAAAGTAGCTGATGAAATATTTCTATAGCAGCCCTGTCAGATCATGCTCCAAGTAGTAACCTCTTTTGCTTGATTTTTTTTTTTTTTTAAAAGAAGTAAAAAAAAAACACCCCAAAACCAAAATACCCGAGCTTGGGGAGAGTGTGAAAGTGTCCCACACTTAGAATCATAGAATAGTTTGGGTTGGAAGGGACCTCTAAAGGTCATCTAGTCCAACCCCCCTGCTGTGGGCAGGGACATCTTCAACCCGGTCAGGTTGCTCAGAGCCCCGTCCAGTCTGACCTTGAATGTTTCCAGGGATGGGGCATCCACCACCTCTCCGGGCAACCTGCGCCAGTGTTTCACCACCCTCAGCGTAAAAAATGTCTTCCTTATATCTAGTCTAAATGTACCCCCTTTTAGTTTAAAGCCATTCCCCCCGTCCTATTGTTACAGGCCCTGCTAAAAAGTCTGTCCCCAGACAGACTTCAAGCTACCTGGGATGGAGACTTTTCCAGACCTGCCATTCACACAGATCCTGCTGAGGTGCTTTGCTCTTTAGTGTCCATCCCCAATCTCATAGTACCTGAACACCTTGCAGTACAGCCTGCTTGTTCTTCAATGAGTAGGTGAGGCAGAGGTGTGCTGCGTTCCCCTTCTGCAGGTAGAAAGCTTGGGCTGCCTTTACACTGCACTCGTAGAGAGGTCTTGAGTCCAGACTTGATGTCCGTACCTGCTGCCTACTTGAAGGTGCACAGTCACCTCTGGCCAGTGTGTGCTGGGGAGGGGAAGGGCACTGAAGTCTCTAAGTTGTGGGACCACATCAGACTGCAGCAGGTTCTTGGGTTTCAGTTCCGATATGGTGTGGAAGCAGCCAGGGAGATGGGCCGGTTTGTCCAAACTGGTCCAGATCTGTGGCTGTGCTGCGGGCTGAGGCTCCCTGGGCTAGGCTAGTGCACTGGCCTCCTGTGCAGAAGGAGGTGAGGGGAATGTAAAAATGGTCTGGGAGTTTGTTAATGCCCTTAATGATGCATTATCCTTATTTAATATAAAGTGCAATGTGTGTCATATAATGCCTGGTATTTCAGGGACAGGTAATTTAAAATCTAACAGCAATTTACCACTCTAACATCAGCCAAAAGATCTCTGTTTGGATTTTAGTTCTTCTCCAGCAAAGGGATGACAGCATTGAAGATTAAAGCTTTTTTTACTTCTCTTTAAGATCTCAGCAAAGTGCAGATTTGAAACACAGAAAGAGGTTGACCTTTGTATTAACCTGAATGTCTTTCCTGTTTCTTCTTGAACATATTTTATTCTCTTTATGCACAGTGGGGCTCTTTTTTCATGTGCTCCACTGTTGAATGAAATGCCAAAAAGATGGAGTGTGCACTTTTACATCAAAGAAATGATGAGACCATAAAAACTCATTTCCCTCGTGACTTCTTAAATTGTTGCTAAGGAATTGAATGAGTCTGTCTGAAACAATGTGTCCCTTTAAATTCTGTTTTCTTATTTTTCTTAAAACACAAAGCCACAGTTTCATGTAGATCCTGATCCAAAGGCCACCGAAGTCAATAAAAGATTCTTGGTTACTGCAGTGAGCAGTAGGTCTGATTTTTCAAGTATTTCACTATGTAAAACCCAGGACAGGCTGTTTTAAAAAGAACTGGCTATCTAGAGAGAAAAAAAAAAATTTGCCTGGTTTATTTTGCTTATTCAGCTAGTTAAAAATTTTACCTTCACATGGGCAAGAATTAAGTGAACTCCCTTCTTACTGAGCAGAATGGATCTGACAAGGACAAGAAAGGTCAAGCAGTAGTTAAAATCAGAAATCCAAACCAGCAAAAATATTGATTTCCTTCAGTTTTTCTCATACGTAAAGGTGATGTGCAGTAGAAACAAACACAGGAACAAAATCCACAATTTAGACTCTGTTGGAGGGAAACCTTCCCCAGTTCTGTATAACAGTTTTGGATAATCACTTTCACCGCTGGGATGAATGATTTGTTAGTACTAGAATCTGGTAAGCTGCTAGAAACGGTCTTGATTGGAATGAAAAGGCATTGTAAAGCAATTAAGTTCTGACTATTAACAAAGCTCCCACAGGGAGCATTAATTTTTAAAAGTAGACAAAGGCTGCATTTAGTAGCTGTATAACTGTGACTATACTGAAATATGAAAAAATGCTACGGCAAGTCTACACTGTTGTAGATATTCCTTATCAGTTTCCAGAAAAAGGTTGTGAAGTTCCAATTTAGAAAAGCATTTAGGTATATGATGAACTTTCTTTCCTTTTAACTGGATATAAATTAAACAAATTGCTAAGTCTTTTGCTTAATAAGGAGCAATTTAAGTATCTGCTTATAGCTCAGGTTCAGATTTCATTGAAGTCTCCTTTCCTCTGAATTGGAGCCTTAATCCCCTGAATTGTTATGGTATTTTTGGGTCTATAATCCGGAAGACTATACTTTTCTCCCAGACCCAAAGCAGGCTTCTTCGTAAAGATACAGATAGTGTGTCTATGTTCCTTTCCAGAGCTCCAGCCTTCTGGTCTCTTTAACTTACAGTTTATTTCTCACTCCAAAGGCATGTAGTAATTTAAGCAGGTAATTTTACAACTGTTCAAAATAGTGATTTCTTACTCTACCAGTTCAAGAAAAATCCAGTGCTGGAGAAGGTACTAAACCTTCTCTGTGCAGGTCTCTACTTCTGATCATGCTCAGAGGTTGACACTTGTCCTCGTCCCCTCTTCTGTACATCGCAGACTCCTGTCACTCTTATACCCAGTTTCTGTGTGGCCAGTCTCTATTTTATGCCTAGAAGGAGACACTATCTTTTATGATCCCATGCTGGGATGGCAGAACAATGGAAAAACATTACTACCAGTAAAATATGTTTAACTGTTTTCAAAATGCTGGAGTGAGCCAACAGTCCGTATTAAAGCCTTTGTGAAGGCATCAAGCCAGTTTCTCAGATTACACTGTTTATAATCTCACTTGGGTTATTTCCCAACAACTTAGAAAATGTGTGACTGTTTTTGTATCTGAAACAAGTTTGTCCAGTGCGAAAGTGAGAATATGGGATATTTACAAAACAAGGCTACCTAGCATGACTGGCAGTGTAGGATTCTGATTAACTGAATGGTTCTAGAAATTCTGTTACTGAAGATAGTTCAACCATCTTCTGAATTACACAGGGGGTTTTGGTTTGGGGTGGTTTTTTTTTGTTTGTTTGTTCTGTTTTGGGGTTTTTTTTTTGTTTTTTTCCTGGTAGCATAGTTCTGAGCCAAGTGATTGAGACAGGTTTTGTTCCACACTGCTGGTTCTGAAACTGTCGATGCAGCCGATTTTTTTAGGAAGGGATAAATGGGCAAATTTGCTCAATGCTTCTGATTGCAGCGTTCTTTGTGCTGAACACCTATTCTCTGGTAGCTAGAAAGGAGAAGCCCAACTATACAGGTACTTTGTTAAAAAGAATTTGTAAACTGCACTTGAAGTGGATATTTTATACTATTAAAACTCAGAGCACTATAATTTTGGTTTCAAATCCAAAGAAAGCAGGCACCCATTTTCAATACCTAATATGCTGTCATGTTAGATACTGCAGCCCTGATTCCAGAGGATGGAAGGTCATTGGCTTCAGTGTTCTTGGAAACAGAGAAGAAAAGCAGTTTGGAAGGGAAAAAGAAGTCTCCAGAAGATCCAGTTTTCATTTTTAAACCAGTAGGTTGCATTTTTAATATCCCACCTTGGTACTTTTTCCTCTGCCATCAGGAAGAAGTATATAACAAGTTCATACCTTTTAATCTAAGAAAAAATTGAGAGACCTCACATATTGGAAACCCGCTATACAAACAGCTGAACTCTTCAGACTTCCAGGAATAATTTCATTACAGGGCTTCTTCTGAGATGCTTTTTTCATTTTAAAAAATGGTGTTTTCCACCTGATGAAACCTTTGGCATTTTTGTAATATGTAATAAAATAATCACTACCATTAGGGTTGCTACCCATTTTTCATCATAATTATTTTTTTGGGGTGAAATATCTTAATAAATACATTTTTTCAGGCTAAAAAATGACTTTGAAGAAGAGGGAAAAGAGGAAATTTCTGCAGTGATGTTGGAAAAAATTGTTCTGCTATTTGCAAAATGCACTGATGATTTTTGATTAAAACTAAAGGTGAAAAATCTGAATCTAGTTTGAGAGCCTTAGAGACAAAATTCCTTCAGTGAGCCAGAGAACAAAAAGACCGCCAGGTAGCACTGTGAACTTCTACATGGTCTCAAAAATGTGCTGCCATGGAAGAACCATTTCTAGAAGCATAAGGGCATTTGTTTCCAAACACTCCTTAAGCCCAGGTGCTTAACTTATTTGTTGTCTTTTGCTTTCTTTTCTTACAAACTTATGTCCAGCACAAATTAAACTGAATGCTAAATCCAGTGGCCAACTAGCTATGAACTGGTAAAATCTGTGTTGAAACAGTAGCACGTAACAGAGGTTAACTCCATGTGCAGTTACCAGGCTGATGAGTTGAGGATAAAAATCAGAAGAATGAGATGATGCGCTGCCTTGTTAGAAGGCAGAACCCCAGTTTTCATTATTTGCGCTTCCAGAATGCCATTGGCTTTTGAAAACATAGAAGGAAAGTATTTCCTTTCCGGCTGTGATGCAGCGTGAGGGATTCTCAATGTCTATGCTTGTACTGTATTGCTCTAATACATCTTTCTTCTGAAGAGAACATTTATACCTGAGAAGAACTGAGTCTCTGGTAATGCAACAGACCTAGAAAAGGCAAGGATGTTACTGACCTCAACCTAGACTTGCAATAAGCTTTATGGAGTAATTGGTGATATCATCTTGCCACATGTTTTAATTCCAAATGAGCACTAGAATATGTAGTTGCATAGTTTGTATTTCAGAATTTGCCTATAAGACCTAGAACAAAGGAACAGTGGAACTGAGCTAAGGAGTGATGTTGAGAATAGCAAGGAAATAATGACTTCTGTTGAGATCTTTAGCAACATTTATTGCCTTCCTATCCACTTAGCCATATAGTTGAAACCAAGACCAATCCTTACTTTGCAGGACCGTAGATTTCAATGTTCACTAAAACAAGAAGCCTATGGAGTCATTAGATCCTGAATATCTTCGTATGAGGTATATTTTCAAGAACATTTCAAGGTGACATTCAAAAAAACCCTCAAACATCAGAAGGAACTGGAAAGCATTTGCATAGAAATTATCACAGTCATTCATGATGTCCTTATTTGTGCCTATGTTTTAGGATATTTATGAAGATTCCAGGGCTGATTACTATACTAATTTCATGAAAATAATAGAAATGTACTGATTCAGTGCATTATTCTTTTAAACCAGTCATAAGAAAAGATTTATCTCAGTTATCCAATGGTAAAAATTATATTGCTCAATTTCTTCATCTTTAGTGCATGTGGTAACACCGAAAAATCACTTTGCAAAGTGCTTTATGTCAAGGGAATTCCAGGCCACAGTAAAGGATTGCACACTGAAATAATGACAAACGTAATTTGGGGCGATTCACAAAAGAAATCATTACTGTGTTTATGAATGCTAAACTATAAGTCTGTTACTCAGCTATGTGCTAGTAAATTATGCAGACATATAAAAAGGGAGCATGCCTAACACTGAGGAAGAAGTTGTTTTGACACTTAGGACATGTTATAACTGGAAAAAAATCTTTATGATGGTTGCATTTACTATTGATGATACAAAAAAAAAAAAAGGGAAAAAGATAAAGGGAAAAGGAAAGTTAAATAATAAACATAATATTGCCTTAGAATCAATTCCCTTTCAGTACAATGGAATAACTGTGAAAGTGACTTTTGGAGCAGAGATGTGAGAGATGGAAGAGACCAGTCAGAGGTCTAGAAAATATGATCTCTGTAGAAAGACTGTGTGAACTGGGGCTCTTTTAGATTAAAAAAGAGAAGACTAGGGCTAGGTGACATCCCTTTCAGCTTTATATTTCTACGGTAATGAAAAGAACTGAAGGAGGATCGCTGTACCCAAAGACACAATCCTACCTTTTGTAAAACGAAAATTACTTCTGTATAAAAGTTGAACTGTCACCTATCCTACCAACTTATATAAAGAAATAAGGGGACATCAGTGTCCTTTTATTCCCAGAACGAGCAGGAAAGCATCTTGCATGGGATGGCAAGATTTTGTTTATATGCAGGAGAGTGGGCTGTTCATTAAATTCTTGCTCTTGCTACAGTGCTTTTTGTCTATTCTTTTATTATTTTATTGATATTTGTTATATAAATATTTAGCTAATAGATCAGATGATGCTTGGAACTATGTGGTATTAAACCGGTAAATAAATAACTGTTTTTTAACCGTGAGTGGTAAATGCGTTTACAAATATCTTCACAAGGAGCACCTGGCCATCTCAGCAGGTCTTGACAACATAACTTTCTAGCAAGACTCCTAATCAATAATATACATGAAGTATATGCCATATGACCATATACTTTTCACTGGGATAATAAATGGTATTTTAGTTTATGAAAGTCATCTTTATAAAATGGAAATGACTCTTGCAAACAATCAGATAAAAGGTGGAGGAAAGTGAATCCATTCAAAACTGGCATACACTAATTGGGAAATTCTTCTCTGTTCACTGTTCTCCAACTAGTCTGTGATAACACTCATCGGTCCTTTTTTGGCTTTGCTTACAGGAGTACAGAGAGATGTCTTTTCTTTCTGGGTGGCAGAGGTGGGTATTGCATACACGATGTTGTGAGAACAGGTAAGCAGAGGAGGGAAAAGATGGATGGAAGAGAGGGTTCATTACAAAGGCTGTTCCAGATTTAGAAATTAAAGGGAGATAAATGGAATGCTGTGACCTGCCCATATAGAAAATCAGTGGTAGAATCAAGCCTAGGATTCAAGTCTCTTGATACCTTGTTTAGTGTTTACTCGCTGCCATGGTTTCTCAAAACCAGTCCTGTTTATCTTCCTTGACTGTGCTTATATATGTAGGTTGCTACTCTGCCTCTGCACTTCCAACCTGCCCAATGCAATGGAGAGTTAGCAGTATAGAATGTTTTAAATAGATGCTTTTCCAGACTGTGTTCGCATTTAGCTTGGGTTTTTTTTAATATAGCAGGAACACTGAACATGTGAAATTGTTAATATTTTCAGTTGATTAGATGCAGAAACTTTCCAAAGGTTACTGGTTCTATTTCTGAGAAATTATAGCAATGTGCTTCGTCTTTTGGACAATTGCTGCAGAGACTTGTATAAATCTGGCACATTTTTTCTTGTATTTTTAAAATTTTATTCTTGAGATTCTGCTTGGGAAGGAGTTGTTTTAAAAATTCATTATTATTTGATTGCAAGTGGGATGTCAGCCAACTAAATTTTTGAATTTGCAAGAAAATGCAGCATCAGCTTCTCTAGAACTATAATGGAATGAAACCCTCCAAGCACTCATTAAAAGGGCTTCTGACGTGTAGCTAAATTAGATGAGGTGTAAATCACTGAACTACCATATGTGGGTTTGAAATGGAATATTTAATTCTGTAGAATCCAAACCCAAGGCTAAAGGGAAATTTAACTACATCAGCGTAATATTTTGATGATGGAAAGAGCAATATAATTTTAAAGGTTTTATGTTTAATGCTTACTTTTAAAAAATGTTTACTGAGGGAATCTCCACTGATATCTACATTGTTATCTGTCATATAGGCAAATGCTTGAGGAATAATACTACAGCACAGTAATAACCTTCCTCCACTGAAGAGTTTCTAAGAGCTTTACAAATATTATTGGAAAATTCTGACTGTAGAAGCCTGATCATAATAATTATTTCTTCCCTTAGCTTCCTCCCGGTAATTTTGTGCCCTTTGGTACAGCTTATATCAGGGGAAGTTTGCTATTGCTCCTCAGTCACTGAAGGATGGAGTTGGTTCCATTGTGGAGGTAGAAGGGATCAGGAGCTATGAAACAGCCTTGCCTTGGATTTTCCTTGTATTCAAAATGCAGCTGAAACGTGCTGTTTTTTCAATAATAATAACAGTAGTACTATTAGTAAATATTTCTATTCCTGTTCTTTCCATTACCCTTCTTGGGATTGGGGCTTCATTATTCTGATGCCATGCAAGTTTCAAAGAAAAAATGCGTGACCTGAAGTCTTTGTAAACAGACATAAGGAAAGGGATATGGGTGCATCACCTGAACAAATAAACACACAGAAGAACGGGTCGCACTTTGTTATACATGAAGTAAATTTGATTTTGATCCCTCCTGGCTCTATTTGAACTATAGCTTTGTGAGATGATATAGTTTATTATACGGTTTTACAGTAATTTGTCAGGCTGTGATTCAGCCTTTAACTGAACTCTTGAGAACAAGGGTGAGATGGTGGTGTTTTATCATTATTATTATCTAAATGCTTTTATGAAAGCAGGCAAGGATTCATTTCACATGCTGCAAAAGTGTAACTGCTCCAACATGAAAACCAGTTTAAAAAGAAAAACATGTTTGTTTTCTTGTTTATATTGTACATAAAAATCTCTGTACAGAAATGTACTTCCTTGTGAGGGGATGGGTGAACAGACTTTGATTCCTCAAAGGGAACTATTTGTTTGTCTCTTCAAGCCGGACAAGGTGGGACTCATGAATTACATTTTAAGAGGAATCACTTTGAAGGCAAGGGAGAGATCATGTGAGAAAACCCGCATTTGAGGAAATCTTATGCAGAGTTTCAAATTTATTAATAATAAAGACATTCTTCAGAAAAGGAATGAGCTTTGAAAGACTCGGGATGTGCAGCACTCTGCTGAGAATAAGGGAGAGATTTGGTCCCTTCACATTGTTCTCTGGAGTGGGGAAGCGGAGCAGTGGGAGTGTGTTGGGATCAAAGGATGGCTGGTAATTTATTTCGTGTCCTTTTCTACAGCTACTTTGATATCCAGTATAAGCTGAAATGAATAATGTTCCTTTCTTGAGGAAAATATGGTGCATTTGAAAACCAGTGTTCAAATGAGCAATAATCCAGTCTGGCTTCCTTTGTGTTATCCAAAGCAGCAGCGTCTTCAGCTTGAGATAAGGGTAGGAAGACTGCTTAATTTCAAAGGTTTTCACTTTTATCTTAGACTGGGAAATCTGAATACTTTAATGGGTTTAGGTTTTTAATTTAATTCCAGGTTGCTCATCATTTCACCTTTCAGCTGGGCTATAGAGATAATTCAATCATATTTCCCTTGACAAGTCATCTGAATTACGCTTATATTTCTCTGCAGATGTGAAAATCAGCTACCATAATAGAGAGCGTGACAAACACTTTTGCCTTCCCTCCGTCTTTCTCCCTTAATTTAGGGACTGTTCTGGTCTTGTTCCATAGTGCAGATGTCCTCTGACACAGGCACATGAAAGACAGCCCTCATATGAAAATGTAATGTGGTACTTTTGCATAGACACAATGCCAAAAGGTTTGGAAATAAGGCCAGAGAGCAGTCATCAGGCAAGAAAGGGATCAAACATGCACAAACAGTGTATTTTGGAGGTTTGGGGAGCATGGGCTCTTTTTGCCCAGAGTTCAAATAGCGTACTGATCTGTTTACGTGCTTTCTCCCCTTCGTAATTGTTTTCCATGAAGACTCCTTTTATTTTCTGTTGCCAGAGCTATTCCCTTGCTATCCAGCTTATAAGCAGATCTTAACTTTAGACCCAAATACATGAACATGGAAGAGGGTTCTCTGATCTGATTCTTGATCCCAAATGGGTGATCAAGACAGACACAAATATGAGGTAGTAGTTTCTTAAACTAAAGTTTTTCTGTTAGTTTTACAAATTAATTTCATGTGTGAAAGGTCTTCTCTTGGAGGTACCCCAACCAAGCTCAAGCATTTCACAGATTTGGGTGAAGGCATGCGAAAATGAATGTTTCCATGCTCAGATAAGGTCTGTCTTTTTAATGTTCATCTTCCTTTTGAGGTCACTAAACATGAGGATAGATTTTTTTCTCCAACATTCATTTCATGACCTCTGTTTTTATGCTGCCCCTGAAGATCAAGACAGCGACAGCTGCTTGGGAGTTAACCAGTGCTGA
>NW_008824986.1:15371281-15375722 GCF_000699105.1 Pygoscelis adeliae | reverse complement strand
AGGGTGTTTTGCTGCTTTTAGAAGTCCTCAGGTGTGAACTGCTACCATCATCCCCCTGAGATGTTTCTGCCTTCTTTGCTATAGGCAGCTACTACCAGCATTTTCTTCTAGCTAAGAGGCAAACAGGCATCAAAGGCACATAAAATCCTTTCCCCTTGAGGCCCAGACTGTAATTCCTGAGTTTATTCTCTTTAATTGTAGGCCATACAAACCTGTGAAAGCTCAGGGTCTAAACCTACCCTTCACATGATATGCTGTCGTTCTGCTGCTATAGTTTTCTGACATTCTTCAGAGAGATGTGGGCATTTATTTTTGCCCAAAATACTCACAGGAAACATCCATACTGTCTGCTGTTTATAAAATTGGCAATCATTTTATATTTGGCAGGTGTTCATACACAACTCTGGACATCAAACAGCCTTTTCATTCGAGGCATTTTTGGTGCCTTACTGAAGATAGTCCCTTTCAGCTGGGGACATAACATCCGGATCTTTCTTCTTCATATAGGCAGCTTCCAGAATAACGTGTGTATGTAAGTGAGGATATGTGACCTAAAAAAAAAAAAAGCCTGGAACAATTATAAAATTTTAAAAGTGTGCTACTATGTGTGTTTGTGTGCACATGCATGTTCATGTGTGTGCATATGTATGTTCTGACAGGACTGTGTCAGACTAACACAGACTGATGGGTGATGTAGGTAATAATACAGTGTCCTTTTGTAAGGCATGAACACTAGCCCTATTATTTACATGAGATCTCTGTACTATGCTGCTTTGATAGAACAATGAATGCTAACAACAGGAAAATTAATTAAAAAAATTAATACATGTTATTTTCTGGGTGGTTTTTTTTTTTAAGTAATTAAGATAATGCAAAATGAGAGAGCAGTAGGTGGATAGGTGAAACATGTTGAAGAACATTTATTTTAAAATATAATTGTCCTGGTTTTGGCTGGGATAGAGTTAATTTCCTTCCTAGTAGCTGGTACAGTGCTGTGTTTTGGATTTAGTATGAGAATAATGTTGATAACACACCGATGTTTTAGTTGTTGCTAAGTAGTGCTTACACTGGTCAAGGACTTCTCAGCTTCCCGTGCTCTACCGACTGAGAAGGCTGGAGGTGCACAAGAAGCCGGGAGGGGGCACAGCCAAACTGGCCAAAGGGACATTCCATACCATGTGACGTCATGCTCAGTACATAAACTGGGGGAAAGCTGGCCAGGGGGGCCGCTGCTCGGGGACTGGCTGGGCATCGGTCGGCGGGTGGTGAGCAATTGCACTGTGCATCACTTGCTTTGTATATTCTTTTATTGTTATTGTTGTTATTATTACTATTTTATTTTATTTCAATTAGTAAACTGTTCTTATCTCAACCCGTGAGTTTTCTCACTTCTCCTCTCCCCCATCCCACCGGGGGGAGGGGAGAGTAAGCGAGTGGCTGTGTGGAGCTCAGTTGCTCCAGTTGCTGAGGTTAAACCACGACACCAATTTAAAAATGAAGGTAGACTGGTCTGTTAAACAAAACCTCATGAACCCAAGAGAAACTTTTCTTTCAAATATCATAAACATAGTATTTTGGTCTCTAATTATTGTCAAGAAAATTCTATAACCTCTGTTTTACTATGCTACATCTTGCTTTAAGAGGGTGGACTCTAAAATTCTCCTCATGTAAAAGTGAGGAGTATTTTGTATCATTTCCTTTAGTCTAGAATTACTTCCAACTGGTCTTGGATTAATAAAAAAAACCTCTGTATTTTTCTAGGGTTGACATGGAAGATAAATAAAAGGCCAAATTTGGAAATCACGGAAGAAGAGTATTAAGGTTGATATAAACAACAAAGAAAGTGAACAGATAAGGTCAGAATGAAACATTAAGTGAAAACTTTGTAATTTGTCTGACATTGTGGTAGCTCTTCAGTCAGTAAATTATCTAGACAAAATTTATTAGAAATTATTTCTGGCAGTGAAATTAGATATTTGAATTATTTAAACAGATGGAAAGTGGCTCAGACCAAAATATGATTTTTCTCACTTTGTTTTTTGATAAGCGACAGCAATCTTCCCATACTCTGGAAAAATGAGGGAATGGGAGAAAATACAGAAGCACTAAATACAGTAAGCTTAATTATACTGCTGTGTAAAAAAGTGTTGTGAAATAAGAATACTCTGCTTCCAAACTTTTTTCAATGAGATTTTATTAAACCTTCTTATTCTCAGACTTTCTTATAGCCTGAAGCTATTTGTCTTACAGCATAACAAAATTATTTGTAGTTAGTGGTATAACCCATCCAGAGTGTTGCCTTTGATTATGGGTTCTTGATCTTGATACTGATGCACAGCTAATAACTTTTCTTGGCAATGATGAAGCCACAGATCTGCTCCATGAGATGTAGTCAAAAATCATATTTCATAATCTTGTTTTGAACATAATTTTAATATTCAGTATGACCATGTGCAACTCCGACAGAAGTAAACTGTGATACATGGAATTAATTTCAGTGGGCCAGATGCATGCCTCGTCTTGTAATGACGGTGGACAGTTAAAGTCAACATGGCTGGGAAAGGCACCTGAGAAAATGAAACTCCACCATCTGCCTTTGCTTCAAGCTTGTGAAATTGCTGTTAGAGGACTTAAGGAAATGCAGCATCAATATGAGATGGAGAATTTGGAGAGGAAAACGGGCCAAAAACGATTGACAAGTCATTGTAGTGTGGTATAATCCTTGTGGAAAACAGCAGTCTTCTGATACAAAGCAGTATAGGAGTTATTACTATTTCAAGCACAGATCTGTCCCATTTGAACTGAATATGAATATTATCATGCCACTTGTGACTCATTCTGTACTTCAGCATTTTTTTATTTTATTCTGGCTTGCTTGTGCTATTTCTTTATACTTATCATTACATATGTGTCCTTTTTTCTATGTTTTATGATTTTCTGTTAGATTTTCAGGTCGTTAAAGAGTTCTTGATGCAATCGTGTTAATTTTTGATGTACTTCTAATCTTTCCTCCATGTTAGGATAATTTGCTGTTGCGCCTTTATCTCTTGTATTCCTTTTTTCCTTATCACTTCTCAGATACTTGCATTTCCCTGAGCTATTTGAAGTCCATTACCCTTATTTTGTTATTCGCAATTTAAAAGAGGAATGGAAGACTTACCATTTTTATGATCTTTTTCACTTGAATTAACTTCCACTTTAAGATTCTCAACCATTTCCTCCTAAAGAACTTGAATTAAATCTAAAATAGCTACTTTCTGTGTAATTTCCTCCACTTCATAAAAGAAAAAAGCGGTCCCTAGCACACTTCAAGAATTGAATAGACAATCTATGTCCTGCTTTACTGCTTTTTCAAACAGAGCCTCGGATAGTTGTATTCCCATCTAACCACTATGTCCTGCCATGTAGGTCTTTCCAGTTTCTGCCCCTGGGATACCTCCAATAGTTGCTATATTGAAAAAGCCTCCTGATCAGAAAATCTTTGGTTTAAACCTGTCATTATGCGCACTTTACTCTTTTTCTTTCCCATATTTCAACTGGTATTCAACAAATCTTACTGTCACTTTTTCCTAGACTTCAGGAGAAGTAAATATGCCCTTCACAAGCCACACCACCTGACTTTTCCTACGTCTGTTCTTCTAGAATATGCTATGCCCTTCCGTAACTACATTCCAGTATTGCTGTTTACCCAGCCACACCAATGCAATGCCAGTTAGGTCACGCTAGGGTATTATTGGCATCACAGAGACGTGGTGGGATGGCTCCTATGATTGGAGTGTTGGGATGGAGGGATACAGGCTCTTTAGGAAGGACAGGCAGGGGAGATGAGGAGGGGGTGTCGCCCCCTATGTCAATGACCAGCCGAGTGCATGGAGCTCTGCCTGAGGATGGATGAGGAGCCGACCGAGAGCTTATGGATCAGGATTAAAGGAAGGGCCGGGACAGGTGACATTACAGTGGGGGTCTCCTACAGGCCACCCGACCAAGAAGACCGAGTGGATGGGGCCCTCTATAGATAGATAGGAGCAGCCTCACGCTCACAAGCCCTGGTCCTCATGGGGGACTTCAACCCCCCTGACATCTGTTGGAGGGACAACACGGCAGGGCATAAGCAATCTGGAAGGTTCCAGGAATGCGTCGATGATAACTTCCTTCTCCAAGTGGTAGAGGAGCCAATGAGGAGAGGTGCTATGCTGGACCTTGTTCTCACCAACAAGGAGGGACCCTGCTCACCCCCAGCTCAAGGGCAGCCTGGGCTGCAGTGACCATGAAATGGTGGAGTTCAAGATCCTTAGGGCACCGAGGAGGGCGCACAGCAAGCTCACTACCCTGCACTTCAGGAGAGCAGACACTGGCCTCTTCAGGGACCTGCTTGGTAGAGTGCCATGGGACAAAGCTCTGGAGGGAAGAGGGGCCCAAGAAAGCTGGGTAATATTCAAGG
>NW_008824986.1:15362206-15369568 GCF_000699105.1 Pygoscelis adeliae | reverse complement strand
AGAAGGACTTGGGGGTACTGGTGGATGAAAAGCTCGACATGAGCCAGCAAGGTGCACTCGCAGCCCAGAAGGCCAATTGTATCCTGGGCTGCCTCAAAAGAAGCGTGGCCAGCAGGTCAAGGGAGGGGATTCTGCCCCTCTCCTCTGCTCTGGTGAGACCCCACCTGTGTCCTGCTCTGGAGCCCTCAGCATAAGAAAGACATGGACCTGTTGGAGTGGGTCCAGAAGAGGGCCACGAAAATGCTCAGAGGGATGGAACACCTCTCCTCTGAAGAAAGGCTGAGAGAGTTGGGGTTGCTCCACCTGGAGAAGAGAAGGCTTCGGGGAGACCTTATTGCAGCCTATCAGTACTTAAAGGGGGCTTATAAAAAAGATGGCGGCAAACTTTTTAGCAGGGCCTGTTGCGACAGGACAAGGGGGAACGGCTTTAAACTAAAGAGGGGTAGATTTAGACTAGATATAAGGAAGACATTTTTTACGCTGAGGGTGGTAAAACACTGGCGCAGGTTGCCCAGAGAGGTGGTGGATGCCCCATCCCTGGAAACATTCAAAGTCAGGTTGGCTGGGGCTCTGAGCAACCTGATCTAGTTGAAGATGTCCCTGCCCACGGCAGGGGGGTTGGACTAGATGACCTTTGAAGGTTCCTTCCAACCCAAACTATTCTATGATTCTATGATTCTACGAAGACCATAGCACTTGTATCTCAGACTGCAGTGTTTGCGGATCTATACTTCAGTCGTTTGACAGCTCACTTCACATTCTCCCTTTCTTCTTGCAATTTTTTCCTTTCTCTCCTCTCTCTCCTCCCCGCCTCGGCTTTGACCATACATATTCTGAATCTATAGCCTGAGAAGGGGAGGAGGTAAAGCCTGCAGAATTTTTTCACTGGTGCCTTTTAAAACTAGTTCAAAGCCTTGCTCATGAAGAGCAACTTGCCAGGCTGGCAAGAAGGTTTTCCTCAGCAGTTAATCTTACAGACAGCTACCCTGCATGCCCACCTTCACACCACCTGTGCAGCCAGACCTCCCCCTTGGCATGAGCTGGGTCTTTTACCCCTAACTGAGGACACGGATAAGATCAGCATCTCTAATGGTAGCTTCTTCAGCCTCACTCATATATACCTGCAGTTACACCAGTGCCCAATTATACAAACAGGAGATGCCACATGCAAAGATGTTTTGCTTTTTTGTGGTGATATCCATATGTCTAGGTATGTGTAAAACTTGTTACTTCAGGGCAAATAAGACAGTTCTTAAAAATTATTACTTCTACCATTATTTCAAACTGCAGATATGGAAAGTATTACTTTATATCCTCATGAAAATTAACATCTTAAGCTAATTAAATAACTGCTTGTGTGCTTGTCAAAATATTATATTTATACATGAGATTTATTCCTTCAAATTAGTGAAAATAATTTCATTGAATTAATACAATATGCCAGTAAGATTTCTGGGATATAATGTCTGTTTCAACACTAATACTGAGGGAAAATTTAATCTACTCAATTCTTTTTTGACATCTGTATAGTAGACAAGAAAGGGATCAATGCATGCACAGCCTCTCATTTTTGCCAATTTTATGCAAATCAAAGGGCAAAAAAGAGCATCGTTTTATTCCATTATTCCATTATGCCTAGTACAATTATTGTTTCATTATCCTTGTTGCAGCTTATTTGATGTACTTGTTTTTCCATTTTTTGCAAGTATCACTTTCCAAAGTTTAATAGCACAACTCAAGTATTAACTGAGAAAAGAAAGAAATAATTTTTTTAAATACATAGAAAGGAATGAACAGGAAAATTCACTAGGCTCTGAAAGGGGTAACTGGAAAGGAAAATGTGATTTTAGGAAAAGCAAATCATTTTGTTACAGTGTTCAAACAAAACATTGAGAAATTAAGTATTATAGAGGTTACTGGAGTAGCCATTTTTAAAAGTTTTTTAAAAGAAGAGTAAGAAATCACCATGAGATTATATTGAAATAGAATCGCTAAGACTAGGCAATATCACTCCAAAGGAGCTGAACCGTGATATAAAAATAACAATGGAAATGTTATTAATCAAAATACTGATTGTAATGTTGATTTAACAGTTACCCAACATTTTACTTTTTTTTTTTCCCCAAAGAGATGAAATTTGTCAGCCTGAAAATATGGACTGAGAATTCATGCTTCAGTAGCCTTAGAAGAAATTGGTGTAGGACTTGCAAAGCTCTTGGGTGAAGTGTAATGTGATGAGGAAAAACCAGTAAGCCACTAATAATAAATGCAGTCTTCCAAAGAAAAAATAGTGGATAAGAGAAAATTGAAGCATACGGTTTATTTTGATTTTCAAAATCTTTTAGTAAGGCTTTTTTTGACATCATTCAGCAAACTAGCCTTATCCAGAAAAATGTGGAAACCTGTGCTAAATTCTGAAGGAGGGGTGTAAATCCCAGTAAGGTCAATGAAATTTCATTACCATCAAATAAATTTTTCAGCATTTTGCTGAAACTTATGCATAAAAAGAACAAATACGGAAATAAAGGCAGGAGTGGTATGAATCCTAAAGATCATTTCCTGATTTAGAAAAGAATGAGAGAAAATAACTCAAAGTAAATGCTTTCTCAGCTAGAAAAAGTCTAATAGCCATGTCCCTATGGGATCATTAAGGGCATTAGATAAATTCAGCATACGTACCAATGATTTGTAAGAAAGGTTGAATTGTGAGATGGAGCTTTGCTGACAAGGAAAAAATGCCCAAGCTTAGTCAAAATTAAGCAGGATTGTGAGAAACTCCAGAAGGAATAGCAGTGAAAATGAAATGCAGCAGAATGGATGTAGAAGAATACTCAACAGAAGGGACATTTGCAGTGGAAAATGTCGGTGTTTTCCAGATAATTTGTAATATATTGCAGGATGCATCAAGGTTTCAGCATGGCGTACAATTACACATCTATTCAACGGAAAGACATCTAAAAGTTTTTATTTAAAAAAAAATCAAAGGATCATACTAAGAATCAAGATCAATGTCAGCAGATTCTTTTAGTCACAGATGAAAAGGCTATCAGGTATAGCTTGGCTATTTAATTTTTAGCATGTGTACAGAAAGTATATAAAAACATAATATGACTTTATTTCCTGGTTCAGTAGACTTTTATTTGACAGCAGGCAGGTGTTTCAAATAACGACAATGTCATTGTCAGTACTGATAGAACTTGGTTTTGTCTGGTCTCTCTGTTTTTCTGAAGTCTCTTTCATCTTTAACTGGACGTGAAGCCAACTTGTAATTTACTCTGTTATTCTTGATCCAAAGTCCACAATTTTAAAATAAGCATGTAAAAATGTAATTACTTTTTCCCTGATGAAAAAATTCTGCAAAGGAACAAACATTTCAGTAAAAGTCTTTCTTTGTAGAATAGATTTTACACCTCAGCTTATGCACACGCATAAAAAAAATAGAACTGACTGTAACATTTTTTTCTCAAGATATTGCTTTTGATAAAATAACATAAACATTAATTTCCCCTTCCTTTGTCTTGTAGTTCTTTCTGAGTTTGGTAAGCTTCCTACAGCATTTACATTCTTTGTTGTACAGCAGTTTGCTTGCCAGTACCTATTGGAGATGATGGTAAAAAATGTGGCTTACTGCTGTAGCAAAATACATGCATGGGTGTTAAGAAAGGTAAGATTTTCTATCAAGGTTTCATTTTAGAAGGGTGCCAGTGAATCTTCTGTGAACTTTTTTTCTTTCTAAATTAAAAAAAAAAAAAAAAGAGTAGGCAAGGGAAGGCTTATATTTTTAATCTTACAAAATTGATGCCTCCCAAGAGTTGACTTACCGGATAAGACAAATATGAACACAAAATTGTAACACACATTGTTCTGTTAGCACTAGAATCTGCTGAGTAGGGATAAACTTGTTTTACCTCATGGAAGAGAGTGATGGTTTTCATAATATCAGAAGGGGTTCTATGGAATGGCTCAGGTGACCCAGTGTCACTCAAAGAAAAAATAGCATGAGATTTAGGAAAAAAAGCCTTACGTTGTCCTCTATCCAAAGTGTTGTGTGCATGTTTGGAACGAAAAGGGAAAGCCCACACCCAAGTTATACTTGCAAGATTCAGGAAGAAGCCTGTACGCTGCACACCGTAAAGCCTGTACATTGCTTTGTTGTGTTAAGCTAGAACAGCTCTTGAAACTGTATCAAATAACTCTGCAGCTATTACCTCCACTACAGCGATCTACAAGCTAGTTTTACCAATATGTCATAAGGCCAACTCAGATCTATATATCCCTGCCCAGAAGAAGTGCAGAGCTTGGCCCCTTTTACTTAATGAGTCTGATAATGTCTGTCCCAAGGAGAACGGAAGGGGCACGGAAAACATTTGTTTCTCTTAATATCCTTGCAAAGAGGTCAGCCACAAAGGTAATCTTCTTTTCTCCCTCTTCTGTTCAGTCGGTTATGTTGTTCTTCTCAACATCACTGCAAACATACGTCTGCACTAGATACCCTAAATAGGACTAAGCATCCTTAAGGAAAGATGTTCTCTGCAGCAAGGCTTGATTGATATCAGCCTATAGGAGAGGGCCAGCAGAGCAGGGAGGGGTGTGTATGGGGGGGCTGTATGGAGGAGAGGATGGATTCTGCTATATTATTTTCCTCAGGGTCTTGCAGAAATTCTGAACAACTGAAGAAGTCTGTGTTTGAGCGCTGTTTCCCTTTATCCATTCCACCCTGCCTGACAACAGCAACCGTATAGATCTTTAAATATACTTTAAGCTGTTTTGCTGAATGAACAGCAAATGTATCAGTATTTTTCTCCCTGTATACTAGTGCTTAGGTTTTGATAGTAACAGCTAAGAAGCTTTTATACTTGTTCTTTTTATTTTGCTTTCCTACTACGATGGATGTTTTCTTGGAAGGTTTTGTTTACATAACCTTCTGCATCACTGCTCTAGTCTGTAATCTCATTATCTGTTTTTATTCAGTAACTTAAAACTTTTGATGTTATTCAAATGCTTTTTAGTTGTAAATTCTACCCAAGACGTTTTAGTACATTAGTCCTTTAAAAGTGTAAACGATTTCTGTGTCAAGGACCAGAAGGATGAAAGGTGTTAAATGTTACATTTCCAAGAAAAGTGGAACTTACAGATATGCATGTGATGATGAAAGGACTGACAGATCTGACTTCTCTCAGCCAGATCTGTTAACTTCAGCTGACACCAAAAAAATGCCATCAAATCAGCATAGAAGAGAACCAATATTGGCATTTGCACATCATTCATTTCCTAGGGTTATGAAATATCTACTGCATTGATGTGACATACAGCAGCCAAAAGGTTTGCATTCCTTCGTTTTTGTAGCTTATTACATTTCACCCGGAGATAGTGGTCCGATGTTTCCCCTTGCTGTTCTAAATCTAGAAACTATTATAGTTGTGTTTACGTTTTTAGTTATGATTGTTTATGCAGTAAAATTACTGTCATACTATTCTCTGCACCTCTTATAACAATCCTAGTCCTTTTCTGATAGTCTATTTGTGTTTTTCCTCCAGCTTCACGGAATTATCTAAAAAGCTGTTTGTTTGCCCAATGCAAATTTGTATTTCTCTTTTCTTGTCTTTTTTTTTTTTGCATTCATTGCTGAAGAAGAAATTTGGCATTTAATGGACAAATGCATACTGATCATTGTGCTTTTGAATAGATCTCTTGCCTGGTAAACGATTGTTGAGACCTTAGCTTTGCTGTGAATGTTAATTTCAAAAATTTGGCTGACTTCTGTAGATCTGAAGCAAAATCTTCCTTCGGTCTGAGAAAAATATGGTGCTGGCTTTAGAACTTTTTTGGTTGGTATAAAGGAATTGAGAAAGTGGAGGAGGAATGTATCTCCCTGCCATGGTAAGCAAAACTATTGCTTAAAGTGTTTTTGAGATTAAAGAGTAGTCTTGAACTGACTGTGTCTTGGACTGTAATCTCGTATTAACTGCATTTCTGGTCTCATAATGTTATTTAACAGAGGACAGTTGTTCAGCAGCCTTAATCACATGTAATATTGTACAATTAGCAGACTGTTCGACAAAGGCTTCAGTCTCAGCTTTTTTTCATAAAATATAAAGCAGCAACACAATTTCCATTTCCTCTCTTTGCATGGGGCTTTGAGCAACCTGGTCTAGTGGAAGATGTCCCTGCCTATGGCAGGGGGGTTGGAACTAGATGATCTTTAAGGTCCCTTCCAGCCCAAACCGTTCTATGATCCTATGATTCTATGAACTCACCAATTCATTACAAAACACATACAAAGAGCTATCTAATAGCTAAGAAATGTGTCTGATCCAGAACAATGAAATGATCTATCTCAGCTCTGTTAGGGGGACAATGTACAGACTCCTTGACTGACAGCGGCTGTGGTCCTCCTGACATCCTCTGGAATGAAACTGGACACATCACTTTTCACCTCCCTTTTCCCCACACACTTTCAGGTATTCCCTCCTCCAAGACTGTAAACTCCTTAAGGCATAGACTGTTTCTCTGTGATGTTTGTATTGTACTTAGCTCTGACACCCATCTTGGTTGGACTCCTATATCACACAAAGTACAAATAGATTCTGCTGCATGTTATTGTGCTCCTTACAGTAGTACTTATGTACTTGGATTTTTTGGAAATTCAGGTGAGGGTTTAATGGTATGCCTGGGAAAACAGGTGAAACCGAAATCCTAAACAATTCCTCCACACTCCAAGGGTAAGAACTGCAGAAGCTGGAGAAGGGTCGATCTGGATCTGATTTCAGACTCTAACACGGGTCACTTTGGACCTATCTGTTTTGAGATGGTACCAGGAGATGAAATTAAATACCTTATCTTCTTGGAATAGAGACATCATGTCATAAATGCTCAACTTCAGCGTTAGGAGGAAGTTTTAGAAGGTTTGATTGCTGTTATTTTCTTCATTGCTTGACAGCAAGTCTCATTATTTTTTCTCTTGTAAAAAAAATCATAAAATGAAAACAGCAAAGTTGAAGACGATGGGCTGCGTACGGCACATTTTGCAGAAAAAAAAGACATTTTAGGCAACTTTATTACAACGATTACTTTTGTACAGCTCTGTTTACAAAGCTAGGAACTTTTGTTACTGCTCATCAGGCTGTAAGCAGAAGGCAACGTCTTGATTTGAACCGTAAAATGAGAAGATGGAGTAAATCTTAGGAAGGTAAGGATTTCAAAACCATCTGAAACATCTCTTCTAGTATTAACCGTCATGAGTTCAAAGAAAACCGCCTCTGAACTTTGCAGGACCTGAGGCAAATACCGGAGTGGCCCGGCCCGGCTCCTATGGAGAAGGGAGCAAGGTAGCGGGCCGGGAGGTATCGGAGCCTTCGGCCG
>NW_008824986.1:15355776-15360925 GCF_000699105.1 Pygoscelis adeliae | reverse complement strand
GCCGGCCGCGCCTCGGCCCACGGTCCCCGCGGCGAAGATGGAGCTGGGCAACGCCGCGAGGAGAGCGGGAGCTGCTCCCGCGCCCCTGGGCGTCTGGAGACCTTTCCCCTCCTCCTGCTGCTGCTGCTTCTCCTCGCTCCTGGATGTGAACAGCTGGCTGCTCTTCTACGGCTTCTTGTACCTGGCCCTCTATGCCCAGGTGTCCCAGTCCAAGTCCTGCGACAAAATCTCTTGCTTCTCGGGTCATTGTGTCAACTCCACCTGTGTCTGCGACCAGGGCTGGGTGGGAGACCAGTGCCAACATTGCCAGGGCAGGTTCAAGTAAGTCTCTGCTTATTAAAATTCCCCTTTTCTCCTCCCTACACCCTTTTCCTGTTGTTTTCACTTGCCTGTTTTTTTTTTTTTTTTTTTGGGGGGGGGGGCATGTGTCTGCTATGATTTTGTTCATGTGTGGTAGAAGTATGTGACAGAAGTTAAGGATGAAATAGGCTCATCCACCTCATGGCCCCTCCCTCTAAGAACACAGGACGCAGTCCTCTGATGGAAAATTGTACCTGCTGACTTACCGCTGAAAATAGGCTGCTCCACTTGATGGGAACTGAGAGACAAGGAGAAATCGGCCTAAAGCTGTGTCGCTGCTGTCCCTTCTGGAAGTGTCATAGAAATGACATATGCACTTCATGGGGCTGCCCAGGGAGCAAAAATTACTAGTGGATTTGAATGACTTTTCTTTCCGGAGAGTGAAAGTGTTTTGCTCATTCCAGTCTTCCTCCCTTTCTGTCAAGTGTCTTAGCTAAGTGGGCATTAGTTAGGCATATTCAGGATAACATAAGTATAACTTAGTGAAGTGTACATCACTCATGACAAGGTTTGTACGAGCAGAGAGTGGTAAATGTAAAACAATAACATTTTTGCAAAAGAGTGAGTGGTCAGTGAAGCTAGAACTACCTTCTCATTCTTAAAAGTGGATGTGATACCAAGTCGTTGATCAGTGAGAAGAAAGCGCACCCTGACACTTGCTTTTCTATATATAATGGAAAAGAAGACTTAATTTATAGGGCTGTCACTTCCCCCCCGCCCCCTTTGGTATCAGTATAAAGACTGGCTGTGAAGAATACTGTTTGCTGTTATTTTGCGGTATAACCTTGGACAGGACATCTCATTTAATTCCCTTGTAAAACACTGCTTAAAAGCTGGAACTCTATTTATTAAGTATATTGACATATACAGCTGGAAAGTGTTCTAATACCTAGCTAATAACAATATATTGTTGAGGCTGTGTCTTACAGAATTCAAATTCTATCTTTGGGAAGTACTTTAATAGGTAAAAGTATCAATAATTGTCTATTTTAAGTTGTGTTTAAGCGCAGTTTTCTCTTTGGAGTACTAAAATTAAGCTATATAAATTATGTAGCTTATATATATCTGAGGTCACTCATCCCTAAATAAACAAAAAGTAAAGCCAGTAATTTGTTAGCTTGGGAAGTTAAGTAGCTCTGAGTCAGACATGTTGGCTGAAGTAATGTGCATGCTACGGAGGAAGAAATAATTCACTGATAATATCTGGTGGATTAATCCATGAGTGAGATTATAACTGAGTTATAAAGGTATTATGCAGATAAGATGTATTATATATGCCTTATATGAACTTGGTGATAAGATTTTAAAGTTGGTCATTTGTTGCCCGTGTGTATTGAGGATTTGGGGTTTGTCCTGCTCTGTGCTGTGGAACAATGGGCTAATTGCGTAGGGATTGAGAGTGAGGAGAGGAGGCCCAGGTGAATCTTCTTTGTGTGTGACGATCTGCAGGAGACAGGCTTGCAGAGCTATTATTTCCTTGCTTTGAAGAGATTACTTGTATCCTTTGTGTTGATGCCACTCACAACAGACCCTAATGGTGCAAGGGCTGAAGCAAATTTTGATTTCTTAAATTTCAAAGCTTGTTGTGAATTAGTATATTCTCTGAATGGTTACTGGAGCCTTTATCCAGTCCTTACAGGTATTTCCTTGATTATCCATTAAAACACTTATGTTTCTTTACATTGGTTGTATTTGTTGAGTGAGGAGGCACAGTGGTTATGTTTTCACTTCTGGTAGAAAGTTAATAATCCATCCCCACCTAGAGGAAGTTCTGCCTGAATGTTGAAAGGGCACCTCTTCTGAGCTAAGCTAACACAGTGGCTAGCTGTGCTGTTAGGAGTTTTGGTGAAATTGAAATAGATTTCTTATTAACTACTCTATATTCTTTCATGCTTAGCTTTAGAAATGACAGTGATGCTTGCATTATGATTTTTATCATGGAAGTAAGCTGTTTCTATTATTTTGGAGACCTATTTTTTTACTGAGGACACTTTCATAGTGGTATCTTTGATAGCTCATCTTTAATCTTTATTCTTAGAAGCAAAATATACTCTGCAATGAAAATAAGCATTCTAAGATTTAAAGCTTTTTCAAGTCCTCTGAGTTGGGGATGGCATGAAATATGTTAATGTGTGTTACAATGCAAGCAGCCGCTTGGAGTGGTTGTATTTTGAATCCTGAAAATTCAGATGGGTGTTGAATGGGTGATGAGTCAAGTCTATGTATTGCCAACTGAAGAGTTGGAAAATGAGTGTTAGCCTGCCTTAGGGCCAGGTGATTGAAGACCTTTCTGACTTCTGTGGCGATTGGTGGTTTGATTTATTATTGTGGAACATTTGCATATTGTTTCCATTTGTCTGTGAAGCGTATCCGCTTTATACGCAAGTAGCCATGGCTGGACTTTTGCAGCAGTGGTACTTTCATTTGACAAGTTATGTTGGATGTATATCACTTTTGCAGTAGTTGCTTCTGTCAGTAAGAATTATTACGGAGAATGTTTCAGAATGACATAAAGATTGAACAGTGTGTTTGGCTATTATAACTGCATTAACAATTAATTTATGGGCTGTAGATATGATCTCTACAAATGGTAATAGAACCTTGTGTATTATTCTAAACATTTACATTGTTTCAAAGTTTCAGCAGTTTGAAATGCCTGGGTGCATCTCTATTATGCAAGATTAAAATTGAACTTTTAATGACCTATATTGGGCATGTGTAAAGTCTGTTTTCTGTCACTAGATTATTTGAGGAAACAGATTTTTAAGGGTAGGCTTAAGACCCTTTTATTTTCAAGTGTTTTTATTTTTCTTGATACAAACAATGTATGGTTATTTTTGCTCTTCTGGGACTGAGAGGCTTGCATTAGCAAGCATCAGAAACATTACTGTAAGAGAAATCATCTACCTGGGGTAGCTTGGGACCATTAATTCTTTGGTGAGAGATGTATAGTATTTTTGGCTTTGTTTTATTTCTTTTTTAGACTGAGAAATAAGTAGAAAGACATCAAAAATAATTGATCAATCTTAGTAAGCAGGTGTCAATTGACAATACTATGGTAACCTTGCTTTTTCCCTGTAGGAGAACTACCAAGTAATTAGACTACTTTGCAAATGTTGCTCTGGGCTGGATGAAAGAAGGGTGGATGAGGGAAAGAAAGGGCAAAAAGATTCTCTAGCACTATTTTATTACTCTTATTTATCAACTTTTCTATTTACTCCTTGTATTGTGAAGCATGTGGTAACTTGTTATATAAATGGAAGTGTTGTTATTCTTACTGCATTGTATTCACATACATGTCAGTCTTTTTGCAGAATGATCTAGGCCTCATCTGTGCCTGGCAGTAAATTATTTTACTCTCTGTTCAGGATGGATATCTGAATGCAATTCTGACTTCTCTCTTAACCACCCCGTCTTCCTAAATTAATGAGGCTTTTCGCTGTCTAAAACCTTTTTTTTTTTTTTTTTTTTTAGGTACCAAAATAAAAAAAGGAAATTTAATTATAAAAAGAGAGGGGAAAGGAATTCTGTCTGCCCCTATGGGAGACAGGTGAAAGATAAGAAAGGTAAAGGGTGAGCAAGTTCTGTTTTTATAGCAGGGTGCTTCAAACAGCACAGTTCCCAAGATGTAAACAAAAATGCAAGCATAAAACCAGTGTCCAGTTTTATTCTGACAGATTGATTTATTAAGGTAATGAAACTTCTAATACTACATCTGCCACTCTTTCTTCCCCTATCCTATACCTTTGAATTTGTTGTTCAATTACAGTTTTCATGATGATATGAGTTCAGGCAGAACGGAGAGGGAAAGGTTGCCTGTATCACTTGTGTTGTAAGACTCCAGGGAATTGAGGGAGACAAACATTATGAATGGCCCAACTGCAGGAAAAGCTGCAGTCACAGCTTCTATGTATTTAGATGTCAAAGTCAATCAGTCTTGAGATGCAGCACTACAGGAAAACAGGTTTCATTAGTTTTGCTACTCACAGAATGACTTCTTAGAAGAAAAAAGTTTCCTTCAGGTTGGAGCAAAAAGTTGCTCCTTTCGCTAGCTCTGGTTTGTACACTGGTGTGTGGAAGAGCATTAGAGAAAAAATTGTGCATGAAACTGCTATTCCTCTTAAGTTTTTGAGTACCTGAATGACTGGAAATATCCGGTCTTCTAAAATGCTGTCTTTAAAAAAGTAGATTGTGTCTTCAGGTGGTTATCGTTTATTTGATAACTTGTGAGTCCCAATTGGCATATGTAACGAAGCAGACTGTACAGGATAGGTGAGCACCTTTGAGTACCTATGCTTCAGTTAATCTGTCCTAGATATCTAGATGTTATGGAGAGAGTAAGAGCAAATTGATCTGTTTGATTATTAAACCTTGTCTCCAGATGCTCTTATTGCACTTCTAAATTACCTCCTGCATGTTCTCCTTATTTAAATTACCTCCTATAAAAGACTCTGCATTCTTCAAGGACAAAACAATTTCCCAGTACAAGAACCTTCGCAACTGAAATGTTAAAAGGGTATCAAATTTTATTATTTCAGGCAAAATTCTTATTTCTATCTAAAACTCTGAATTCTGCTGTCTGCAGAATGACTCACGCAAGGAAAATGTCCTTAAATTGCAGATTTTAAATGAACAATAATGTTGTATAAGAAATGATCTTTAGAAAAAAAGTTAGTTTCAGCTGCAGCCAGTTGAAGTTCATGCTGCAGTTAAAAGGGGTGACTTTATCCTTCATGTTTCTTTTTGATTACATCTTTCTGTTTCTTATGTAAGCATGAATATTCCTGCT
>NW_008824986.1:15348887-15355646 GCF_000699105.1 Pygoscelis adeliae | reverse complement strand
TTAGATGGGAAAATAAAATTGTCCCTTTTAGAAGTGGTACAGACTTAGTTTGCCTTAACTTTAACGTGAAAAAACATCACCATTAAACTGGTGCAACTTCTATTATACAAGGTGAAATCCTGAGTCAGGCTATCAGTTGCAAAACTGCCTTTGTCATCGGCATGGCCTGTATCTGATTCAAGATATATGTGTAATTATTCTTTTAGACATCAGTGGAATTGTGTGTGAGATTTTACACCTGCAAGTTGCCTTTTTATAAGTCAACATGTGAATGTTAATATAATTAAACAAGTGGAAACATCAGTGATTATGATTTTATCCTTGTAAAATGTGATCTTTACTTAAATTGATTTTAGTGGTGATGCTCTGAAAAATATTTCTTCCAATGTGAGTTATTCTCTCTATTAAAATTTTAAATTACAATGATAATTCGTATGATAAAGAGATTCTGAATTTGTAAGGAATACGTTTTTTATTCAAATCTTGTTTTGAAATGTAGAAGCATAAACCATATGACCATACTAAACTACTCCTGCACTGAAAAGTGTTTTTTTGAAAGGAAAGCTATCTTTTTGAAAACTTTTAAAAATTTTTATTAGAGTGTGTTTTTTGTTGTTGTTTAATACTTCCTGTATAGAATCATTTAGGTTGGCGAAGACTCTTAAGATCACAGAGTCCAACCGTTAACCTGACACTACCAAGTCCACCACTAAACCTGTTGAATGTTTTTTATGGGTTTTTATGGACAAGACCAGAAATGAACTCTCTGATTACCTGTTCATACAGCTTGCCTTATGCAGGCTGTAGGGTAACTCTGAATTAATTCCTGTTTGAGTTGAACACATGCTTTAGAAAAGCATCCATACGTGTCTGAAAACACTTCCACTGACTGAAAGCCCATTACAGACTTTCAAAATTCTTCCATTGGTTAGTTATCCTCACCGTTTTCTAAAACCAGCAAAAACAAATGCATAATCCCCCTAATCCAGGAAATCTACCCTACCTCATTTTTTGTCTCTTTGAGTTGCCCTGTTTTCTCATGTTTTGAATCATGAGAAAGTTTATCCATCCTTGATTGCTCTCTTGGTTTTTAGCCTTCCTTATTTTATCAGCATTCTTGAGCTATGAATGCCAGAACTAGATGCTTGTCTTTTGGTAATGGTTGTACTGGTGAAATGTAGAAGCAGAGTAACCTCTCCCCTCCTGCTTGGTGTCCTGCTACGTGCAGCTGCAGAGAATGCTTCTAAGCTTAGCACTGTGCTGGCAGCTCAGTCCATTATTTTCTGCCTCACAAGTCTTCTCAGAGTTGCTGCATCCTCAGTACCAAGTGATTGATATGTGGCCCTGCTTTTCTCAAACTAGTCTGTGAACTGAACACAGCCTCCCCTATTTGGAGTGATATTTAATTGTGGGGCTACAAACACGTATGTGTTTGGGATGGAGCTATGCTCTTTTAAAAACACCCCTTTCCCCTGCCTGCCTCCCCCCCCCCAGCAGTAGATAATTAACAATGTATGGAGTCCCTTCCTGTGTGTAGGCCTGAGACCATCTGTAGGATTGAATCCAAATGCAAGTTAAGCAAAGGGCTTGTGGATTCTGGAGTCTAGTTTGTTTGCAGACTAAGCAGTTTGTTACTTAATCAAATAAGTGTGAGAACAGATGTCTGATGACCCTGTCAGGCCTTCAGACAGCACCAAAGGCTGGTTGCCATTGCTATGGGTGGGTAAAAAGCTCAGTTGTATCAAATGTATGCTTAAGTCTATCCATAAATGATACATAAATGCCTGTACTGGTTATAGCATTTAATATTTACTATGTTTTAATTTGGCAAACAAATAGTCTCTCACTGTGTATCTCTTACTTCCTTTAACCAAAAAGAAGGCATGATGAACATATTTTGGAAGGCATTACCATAGTTCATGTCATCTTTTTAAAATAGTATGAGTAGTTTTTGAGAGATCAGTCTATCACACTGTACTAGAAATTGATTTAATTGTATCAAAATGTCGGCAGAAAAGGTAGGAGGTAATATGAAATGCTACAGGAATATCCTTAGGATATTCTTACACATACTAACTGAAGTGCTGGTGAAAAAAAAACCTTACTTTAAAACACTACTACATAGACAATAAAAAAAAAAGCATTGGAAAACTCATGCAGTATTGAAGAATAATTATCTGTCAGCGTCCATGGAATTTATTATTAGCTATATAGTCTAGTCTTGGAAAACATGCTACAAAGTTGATGTAAGGAGGAATACATGATGATACCTGAAAACACGGGTGCTCCAGTGAACGGCAGCAGTTAACAGTAATAAAGGAACCATAGTAAACTATAAGCAAATTGTATGTTTTCATGTGAGGTGGGTGAGCAGTGGGAATTTTCAAACTAGTATTATAGGTTGCCCTATATATTGAAAGCCTAATGAGTAGACATAAGAGTTGCGTTGATTTCAGAGCTCCATGTGGAGTAAGATCCTATTGAGAAATGGTGGAACTGAGCTCAACACTGTCTGTTACGTAGTGTTCATTCACAAGGTCCAAGAACGGCGTTCGGCTTTGAAGTCTCCTGCAGACAGGAAAACCTAAAGCTGTTAGGCCTCTGGAAAGTAATTCAGCCACCAGTTCTATAGAATATTCTAGGGGCAACATCTTGGACTCTCTATTAATGCAACAGCATTTTGCAAAAAAAGAATTCACTGTAAAATCTCTCTCAAAATTTGGAGCTTACGTCACTCATCTGGAAGAAATGGATTCCAGGATCTGTTTGAATCAGTATTTTGTATTTCTTAGCTAAGGATGGAAATGTGCTACTACCATCATGTGATGGCAAAATACCTAGTTTGTTCATGCGAATGATGTTTAGAAACAAGCTAGCTGTAGAATATTTCCAAGTTTTAAGCAGCACTTGCCTGAGAACCGTGATTTGGGTAGGGAATTTTGAAGCCAGGATATTCTAGTTTTACCTGGCAACGGAACAAGTACTGAAGTGCTTAAAGATTGGATGCAGACACATAAAATGACACTCAGCATCCACATTTTCTTATGGATTTCTTCCATAATTTATGTGCTTCAGTGTCTCATCTGTAAAAAGGAAATAACACTTCCTGTCAGGTTAAAGACTTGAGGTGACCCACTACTGTAATGATGAGGGACAGCTAATAAGCTAGGTACAATTTTAGAGAATGCATTTCTTCCTACAGTGTGATAAATACTATAGCATGAAGTACTGTTGCCCAAACTGTGCCGTATATCTCAAACAAATGAGTAAAAATTGCTTCCTCATTAGGTCAGGCGGACCTAAAACTTGCAAGCAGTCTGTATTATTGCAGAATATTTGAATAAATTAAGAGAACAAATAAATTGTTAAGAGAAAAATATATTAAAGAGAATCCTTGGAAAAAATTGTACATTGTCTGTCACTGATAAGATTTTATTTCAGAAGGTAAGACCCTCCAAAGACCTAACCCCCAACCTTGAATTAAATCTTAAAAACAAAATCCTGTGATACGCTGCACTACTTAACGGATATTTTGAAGAGCTACTGCTCTACTTGTATGAATACAATGTTCTATATTAGTTATTACATTCCTATATCAGTATCAAAGAACCATGCATTCCTAATTTGTAGGGTGATTGCATTATGTTATTACAGAATTGAGAGTCTGGATTCACAGTCTTTAAATGTAGATTTTTATTATAGACATACACTTTTATTTTGTGCATAGAGGTATGTTTGTTCCCATGTTTTTGAGTTTTCAGCTTGTTCTTTGTTACCTTGAAGGCTAATAACTTGCCTTCAATGAAAAAGTGGACCATGTTGAGTATGTCATGTAACTACTGGGATGCAGGAGCTGGGACTGAAGAACAATTGTAAGTATCACAAAAGGACCAGATTTTAACGGTGTACGTTACCAGTTGTGGCAGTAAAGTGTGAGCAGCAATGACTTCGGTCAAAAGCCTGGGAGGAGAGCTGGGGTTAATAATGCCTGTAAATGCTCTGGTGAGATTTGCAGAAACTTTCTATTCAAGGTGTAAGAAAACCATGAGGCACCGTGGAACGAGAAGACAAATAGCTTTCATGGATTGCTACCCCCAATCCAAGGATAGAGATAAATTAACCAGAAAAATATCTTGCCAGTCATGTTGCAGCTTAAAATACTTTCTTTTTTGTAATGGATAGTAGTGGTAAATAAAATATGGTAAGCTTAATTTTCTTGATAATGTATCTCAGCTTTCAAAAATCAAGAAAACTTTGATACACTCTGACTTGTATAAAGGAATACTTGATAATTCCAACTTTATTAGTAAAACTGAAATGCTGATTAATCCAGCTGTAGGATAATTTGCACCTTTATTGTTCTTTTTTGAATCTATAGAGGAAGAGTGCATGAATGTAAAAGTATGTATTTCTCACAAAGAAAATCCAAAACAATAAACCCAAACAAACATGAAATAGCTCACATTCATGTTTGTGTGTGCAAGCCCAGTTGATGAATGCACTTTGGAGGATACTAGGTAATCAAAAGTATACGCAGTATATGCAAGATGTACCACAGCAGTTATGGGGAAGAGGGAAATGAACTGTTGTGTTTCATAGGAAGTATCATAGAGCTGCTGTAATTAAGCTGCGTGCTTCTGTAGTTCTCTCATATCAGCAGATCTGTTTTGTTTGCTTCCTAAGTCAACTGAGGCTTTTCTAAAGGGTAACTTAAAACATTGAACAGGAGCTGGAAGGTGTTATTGAAAAATTACGAATACTGGACAAACAAATGGCTGCTTTTGAAAACATACAAATTTGCATTTGTGTGCACAGCTGTAATGTCATGTTAAGACAACTGTGTTAGAAAATATTTTTGCAGATGTTTTCTAAAACCTTATGCTTATATAAGTATTAAATCCAGAACATTTGTATTTAAAACTCTGGGGTTTTTTCCTGGGTATTTTTAATAGTGTAGCACTTTGTAGGAATAATCTGTGAGCATCTATTTTAAAATCAAAATGACACAATTTTTCTAGAGTTTTTAATTTCCAAATTGCTTATACTATTTTAGTTTTCATGGGGAGAAAAAAACCCCTTACCTATATTCAAGGAGGTACTTACCTCTACACATCTGTATCATACTTTGTATCTGGATATCTTATTTAAGCACTAGGTAGCTAGTCATCACAGTGGCCTTGAGAAATAAGACGCTTATTTTCTGAGCTGTTTCACATGTAGGAAACCTGAAGTTGTGTGGTTGTCTTAAGGTAACATAACAAATAAGTGACTGAATTGAAATGGAAGCTTGGGAGTTTATACAATTTTCTGTAATTCTGTCCCAGTCCTCATTTGAGGAAGACCGAGTTGTTTTCAAATTGTACATTCTTTTTCTGCAAATACGCAGTATAGATTGAAGTGCTTTGTTTTCTCAGAGTCCTTTACTATGTAACATAAGCAGATACAGGAGAGGATATGAAGCTTATTATTCAGGTATGGATACGCAACTGAGGAGTTTTGTGATGATATTTTAGACTGACTGTTCCAAACACATACTGTATGTCATTCAATGAATATATGGGGGGCCTCTGTTAATGCAGGTATAAATGCCAATATAGGTTAGAGGTTGATGAGTACTTTGTGAATTAATCTTAAAAGGTGTCCTCCATTCAAATGAGCCAGAACATTAAAGCTGGACTGAGTTTGTAGTTGGTCTATCTTCATGTTTTTAAAGGGGGCGGGGGGAGACAGGGAACAAGCAAACCACAGTTTAATATATTGAGTTCACAAAAGGTGTTCATTAACAGAAACACTGCTGGATTATTTATTTTCAATTTTATATACATCCTTGGAGTGCACTTAATGCTTTTGGGGTTTGTATGCATTCAGAAATCTGTTCTCTAACATAAAACTCTGAGGTGACAGGCAGCTGAACGTAAGCAGAATATTCTTTTACAGTTAGGCTTAGGTTTTCTAATTTAGATTGACTGCATTTATAAGTAGCAATTGACTGGAAAGCAGAGCCAGTGTATGTTAGATTCTTTTGGAATGATGGAGGCTTGCAGTGCTGCACTGAAATGGAATTTGAAAACACCTTCCTCTGAATTTTTCCTTTGCATTGTCTTGATAGTTTTGAGGTCATGCTCAGTAAAGATCCTAAAAAGCCTTACTTACTATCATTAAAAAAAAACTGTGGTTGAAGTTCTTGCCTATTAAGGACATTCCTTTTAAAGAATCTTATGCAGTTCTTTGACACATCACCTGTTGCTCTTCACAGTCACTATTTTTTTTTATAGAATCATAGAATCATTAAGGTTGGAAAAGACCTCTAAGATCATCGAGTCCAACCGTCAACCCAACACCACCATGCCCACTAAACCATGTCCCTAAGCGCCTCATCTGCATGTCTTTTAAATACCTGCAGAGATGGTGACTCAACCACTTCCCTGGGCAGCCTGTTCCAATGTTTAACCACTCTTTCAGTAAAGAAGTTTTTCCTCATGTCCAATCTAAGCCTCCCCTGGTGCAACTTGAGGCCATTTCCTCTCGTCCTTTCGCCAGTTACTTGGGAGAAGAGACCGACACCCACCTCGCTACAACCTCCTTTCAGGTAGTTGTAGAGCACGATGAGGTCTCCCCTCAGCCTCCTTTTCTCCAGGCTAAACAACCCCAGTTCCCTCAGCCGCTCCTCATAAGACTTGTTCTCCAGACCCCTCACCAGCCTCGTTGCCCTTCTCTGGACACGCTCCAGCACCTCGATGTCCTTCTTGTAGTGAGGGG
>NW_008824986.1:15345699-15345989 GCF_000699105.1 Pygoscelis adeliae | reverse complement strand
TTAGGAGCCCTGCCACCCTCATTACTACCCACTGTATAACCAACAGTGGGTAGTAATCAGAAGGTCATACTAGACCAGGGAGTTTCCTAGTAATGTCTCTGACCTGGGCCCCAGGGAGGCAGCAGACTTCCCTGTGGGATGGGTCCGGTCGGCATATTGGGCCCTCTGTTCCCCTCAGAAGGGAATCGCCTGTGACAATCACCCTCCTTTTTTTCTTAGCAGAGGCAGTCATAATGCGTGGGGCTGACTGCCTCACCCTAGGCAACCCCCTGGATGGCCCTTCGTCTACA
>NW_008824986.1:15338264-15345595 GCF_000699105.1 Pygoscelis adeliae | reverse complement strand
GTTTCCATTGCCCCCCGTCACTTAGGTCCCCTCCTTCTGCCTGGTGGCAAGAGGGCAGGGAATCCTCCACTTCTTGTGGAGCCTCCATCTGCTGCCTTTGCCTCAGGGATGGCAGGGTGCGGCTCCACCAATCTATCTCCCTCTCACACTCCTGGATACTCCTTAACCTTTCCACTTCCTCCTTCAGCTCCGCCACCAGGCCGAGCAGATCATCCACCTGGTCACACCGCACACAGGTGGTGTCTCTGCCGCCCTCCGCTACAGCTGACAGGCTCAGGCACTCCCTGCAGCCAGAGACCTGGACAGCTGCGTGCTTGCGTGAGGGCTCCGTCTGAGTCGCCACATTCCTTCTGGCGACGGCTTTTATCATCCTGATAAATTTTACTCTCTTTATTTCCATCTGCTAATGAAAACCAAAGCAGATGAAGGACATGCTTAATCTTACTCCTTATTTTTAAATACAGCAGTTTTAAGATTTAGTCTGTTTTTCTGTGATGATCAAGGAAAGCACTGTGCAATGTGTGATATTCTTGTTTATGTTGTAACTTTCTAATCTACAATTTTCCTTATTGTCTTTATGTAATTCACTGGGTGTGGAGGTAAATTATCGTGCTTCAAGGCTGGGAGAATGACAAAACTAACATATACAATTTTTGGTGAGTATAAGCATAGCTACACAAGATCTTTAGTAGAAGAAATATTCTTTGTTCTCATAGTTACGCTGTTGCAGACTTAGACTTCAGTGTATCATATCACTTATTCTGGTGCTACTTGAAGGCATACTTTTTTTGAATAAAACACTATTTCATGAAGAAAATTCTCAGGTATCCTATGTTTAAAAATCTACAAATTAATGAGAAAAACAACTTTTGAGTTTTTCCTCCCTGTTGAGAACTTTCTTATTCTGTTTTTGAGTCTTTCTTTCAATTTCTCATTTTTTTTTCTGTTTTTTTTTTTTAAACAGACCGGAAGTATTTAGGAGGCTTTCTGAGATGATCTCAACCTATAAGATAACAAGTTATGCAAGCTGATCTTCAGTATATCATGTATTTATGAAGTAGACGTGTTCTGATGAGATCGTTTAAATGATAGGATGCCTTTTTTTGTGGTTGTTTGTTCTTAAGGACAGCTGATCAACCTCTTTGAATTCTCTGTTCTTTGCTCATTACATTCTTCTTGCTAGGATATACTTGCCTTATAGTTAATTCTAGTCTAAAAGATCTTTTCATCGCTTCCACAGAAAAGTGGAAAAAGGAAAATGCTGTTAAAAGTCTGGAGGGAAATGCCTGGGAGCCTGCAAACCATGGCTCTGAAGGGAATCATGGAACTGAGGTTAGCAGGTTTGTGTGTAAGGATGTTGCTATGCAGAAAAAATTGCATATTCTGGTCAATACATACTAGCATTACATGTTTCTATTTGTGCATGTGCTCAACAGCATAAGCTAGTAATATTGTTCAAGGCATCTCTGTCCTAGATTTCAGTGGTAACTTGGGTTACAGGCTGCATAAATCTGGACTGCTTGCTGCTGTGAATCTTAAGGGTGGATTTTTTCACAACAGGTATGAGAGTTTTGGAGGATATTGTCTGTGCTTAAGAGTAGCAGAAGGATTTTTAGGTTTTTTTTCCCCAATGTTGAATTTTACTTAGTCCAGATTCACTTGTACAGTTCTTTAGGGTTTTGTGTGCACATGTGCTTTATGACTTTTAAGTTATTTACTCAGACAGCAAAGAGAAAATTGCATAGCCATGTGGATACATGTGATGTCTGCATATCAGAAATACTATATATTTGCTCATCTAATTAATCATGTTGAAGTTTTGGGAGGGGGAAATAGACTTCTTCAGAAAGAAATTTCAGAAGCTGTGTGGATAATGAACTCAGTTCAGAGGTTCCACATACTCGCAGAAGTATTTGCTTGAGGTGGGATTTGAAAGAAACTCTCTAAGGTTACTCTATGCAAAGTAAGGAGTGTTGTAGAAACAGGTGAAATTTGAGCACGTCCACAGAATAGGATTTTGGGCTTGTAATTGATTCAGGATGGGAAGCATTTCTTGGTTTTGGAGACAGATTAACTTTTATGAAGGTATATACCATCAGAAAGCATTCATGGACTTAGCGATAGTTGTAGGATAAAAATTTAATATATATATTTCATTTAATAATAATTATTTAGTAATGAAATTATTAAGAAATAAAATGGTATTAAATTTATTTATTTTTCTATTAAATTGATATTTACGGTATAATAAGGAATAATAAGACTGTTCATAATTTTGCACTTGCAATTAGACTGCAGGCCTGACTCTCAACTGCTACAGTCTTAAGATGTAATTAATTTCTTTAGGGTTTGTTCTTGAATTTGAAGGTAAACTTCAGGAAACTTGTATAATGGAATGGAGAATCAGACTTTTAATTATGTGTATATGACAGTAGTGCATCTTTCATGTATAGGTGGTGAAATGTTTATTATCCTGCAATTTTTTTATATATAATGTGTATGTATGTACATATGCATCCCCTTGTTACGTTGTAGAATATTGAGTTACTTTACCTATTGTGCTTGTCTTCATTTTTTTAAATTACAGCAAAATGAAGAAAAAGGAAGTTTCCCGATAAAAGAATGTCAGGGTAATAATAGGGAAGAATGACACTGATGGTGTTTGTGCTACTTTGTGCCATATGCTTTTGACGTTTGTGTGGCTTGGATACATTCAGTCCTTTTTAGAGGGATTTTTAAATGATACAAATAAGAAATAAGTTGGTGAAATAATCTTTTCACTTAATGAACTGTTGGGGACTGTATTTATCATCCTGGTACTTCTAGAATCAAGCTGTTGAGGTGGTGTCCCATGCTAAGAAGGTCTTTATTCTACAAACAGTCCTGTAGCTGTGATTTAATTACATCAGTGTTGCACTTAGAAGGAAAAATAATTATTAACTGTCTGCTTTTAGTTAGGATTGTGGTTCCAAATATTTTCCTTGAGTTAGAGATGTCCAAGGGAACGCTCTCCTTAAGCATGTTTTATGCATGTGAAGAAAAGGAAATGCTAACTTCTGTTCAAGTAGAATTCCCCATCCTCTCTTAAAATAGTTTTAACTTACCTTCTTCAGAAGCTTCTTTAGAAAAATAAGAACTGTTGCTATTATGAAATCTCTGGGAGCTTTACTCTATGTGGATGCAGAAGAGAAATTAGAATCTTACCACTGAACAGAATGGGCACCTGAAAAAACCCGACACAATAACTGGACTATGGCGTGTGACCATTATTTTGGAGTAGTTTGTTTTTGAATTTATGCTAAAGAGCACGCAAGGAAAAACATTCAGGATGAATGTTGTTTTTTTTGTTGTAGAGCTATATACTTAAGGGTAGGAGGGAAAAAAAATCTTTGAATAAGTGTGGTTTTTTTGTATAACTAGTATGAAATATGAATGTTTGATTCAGTATCTGTTTAAGCCTGTTTCTGTTGCTTCATTGAACTAATGCAACATCTTATTTTATTAATTTTCCTTCTGTTTGCAATAAAATAGCAGTGTCTGCACTACTCAGTAGTGGTATATCTATTTGTCAGGAATGTCTGAAGTTATTGGTGTCATGGGAGACTTTTATGTCTCAACTAATCTTTTCTGTTGTTGGTACTAGACATAACTTGATGTTCTAAGAATCAAGTAACAGTCTTTTGTAGGTGTCCAAAAATGTTATCAAAGTGCATTTAGTGGTCTGATTTAGTGATGCCAGGACCATATCTGAAGCAGAATTATGCTGTTTGTGTCTGATGGACTGAATTTGCAGGATTGTATGAATAGAAAGGTCTTTTGTATTAGATAACTTGACAAATGCATCTGCCCAACAAGTATCAGCAGTTAAAGCATTAAACCGGAGAGTTTTTAATTATATGTAGAGGGCCATTTCGACTGAAATGTATGGTAACTGACTATCTTCCAAAGATTTCAAGTTTTTCTGCATTGGGGGGAAAAAAAACCAGGTAGAAAAGGAGTTTATGAAGACCAATAGACTTGATCAGCTTTCCTTTTTCGTATATAAATCTATTACTTTGGAAAGTGCAGATCCTACAGGAACTGCCATTTTTAGCAGAAGGAGTCTCAGCTCCTCAGTGTCTCATTCTGTTTGGAAGAATTCCATTGCGGGGGTTGCTCTGTCCAGTTCAAAGACTGAGGAAGGTCTTTGCAGGAGTCCTGTGAGCACACTAATGCCACTTCAGTCAGCCCTTGAGAGTCATTTACTTTTTCCTGTCTGTGTCTCAGAAGAAGCTATAGTTTCTTATTTTATTCTGGACAAAAAGCCTCAGGCAGGGCCTTTCATTAGCTAGCTGTGTATCATTCCCATATACAACTGCATTATTCTTTAAGCATCACATAGACCAGTGCAATGGCTAACACTCAGTTGTGACTCTGCATTAATTGCCTTGTATTAGTTATTATTCTTAGAATAATAACTTTTAGTCTATGTAATGTTCAGGTAATTTACACATATTTGCTTATCTAACACTCCTGTGGATAAACGCTAACTTTCTCAGAAAAACTAAGAAGCTTTCTTATTTTCAAGTAGTTTTTCATACAGCTTTTCCTGTTTGTTTGGCTGGATACACAAACAATTGTATCAAACCACTATGAACTGTTAATAGTTATATGATATTATGATCGAATATTTCAACATGGAGCCTGAGCGAGTGGGGTGATCTGGGTGAATTAAAGCTCAGTATTTGATGCTAGAGTCTGGTTTTGTTTCTTCCTGAGATACCAAATCTTAGGGAAAAGCAATTTGAAAGCAAATAAATGCCCAACAATCAGTAAATGTAAGATTATCATGAAATTTTGAGGGGAAAAAATGTAAAACAATCAATCAAAAAAACCTCCCTTGCAAAATGGTAATTGAATTGATTTTTTTGAAAGCTCTGAAATGAGTACTTAGGGATTGTCCCTGTTTAAAAACTGCTATATGATAGTGAGTTTGAGAATTTCGTATTTATGAAAAATGCTTTGGAGGTTTTCATATTGCCTTTACAATAAATTATATGCTTTCTTTTCCTATATCTTTTACTGCTGTATAAATCCACAGAGAGGTTATGAATTTGTGTCATATTGCTGTGTTGCGACGAAACTGCTTATTACATCATAAATAGATTTAATTGCATAATCTAATGGGGGAGGGGAGGTGGACTGAAGAGGGGGAGAAAACATAAATAGCATTAGAAATTAACAGATAAAAGGAGAGAAAGTTTTGTTACTAAGCTATACAAGCAATGCAGTACTTAGGAAATGCAGAACCAAATAGTGATTTTGTTTTTCCTTTAACTTAAATAATAATTGTAAATGACAATTTACGTAAAAGAAAAAAAAGTCTAAATGACAGAAGACTTCGTAGCACCCTTCAGAGCATAGCTAAAACTTTACCTGTGCTTTGTCATTTCTTGTCTCAGCTACTGCAGTTTTGTTTTCTTTTGAGCTGGCTCCTCTCCAGTGTGTGTAAGTGCTGAAATAAAATACTTTGCTTTGTTTATGACTTAGATTTCTGTCAGCCACTTGTGAAACTCTTCTAAGGACTCCTGCTCACCTCGGTTTTCTGCTAAATGAGAGGAAAAGGAACTATGCAGCTCCACTAGAGGTCTATTTTAATTTTGGTCCTCATAATTTAGGAGACTGACAATAATCATTAGATTGTTTCTAACTTCTAATTCTGGAGCTACAATTCTTGTGTGGGTTTTGTGGTTTGTTTTGGTTTTTTTTTTAATGGAGTTTAGCGATAACTGAACTTGTATGCTCACTCTGCATACAAGTTTACAAGTATGAACCACCACCTCACTGACGATGGTCTTTCACCACCAGTGTACAGTTATTTCACCGAAATGATATGGTTAAGTAATGACTGAACTATTATTGTAAGTTTAAGATAAAATTAGTGACTTTATTAATAGGAAAAAATTAGTAGGATTTGTAAAGTATGTTTTTAACTTATAATTCTCCAGTTATCATCAAAGCTCTGTTACTTTCTTTTTTTAAATTTCTTTTCTTCTCTAGATGAATGTTGCAGTTGTCTGAAACTGCTAAAACGTTATAACCCCAAACAATGGGGTAAAGAGGTAACGTTGAGCCTTATGGAGGAGGGAACAGGGCAGCAGGGAGTTCTAATTTACCAAAAAATAAAAATGTGACCAACATCGAGAATGAAAATTAAATATTAGAGCTGTCAAGTTTGAATGAACATAAATGTTGAAATTTCTTTATTTCTATTATGGTTCAGCTTTCCTAGCATGTTATGGGCTTTGCATTAGAAATCGCAAATAGCAATTAATGTTGTATTTGTTGTGGGATAAATGAAAATTATTTGGTCCTCATGGTATGTTAATTTATAGTTGTCATTTGTAGAGTATTGTGATTTTCTGTTATTTAAATGTAAACTTTTAAAATTGCTAGGTGCTGTTGCCTCAACTTGTGAATTCTTATTTTAACATGAAGCTTCTTGATGATGCCTAGTTCCTGAAGTATTGTAGTGTTGGGGTGGGGTTTTTTTTGTGCTTTGATTTTTCTAATGACTTGCCTGCCTTCTCAACATTCTGTCAAGTTGGGATTAATTAAGAAGGCGGGCAAGTTGGGATTAATTAAAAAGGCTTGTCTGTAAAGCAGCAGGGATTTGCATGAGTTTAAAGGTGAAGTCTTGCATATAAAAGCAAAATATTTCTAAAACAGATAGAGCTGTATATATGTGTGAGTGTATGTATCTGCTTGTATATCTATGTATGTATACACAAATATACTTGAAAATAGACTTTTTGAGAGTGTACGTGAAAGTCCAGATTCCATGCTGTTGGTTCTTTGACTTGAAGCAGCTATGTGAGTACTGCAAACCTTCCCTTATCTGGGATTAGTGCCTCTAATCATTGCACTGCTGAATGAGAGTGGGGAAGAGGAGGAAGAGTTTCATCTTCTCCTTATGTGCTCGTATTTTAAAATAAAATCACTGCCACTGCATTTCTGTGAGCTGTGTTCCCAGATTGCCTATCAAGATGTCAGAGGAGTTAGGTAGGTAGATTCATATGTCAGGGTAGACATGACATCCAACTTCATACAACCAATTATGCCCTTTTATGAATGCCTGGAAGCATAGCTGTTGAAGAGTTCATAATCTGCAACCTGGAAAAAAAATAAGGTGGCTGTTAAGAATAGCTGTCTTCAGGACTGGACAGCAAGGCTAAGCGTTTTGAGTTGCAATTGCGGCTTGAATACTGCTTTTATCCTACTTCAGCCTACAAGCTACTTTCTTCTTCCTTTCCCTCCAGATTTCTGTCTGGTGTTACCAACCAGAATGACTG
>NW_008824986.1:15333973-15338188 GCF_000699105.1 Pygoscelis adeliae | reverse complement strand
CTTGTTCCCCCACCCTTGCAAGATTACTGCACTAGTCTATGTACGCTATTTTAGGGGCAAAGGCATCAGTTGTTTGCAGGGTCCTAAAAGCTGTGTGAAGACATAATATAATGCTTCTGGTTTTTTAATTATTGCAGTAAAAGAAAGCCTTGGCTACCTATATGTGGCAAACACATAGTTCCCCATTATTATACTCAGGGACATTTTATATGGAGGGGGTGTTATGTGTTTAAAAAAAAATAATGAACAAAAAAACCACCCCAAAACTCTGCAAACAACTCTAGCAGAAAAATTTGTCACTTGAGCAGATATTTTTTTAAAAGCATGCTTTAAGGACTTTGTATATATGATTTAGATAAAAGAATCTTTAGTAAACTCTCTATCTTATGCCATAGTCCCAAACTCTGTGGAGTGAAATGGCAGTATTTTGTGACTAAATATGCCACAAACATGTTCAAAGGTTCTTGAATCTCACTTTTCTGACTGTCTGAATTTAGACTGTTACTCTAAATTTGTTCATGCAATCTCCTTGATACATGGCTATTTTTGTGTACATATAGTCACTCAGCCAAAAGAGCTATTTTCTCTCTGTTTGATTTTCCTTTTGTCCTCTTTTTATCGACAGCATGTGGTGTATTTTTACCTTGGACCTCATTATGGTAGGATAAGCGAGTGTCTTCTTACTAGGCTCTTATTTCTTCTAGTCACTCAAATAGCGTTCTCTGTTCATGTTCGAGTTTAATCTTTCCTATTCTGTTTCCTGGATATGACTTTGCCTGTTTCTTGTGCTGTAATACTATTTCTGCCTGACTGCTTCTGGAAATCCCACATCTGGATCACTGCCTGATCTCTGGAAATCCCACACTGTAGGATCATTTCTTGCTCTCTTTTTTCCTTCCTTCCTTCCTTCTTTCCTTCCGTCCGTCCGTCCGTATCCCATTGGTGGCATATAGTTATTCTGCCACTGTTTTAATTATCTTCTTTCTTCTCCAACGGAGTAGTTAAAATTATTCCCCTCACTAAGTGCATGATTTTACAGACTAAATTACTGAATTTAAGCTCTTTTCTGTTAGTCAAGCAGCAACATCACCTAGCTCTTTGCATGGGGTATATTCATCTCTAACAGTATGAACAACTTCATGCCATCAATAAATTGTTCTAGCACACTTGTGCCAATACTGTTAAGTATCTTTTTAAGATCAGCTTTTGACTGCCTCCACTATCCAATCTTAATCCCCATATAGGTTAAGATTTTTGCTTATAGGCGACCTGTTGGGCCCATTTCTATCCAGCTTGTTACTTGCATTATGGTTCTCATATTAACTTGGTCTCCAGGTTTAACTAACTGCACAACTTATTATTGAGTCTTCAGATAATGTTAATTTTTTTTATAGTTGCTTTATCAAAGATAAAGTGTGTGGTGTTAATAAATTTATGATGCATTTTATTCTACTTTCCCCTCACATCCATATTTTTAGATTAAACTATGAATATAGAATAATGAGAATCTAGACTAATAGGTTCTATTAATTCTGAGCAATTCCTTCCCTTTTTCATTAAATTTAGGTACAATATTTGCTAGAATATGACAAATGGTATAATTTAATATAGTTAATAAAGCGTCTACTGCTTAACTTGCAAGTTAATGTCTTGGGTCTTTTGTTTCCCAGTGTTCTTGCATAGAGATTCTTGTCTCTGTTCTGGTAGGACAATAAGTTCTTTAAATTTTGTCACTACTAAAATTGTGATATTATCCAATTCTATACACTTATTTCTATAAGCTGCCTTGCTTTTGCAAGGTAATACTTTACTTCATTCCTGAGTGAAAACTGTCAAACATTTATTTTGTTTTGTGTTCTCTTTAATTTCTGTTGCCTCATGCTTCCTGATGTTTTTGTCAATTGTTTAAGTTTACAATGGGGGGTGTGTGTGTATAAGTATACATACAAACATGTGATCTAACAAACTTTCCTTAGCTGAGAACATTATTTTTCAAAATTTAGACAAGAATTGGTTCCTCTAGGATTATTAGTGTTACACATTAAAGCTCAGATCTTTTGGTTTTATCGTTGATTGCCTTGTCATGTATCCATTCCTTAATTGGGAAAAAAAAAAAAAGTGGAATTGGAACAGGAGGTAATGCTTGACAAAGTTACAGATTATAAACTGGGATGCTGTGATTGTCTTTTAAGATGTAATTAGTTATTAAGTCATTCAAGGCTTGTTTAGAATTCTTCATTAGATATGATGATTTTAGCCTCACTTGGGATTTGGGCAGTATTTTAATTCTGACGTGAACTTCCACCTCATAAAGCAATTTTCATGTTGGCTATAAGGTAAATAGCACAAGGTTCATCTCCATTGCTCCATAAATTTTAATTATTTAGAATGGAAAATTAATTGTGCTGAATACCACTAGAAATGCACACATTCCATGTTGCTTCCCTATTTGCTTTCTATCATTTATCTTAATTATTAATTGCGTAAATGAAACTATGAAATACTTTGTAATATGCTATGAAGTGAACAAACGCTAGCTTTCACTCGGAGAGCAAGTTCTAACTGGCAAGAACAAAGAAATAATACCTACTTGTAACAGGTTTATGATCCCATGGCATGTAGTTTGTAAAGGTGAATTATTTCTGTGCTTGTCTGGTTATTAAAGGTAACAATTTAATCAATGTATTTGACTAATCTTTTTCTCAGATTACAGCTGGAGTGCTAATGAGTATGTACAGCTGCTTTGGCTTTTCTATTATGTCCATATAGATAGTCAAATTGATACTGGTACATCATGCATGTATAGAACACTCTTCCATCGTCTCTGTTCTTTTCTCCCCTGCACTAGAAAAGTAGTCACTGATGGAAAATTTAAATGGAAATACCTAAGACTTAAGGATCATACATACTGGCTTAAAAAGTGCTAATTAGTTATACTTGGTGCTTAAAAAGTAATTATGCTATTTACCCAACATGAAAAGACTTGGTGCTCTTATATGCTCCAGTAATGGCCCTATTGTTAAGTACTTACGCACCTGTTACATCTGATTTAGTATCTCTAGTTGATATGTTGTCAAAGTAAGTATTTATATTGGAGTTGTGTGGTGGAGGAGAGGGTTTATAATGAATTACATGATTTTTACCAAATCCCTCTCTGAGCAACAATAATGTTTATACAGGAGAAGGTATTAAAGTGTATATGTATCCAACAGTACTGTTCACAAATACCTGATTTTCATAAATATCACTCTCCCGAAAATGTATGAATAAAAAAAAAATACTTGCATAATCTAGCCACATCTCACTTTTAGATGGTAAAATGTACAGATTTTCAAGACATTCTTTTGTGTTTACTCACAAATCATTAAAAAAACCCCAACAAACCAATCTGCTCTGTCATCCAAAGAAAATGGAAGTTTTTGTTAGTTTATATTTCAGATGTACACTAACTTGTCACTTCTTTTGTGCTTTTCTGTTGGTTTATATTTCAATCTTTATTTCTTGTCAAAAGCAAAGAGGTACAGCTTATTACTACAGAGGGAACCCTCCACCCACACTTGTAAGAAGAAAATAAATCAGCTTCGGAGAGTTTTTAAAATTTGCTGTTGATGTATTTACATGCTTATTAACTGTGACACTAAAATCAGTGGATTAAAGGAATTTTAAAGGGATTGGAAATATCTAACCAGAAAAAGTTGGCAGACGTAGCAGATAAACCCAGTATAAACACTGTAAATCTTCTGGTTTATGTGGTTGGTGGGGTTTTTTTTAGGTTTTTTTTTTTTTTAAACTAATTTGTGGGATTAAGTTGTGTGTCATTTAGAGCACTGTGTAGCAGGCAGCTTCCTGGATGATGATGACTTCTGTGTGTGTGGTTCACTGGCAATGTCATGATGAGTCCTAAGATGTCTGTCATCCTGATATTTTTACGTCATTTTTAAAGGGGGAAAAACCCAAGCAATACAGAGAAGACTAGGATATTATGCTGTTCGCCTGTTTGTGAAAGTTGTCTACTTCTACTGGATGCATGAGCCAGGGAATAGCTGTTCTGGTAACTGTGAAATAAGTACAGCAGCTGAGCATCCAGTGGATTCAGTGGATGAAAATTTTGAGCCTTGACATCTTTTTTTGAATAAAGGGCTATCTGAAAACATCTGGATTTATTCTCATCAAATCTCTGATTTGATAAAGTAACCCTTCATGATCAATTTAGTG
>NW_008824986.1:15328893-15333933 GCF_000699105.1 Pygoscelis adeliae | reverse complement strand
GATGAGAGGGCTAGACTGACTGTACCTTTTTTCTTTAATTAAGCAGAGTGACTTCCCTTTCTGGATCCTTAGGGGGCCCATTTGCCTGATTATATGATGTTTTTTTCCCCTCTGCAATATGCTTCCCATGCAGAAATCCCTGTTTGCAGCTCCAGTGGTGTACAGAGAATGCATACTATCCTTGTTAAGTATTGCCATATTAAGCTGGAATCAACAGCTCTTGCAAAGCTTGAAGCCTGTAAGTGATATGTGACATAATCCACATGTAAAAACAGCCCCAAACAGGTAATACTTGAAAATCTCTGTAACCTTATTTTGTAGTGAAGTTAATTTTATAATTATTTTAACCTTATAAGTTTTTAGGAAGGCTCTGGTTTTGCAATGAGAAAAGCAAAGACTATGCAGACATCTGGTTAGATGAGTCAGCATGTACTAGATGCTGTATTTGGCACTTCCTTCCATGTTGACCCCTGCAGATCTTGGAGATGTGAACTTTTTGGCCTCTTTGTCTGTGCAACAGGGGTGCAACTGGGATTTTTCAATGTTGACCTAAATTATGCCATCCATCCTCTGTTAATCTGACTTTTTATTTAATTTGTCTTTTGACATTGCTGCTTTTTGAGAAGAAGTGTCCTTCAAGGTGTTGGTTTTATTTTTTTTTAATCTTGTGACTTCACTGTTGATTGTGTGGTTTCCTTGAAATTTGTTTTTCTCTTGACTGTCATGATAGAAGTCTCTCTTGACTTGAGACTCTCAGCGACTGTTACTGCTCCTTCAGTGTCTTGTTGGTTTATTTTCCTTACCAAGGCTTACAAAAATCTTTGAAACAACTACTTTTCATCCTTTTTTAGCTGTCATTCTCCACTTGATTGCTTGTGTGCATGCTCTGTCTCTTGCTGCTGACTTTAAAATATATTCTTCCAACAGCCTGTTTTATTTCTTTAGATAATCATGTCCATTCATCTACTGAGGTAATCAAACACTTTTAGAAGTGTCTGGAACTCTAAATGTCCAACAATTCACTAGTGTACTTAGCATTTCTTGCAAATCTCTCTAGCATTAAGGTAGTCTTAGTATATTGTTTGACCTGTGAGTTAATCCAACTCCTACACCTTTAAGGTAACAAAGTTAATTTTTATTGTCTTACTAAGATCTTATGAGTGAAACCACAGTTCAAGAGTCAAAAATCTGCAAGTAGACATAGGAAAAGTTATCTTTAAGATACTCTTTTTTAAAAGAAAGCCTTCAAGAGCTGTGTTAACCAATTGTCATGATATTTTTCACAGAAATTGTAAGCCATATAACCAAAATTATTCTGAGCAGTTTGTGTTAACATTATTATTAAATTTAAAAGTGGCTGTGGCAAATGAGTTGTGTATTTTGGCTCCCTCAAAGAGTAGAATATGCTGACACAGAAGCACTGTAAAACTGTAGACTAGCTGTTACTGAATTTTTGAATGTCTGAATTTTAATGAATTTCTGAAAGCTCATATGCCTAAAAAACTGTGGTATTATACACCCTATTGATTAATAAACATATTCTCAAGCGCATGGCTACTGAGAACAAGAATGTGACCTAATAGATTCTATTGAGTACCTATCATTGTAGTACAGCATAATTTTTGCAGAACATAATGTTTTAACATCTGGTATGTGTTAGTGTTTCCTGTTATTTGTAACTGATTCTAAAATAATTTACATGTTTTTCTCATAGCTTAAGTTTCATATCGCAGTTGGATCATGTTCCGTATTTCACACAATCGTTGATCAGTGTATCAATGAAAAAGTACTTTTAGAACATGTCATGGCATTCAGGATTGTTTGAACATTATTATATATGGGCTATACTTTGTATATAGGATTTGTCTGTAAGCTACATCTGTTTTCAGGATTGTGAGTGTTTTAGTCCACAATTCTTGCTGTAGTGTGGGGTTTTTTTCTTTACATTATCATATACTCCTGAATGTTCAAGTAAAATTATTTCTGAATTCAACATTGTGATTTATTTTTCTTTCTTTTTTCTCTAATGAAGCCTGTTGTAATGCTTACGTCAGTGCTGAGCATTTAAAGATCTTTCCAAAACTCATAAGATACCAATGTGGCAGACTTGGAATTCATGTATAACTTGTTATTTAAGATCAATGTGTGGAAGAGGACTCTATTCAACCTTATTCATAAGAGACATGGCTCTGCATTCTGGTCTCGTCCGTCACCAGGGGCTGCTTAAAACTGTTAAATTCTTTTTATGCAGACATTTATGCAAGGTGACCTGTGACCTAACAATATGTAGCCACCCTATTTTCTGATGGAGTAGCAGGTGGCTACTCAGAGCTTCCTTATGACTTATTCATATGTCCCAGTATGCACTTGTGTCAACATATTAAATGCATTACTAAAAAGGGTTCTTCCCTATTTTGAAGCAGGCAGTGTTACTGACCTCATTTGGGCTGTTACCTTACCTAGTATATACAGCAAATGTGTCAATCTTTTATGCAGACTAAGCTGCAGTGTGGTGCTGAGGAAATCCAGACACTTGCAGGTGAGTAGCACAGTTCTCAATGGCTGTGCATAGCATGCAAAATAAAGCAAGCTGGATAAATGGAAGAATATGGGAAACTACTAATTTATACAAATGCATAATTGCTCTGAAAGCTTACTAAAAACATGTTCCCCCCCCTCCCCAGTTATATATTGTCTGCTTAATAGCTTAAATCTGCTTCTGAAGATCGATGCTTTCTGTCTTAAATATCTTTATTTGCAATTTAGCCACCCACTTAAGAGATAAGTCACTTAGCCTAACTTTCTTCAGTTTTCTCAGTTGTTACCTAAAAGATCCCTCTTCCTCTTTTGACGTGTGCAAAGTTTCTTGTGTGTTTATATCACTCTTCTCTAATGAGTGGTAGAAACACTGAGAAGAATGTTCAGAACTACAGCTCAAAAGCATTGAGAGCCTTCCAACAGGTTTCTGAAGCTGGGCTTTGCCTTGTCTTGCCCATAAGACCCAATCCTGTATGCCTGCAAACCCATGCCAGAGGTAACATGCTCAGGGTATTGCTAGGGATGGAGAGAAGGAAGGGTGGCTGTGTGTGTGCATGGTAAATTTACAGAGAACATATATTGAGTCTGGTGTTCTGTGGATTGTCTGGACAGGAAAAAGCTCACTTTTGCAAGCACCTGCCAGACTTGGTGCTCTTCCACACAGTGATCTTAGCCTAAATGTGATTCTAAAGTGAGATTTTTATTACATGAAGAGTGGATACATTCTGCTGTGAATAATTTCTTGATCATTAGTGTATGATTGAAACAACAATATGATATTTGTATTGTCTTTGTAACAACAGGTAACTCTTGCAGATTTATACCAAAGTAACTGAGACAAGGACTATGTCCATTTTTAATCTTAGTAAAATTTTTAGGTCTCTTCAAGTTTTTGAGATAGTACAGGGTATGTATTGAAACTCAAGAAATATGAGTAAATACTTCCATAAAGCTCACTTACCAACTAAAAGCTTTTTAAAGCAGCCTTGTCAGTTTAAATTCCCTAAAAGTATCATATGTAAAATGATATACGTGTGCTGTATAATCCTATCCTTAGTAAATGGATTTGCAGTCCAAGAACTTCTGTGAATCAGAACACTTGGATCCTTAGGCTGATTAAAAAAAAAGCATTTTAAAATGCAAAGGGATTAAAAACTTGTATTCCCAGTGGCTTTGTAAGCAAGGATTTAGCTTATTTTCTAACTAAATGCAAAAGCTGACATTAGGCTGGCAATTCCCAAAATCCAGGCTGAAGAAGCCATCTCAGTCTTGTATATACAGATAACTTTTAGACTTGGTGTTTAAAAAGTAGCTATTTTAGTAAGCTAATTATTTGAGGGGGAGAAAATGAGACAAAATCAAACTGAACTAGAGTGTCTCCCTTGGTCAGGAGATCAACCTAGTCTACTGTCACTCTGGATCTGACTCCAGGCTCCCCAAGGTGGTGGAGTGCTACTTGATGGAGGGGTGCAGCTCACCGGGTCAATGCGTTCACATTACAGCTCGTGTCTGGCTTCCATCCTGGACAGAGAAATCAGGGGAAAAGAGGTTCTGCTTCATTTTTGGTTAGATGAGATGCAGAGATGGAGCAAAGTAACCTCTGTAGAAGATTGTGCCTTGTTCTGCCTCTGATGGCTGGTAGTGTTTTATGCAGCCTGGTTCATATCTGGCACTTATTTTGGGGGAATACACATGTTAAAGTAGAAATGCAGGTGTGGATTTTATGAACAGTGGACAAAAGTGAGCAAATTTACAGATCAAAATAAAACTCCTTCCACAGGCATATAATTTACTTACTCAGTATACTTCATTGGCCTTAGTTTATATAGTCACTGGAACTAAGCTGCCACATGTTTTGATGAACACTTTTTTCCTTTCATTTCTTCCCCTAAATAAGTTGTTCATCAAAATAGCTATATTTTTACATCCCAAATCTTAAATTTTTCTCTCTTAAAGCAATGAATGAAGTATTATCAGCTTCCTAATTGTATATTTTGAGATGCTGTAAAATATGTCTAGTCTTGGAGTAATTTTCCTCTCTTTGGAATTTTCTGTGGCTATTTTTTCTGTTTGATAAAGAGTATGCATCCACAGAAGTGTGTTTTAGTTTTTTGCAGTTTTGAATAAAAGCTTATTTTGGGGACAACTCATCAAGCCCTCTGGCTCTTTTTAGGCTGATGATAACCCTTCAGCTTCCCTACTGAAAAACAAGCCATGCTAGAATTAGTTTGAGTTTTGCTTTAACTATAATATGTTCCAGTTTAATGACCTACTAACAGTGCTGTGCACAATGCTGTCCTCGGAGAGTTGAGGTCAGGAGTGATTGAAGCTCAGCTTAAAGGTTTAAGAGTACCTTCTGGGGACTAATCCAAGGCCAAAAAAATGCTTGTTTTGACTGTGGGATGCATGTTTAGAAATGTACCCAGAAGTACATCCTGAAAACAGATTTGGTATGTTTTGTACAGGAGAAGATACTGAGATATAACTTTCCTTTTAGCCTAT
>NW_008824986.1:15327025-15328835 GCF_000699105.1 Pygoscelis adeliae | reverse complement strand
CCCCCCCCCAACAACCCCTCAGCTCTTAATCTCTTCTCTTGTTTGTCAGCATTGCTGAACAGATGCTTATGCTAGATAAGATCTAACAAAAGAGTAGCAATAACCAGAATCTCTGTCAGAAATTGAGGTTCAGCTGTGGTCTGAAGTGATGTAGCTTTTTTCCTGAAACAGCACTGAATGTTCTTTTGTCTGTAACTCCACTTGCACCTGTCTCGATTTGTAACATTTTGGTTTGGAAACAGTCACACATATTGAAAGAAGACTATATTATATATGGCAAAAGTATTGAAAATGTTTAAGGTCAACTGAAAGTTTAAGGAAAGTTAAGTTTCCTTTCCTGTGACTTGTTGTTGTTATTAAGGTATTAAGCTTGTGTGAATTCATCCTTGGAATTATTTTCTTTAAAAGAGAAATTATTTTTGTACTCATAAACATTGAATTAATTTTGTATCAATGTTAGCTGATCAATAGCAACTTCAGTCTTGCATTATTTGAGATACTAGCACAAATGCCAAATTCTAGTCCAGAAACTGAGAGGTCAATAAAAGCAATATTAAGATGTTCTTTTGTTGTTTGGAGGGGTTTCTTTTGATCTGGATTCTAAGCCAATTTTGAAATTCTGGATGAATAGTGCTTTCAGACCATGTTGGTAACACAGAACCTTTCAAGGAATATTTGATGAGTTGTCTTTCGTCCAATAAAAATTAAGAACATTTATTGCTGTTTGTGTGGTTTTCTAGGATTCAGAAGGAGAATTGGTTTTGTTAGTTTGTTGTATCTGCTCACTTTTTTTTTTTTTTTGCCTGTAGCTAAACTTTCTGAAAGGCAAAACCAAGCATCCAAAACACTTAAAAATAAATGATCTTTGCTCCCTTCTAATTAAAGACAAACAAACACCCCCCACCCCCACCCCCCCGGTTTGTTATAATCCAATTATTCATGATATAGAAGGTACTGCTTATGTCAGTGAATGCCTGTTGTTTGGAATAGTGGACTGGAAAGGTACTCAAGAAACCATTCAGTAGGGCAGGTAAGGTTATGTAAGCAAGGAAAGTCGATTTTATTTAAGCGAGATTGGTTTCTGTTGTCATCCTTCCTACACTAATAATCTTCCTTCAGCTAAATACTTTCCTTTCAGGTATGTCTCTTCTTTATGCAAACCAGTGCACTTCTTGCTGAATTTGCTATGTATTGCAGTTTTGTTTAAGCCCATCGAATAAAGCAATAGTTACTCTTTTTTTTGATGCATTTTTCAAAGGCCTTTTTGTAGAATTCCATCAATGCCAGGAAATTTACTCTGTGCTTTACTGTTAGATGACTTGGTCAGTGAAGTGACCAGGGCAATTTAGATTTCTGGTTTGATACACTGCACGAAGTAAATAATGACAGTTGAAAGAGTTAAATGCTGACAGGCATACTTGATGGCATGTTTGTAAGTTGGTATGTTAAATAACAACAGTGTATCTTTTGAATGATTCTGTGTCTGAATCATTTCAGTTGCTGAAAGGTGCTTTTCCCACAGTGTGACCCGTGGAGGGTGTGCTGCTAGTACTTCTCCTTTGGCATATGATTCATGAAATCTGAGAAGGGACAGTGTCAACCCATCCTTCTCATGCTCCCTAACTATTCAGCTGCGTTGAAGCAATTCTTTGCTCTAGTGCATTTTGCTACCTGAATCATCACTTCTTCTCTAAGCCTTCGGGTCACTGCTTTTTTTCTGACCCTGTTTCAGAGTGATTGCTTGCCTTCTCGTTTCTTTTCCTCTACTTGTTTCCAACAGCCTAATTTACTGGCTTTAGACTTCAGTGTA
>NW_008824986.1:15326524-15327000 GCF_000699105.1 Pygoscelis adeliae | reverse complement strand
TTTAGCAGAAGCTCCTCTCTGGACAGATATAGTTTCTGTTTAGATTGTCTTGATGAAGAGTGGGTTCTTGTTTCTAATCTCTTCTGCTTTGTGTTTGAACTGAGTAAGAAAAGAGCAGCAACAGCTCTGAGACCTTTTCATAGCAGAAGTTAGATCGACAGCCTCCGAGAGGGAAGTGGGTGCAGCCTGGTATCCTAGGAGCAATCCTAAGACTTTCTGCTCATGAAAGATGGTCCTACACTTTCTGTATCCTCTCACTGATTAGATGAGACAGGCTGGCTGTGTGTCCCACGTGCCGTGCAATATCGCTGTAAGGATAGCACAAATAGGCTTATAAGAGCTCTGGTCTTGTAGGTGTGTTATCTTGCTGTTGTACTCAGTTAAATGAAAAGCAGGGCATTCCAAGCAATGTTACCCTGACCTGTATTATCCTTTTGTGGGAGACTGGGGACAACAGCCCCTGTGACAAATTCCCA
>NW_008824986.1:15325280-15326513 GCF_000699105.1 Pygoscelis adeliae | reverse complement strand
CTAGCTCCAGCTATGTCTTTTGAGCAACTGGCTGCTACCTATCAGTGCCTCGGCAAGCTAGAGCAGAAGGGTTTTGGAGATCTCAGCAGAAACTTTTATGTTTTTGTTCATTGAATTGGCAGTGTCCTTACCAAGACAGGATTTGAAGGGACCAAGTATTCTGTTGTAGAATTTCTTTCTACTAAGCAGAAAATTTAAACCAAAGTCTTCTGGTTCAATGCCTGTGTGGTGAATAAGCCCATGAAGTGTTACACTAAAAACTTCAGAGTTGTATCTTTCATAATTATACTAATATGGTGCCTCATTTAAATCCTAAGCCCGTAGAAGACTCTACGAATGGAATATCGTGCAGTCTCCGTTGAGTTTTCTCATTAGAAATACAGGAATGCACATACATGGGTCAGTTTGCAGGGCACAACCTGTTCATTTTCCTGGGTGTGTCTTTTTTGGTGTAAAGCTTTAAAAATGTATATGCCACCTTTCAGAGATTCCTGTTAGTTTTGTGTTGTATATTGGTAGTTTTTCACTATTTTGTGCTTCATTGCAAAAAAAAAAAAAAGTAAGAGAGAAAATATTGGAAAAATGAAGCTATTGTCATTTAAATAGGATGATTAATTTTTGTCTTGTATTCTTTTGTGTTTCTGTGGACAGTAAAAATAACAGCAATACCTTCTCCCAAAACCCGAACAAGATTGCTCTGAACATATGTAACGCAGACTAAGACTTATTGCAGAAGGGTCTAAGACTTGTATAGTTCTGAAGTTGTCAGGGTATTTTACACCACCAGCTTTGGAGGTGCAAAAACATTGCATTAGCAGGTCTTCTGTTAACAGTTTAGCAAATGGGAAGTTGTATTTAGCTCGGTCACTGATGGATATAACATACAGTTCTGTGTGTGCCCCCGTCTTCTAACATTTCTCATCACTGTCCGCAAATTGTTCTTGGTGTTTCATTTCAGTTGAGAGCCTATGAGCTCAAAGCTAAAATTGCTAACAAGTTTTGTTTGTAATTTGAATCTTGACTTCAGTATTTCATTAATTCTGGAGGTTTTGCATTTAAATACAGAACAAATTACAGGCTAAAGATATCTACCCCTCCCCCCCAAGAAACCCCCAAACCAAAAAACCCATCTTAATTCTGGAGGTTTTGCATTTAAATACAGAATAAATTACAGGCTAAAGATATCTCCCCCTCCCCCCCAAGAAACCCCAAAACCAAAAAACCCATCCAAAC
>NW_008824986.1:15312706-15325068 GCF_000699105.1 Pygoscelis adeliae | reverse complement strand
GGAATGCCTTGTAATACCCCAGAGATATGAATGCCATTATTCCAGTTCTTTACAGCAGAGAGGGATGTACTTTGTATTTAAGGCAAATGTGTAATGTCCTGATAATCACTATAGCCACAGAAGTCAGAAAGTAAGTGATTATCTATGTAACTATCTAAAAGACAGTACTTGAAACCTAGTCAGCAGCCAGCCCTTTGAATTTATTAATCAATTAAGTTTTTAAAAGAACTATTATCTCTTATCTCAACATTTGTACTGTCTGAGGCTGTGTTCAGGGATTGGGAACCTCTTGTGAAGCAGCATGTGTGCTGATGGGAGGTGGAAGAAAGGAACAAGGAGTTGCTGTTTGTTTATATATATATACATACATAAAAAAACAGAATGAGGATGCTGAATTAAAAAAAAAGTGTTGAAAACCAAACAAATCGTAAATAATTTAAAATGAAATTTCTGTTAGTGTAGTCTTAGGGATGCTAAGAGATACTTGATGTCTTTGTTTTTGTTTTTCTTTGGAGAGTGTGTGTGTCAAAGTCTACTGCATTTGGATAATTTCAGAATTAATATAGCTAGTGGGAGCTGGTGCTTGCAGCCTTACGGTAGGAGGTAGTTTTCTGCCAGGAGAGCTCTGTCCTTAACAAACATACAATTTGATGGTTAGGTATTAATCAATCTAAATGACTGAAATGTAGAAATAGCTGCTGCTTGTTGAGCACAGGTGTTTGTTAGAAACCTGTCTTAAATGGACAATGAGAAATTTAGGAGTAGGTGACACTGGATTTAGAGCATTTGGCTGTTACCTCAGGAAGCTTAAGTTAAAACCCTGAACTAGGTCACAAATGAAAATGAGATTTATAGTGATGTACAGTGAAAAACTGGCACAGTGCATTACCTTTTTGCCAAGTACCTCAGTCTGCATTGTCTATATGGTTTGTGCCCCACATTTTAAGATACTGTAGCATGTTTGGTTAGTTATAGAAGTCTTATCAAATACGTATATATATGGCTCAGTATGTAAATATATACATACATATGTTTAAAGTATATACAAATACATAAAAATTCATAAGTAACTTTATCCTTCACTCATGTTAATCTTGTGATTAAATCAAAACCTGTAGACAAATCTCACTTCAACGTAGAACCTACTCAGTTTGAAATCTATTTTAGACAGCAGAGATGAAGTGAAAGACGTTACCAAAATAACGTAAATAATATGTTAGAAAATACACTTAACCATGTTACTTTTGGAAATGGAGGGCTGCCTTGTAGAAAATAAAGCCTAGAGGAAAGAGCTCTAGTAACTTGAGAAACATAAACTATAACTTTTTTTTTTAAACACCAGGGAAATCATAAGGATAATGCATTGCTTCTGAATAATCTTATCAGGTACAGAACTTTTCTAAATGAAATAATAACAATATTAATGTGGTAGGAAAAAAGTAAGTAGTAGGACCACTTTGGTCTGGTGGAGTGTGGTTTTTTGCTTCTGTTATTTATTTATTCATTATCTTGGTAACATTTGGCCATAAAAATAACTCTTGGCTGAAATGAACGTTGTAAAATGTTAGAGCAGTGAGGTGTCTCCTTGCTGCCTGGCAGATTATTTTGTAATTCCTATTTGCTTCTAATAGTAGCTGTCTGGATAGATACATGAGAAGACTTTGGGACTGCTGTTAATATTCTTCTGAAGCAAGACTGAATAGTCAGAATTTTGAATATTTCAAACCTTATTCTTTTTTCTGAGAAAATGAGTAACCATGACATGAAACTGTGAGTGCAAGAAGTTCAGTCAATGACTCAGGTAGATGGTCTGCCTCTTACTCAAAACAGGAATTATTTTTATACAGCTTTTTAACCTTTTGGATTTTATATCTAAAGTAGCATTTGCAGCCATAATTAAATGAGATAGTGATACAGAGAAATATTATGATGTCTTGTGTTTGTATCAAATGCCAACTTGATTTTCTATCAATTCTTGATTTTAAGCATAGTGGCAGGCCTATTTATAGGCAGAATTTTGGATGATATCTATGAACTAGCCTGGGCATTTCTAATAGAGTAGATGTCTGTCTTATACGATTTTGTCCAACCATGATATTAAAATAGGAAATACCAAATGTGTGTATTATTCCAGATAAGAGAGATGAAGCTACATTTCTTGTAGTTTTTTCCAGGTCAGTGGAGGATATTGTGCTATTTGCAGTATCTTTTAAAAGGCACCGATTTCTGAGTTGAAATGAAGAGGACCATTGCCACCTGGAAAATATTGGCAAGATTTGAACTGTTAATTGGTGTAGCAATTCTGTAGAAAGTATACAGTTCACTGTTGAACTCTGTAGATTGACTCAACTCCACTCAATTTTATAGAAACTTTCCATAAATACTACATGTAAATGCATCTGTGTAAAACTAGAGAGCATAAAAACTTTTTTAGTTGTTGATAACCTCTAAATGATTGGGGGTGATACAGTATTTATTAGTTTGTTTTTTTTTAAATGTAGCACAACAGCGCTCCTCCCTCTCCCCCAAATGGAAAGGTTTGCATTTAGAAAGTATTTTCTGACTTCAAGTTAAACCTCAGGAAAACAGGTCAACCATTTTTCAGCAAAATATATGTACTTGGGTACCTGTGTTAAACAATTAAGCTGTAATCTCTACGAATCTGTTTTTGTTCATCTCACAGATACAGAATCAGGTGCTTTTGAAGTTGTATTAAAAAAGAAAATAAAATTGTTTCCTGATGGATATCTCCTATATTAGAGGGGGAATAGTGGCACAATGACAGCTATAGGTAAGGAGCAGTTTTTCTGAAGACAATCCAAGTAATTTGTTAAAAATCTTTGTGTGTGGTTTTCTTCTCATTACATTATGTGAATATCACTATTCCAAAAGGCTAAGAATCCACTGAAGGGTAATAATGCATTTAATGACAGATTTCTGAGCGCTGATCTGTTTTTCCTTGCTGCCTCTCTCTTCAGTCAGCTTCCTGAAGTGTTTATCATGCTGGCTGCACTCTGCTATTCTCCTTCATACTGTATTAGTGTCTTGGCAGACTAGATTTTGTTAGGCTTTGCTGTCTGTCTTAATCTTTTTTTTTTTCTTATTTGAGGCCTCTCAAAAAATTGCTTCTCTTTTTGGAGAAGTTCTGTTATTCCAAAATCTGGATTAATTTACATAGTTACAAACAAACACTCGATAACAGTAGAGAAAATGGTGTGTTTCTTTGCTTAGATTCAAGGCAACCAGCATTTGGATTGTTTTTTTAGATAGTTATGGCTTATACTCGCATATTTTAAAGAATGTATGTATGTACGCTGAAGAACAATCTGGAGATAGAAGCCATCCTGAATTTTTCAGGACCCATGCTATGAAGCTAAGCTTTCAGCAGTGTTATTTACTCCATTTATGTATCAAGCTATTAAATGGAAGTAGTCCAATCATTTGTGCAGCGAGAGAGATTACTGTGCCTGTTCGTCACCTCGTCTCTTGGCCTCTGTTCATCCAAAATTCTGTTATTTGTTTTGTCAAAGAAACTTGAAATAGAGCATTTTGACATATGCTGTTGCTGGAAATTAATAGGAGAATTTCTCTGCATGCAGAAAAAGTAGAAAGCTCTTTTATATATGCATGCCAATATTTTTCCTCAGACTGAATGTTAGCACCACGAGGAAGAGGAAAACCTTGTGTGTTTGCGCCTCTAATTTGCAGTGCTGATGTCTGGCAACTGCCTAGTTTAAACCAACGTAAAAAATGGCACCATGTTGTAACTGGTTGAATGACTTGCGTTATAGTATGCAAAATTAATGCAACTGTTATGATGGTGACCTTCTACATACGTGCACTTGAGTTTTAATTTTTGTTAGTACTGACTTTATGTTAGTGCTTTGTAAGGTGAATGAATATGAATAATAATTAAAAAACTGTTGACATAGTTGAGTGATAGAAAAATGACTGTTACAGAAAATGTAGGAGTTCTTTAAAGAACTTTATGATAAATATACACAAATGGAATTCCATCTTTTCTTGTGGAGTCCATTGATTTTTAAGTAGAATTTCTCACTATGCAGTGTGGCCAGCAGTTACCATCTTAAATGAATGCTTATATCACAGAAACAAAAATAGATTTTGCTACGAGAAAGTGTTTATAAATGAAACTTCCCATGCAGCAAGTTCCAGATCATGCAAGCTGCATTGATCCCATATAATACTGCCTGAAAAAAGTCGTACTGATGGAATTGGATTCAAATTTCTACACTTCAGTAGGCATAACTAACCGCAGTAAGATGAACTAGAGTAACACTGTTTAGTTCCTCCTGTGGAGGAAGTTAGCAGTCATAGGGAATTACAGGTTGTATACAAATCAGCATGCATAAAGGCAGTTATTCTGCTACTTACATTCAGGAGAACTGGCTGCATTAAGGACATTAATTCTTCTCTGGTTGCTATGCTGGACAGACTAGATGTGGCGTAGTAGGTACCATTTTGAGATGCAAATGAATTGGAGAAGTTCTAGAGGAGGGAATACTAGAAAATGACGCATGAGGAATGTTGGATTAGATTCCTTAATTCAGAGAAGAAAAGCTTGAAGGCAGATGTTCGTAAAAAAACAAAAACAAAAAAAAAAAGGCAGAAAGAGGAAGGGAATTACCTGTCTTCCAGGTCAGCTCTGAGTAGGACAGGAAGTAATATATTTAAGTTGAAGTGAGAAAAAAAAATTAAGTTAGATATTTAGTAAAACTTTCTAACAACAAGGATGTCAGTACTAAAATAGATTGCATAAGAAGATGGTAGACTTCTGTCATTGGAATTATTAAGAACAGATTAGACAAATAACTGTGAAGAAAGATTCCAGTATGATTGATCCTGTCTTGGGGTAGGCATTGGGGCGTGTTGTAACTGAATGGCAATTTAAGGTGGTGTGTTTTTTTTTTTTTTTGCGGAAAAAAAGTCAAGTACCACCTAACACGGTGAGGAGGTAGAATAAAATCCTTAGTCTCATAGATTACGACCTGCTATGCCACCTGGATGCTCACAAGTCTATGGGGCCAGATGGGATCCACCCGAGGGTGCTGAGGGAGCTGGCAGAGGAGCTCGCCAAGCCGCTCTCCATCATTTATCAGCAGTCCTGGTTAATGGGGGAGGTCCCAGACGACTGGAGGCTTGCCAATGTGACGCCCATCTACAAGAAGGGCCAGAAGGAGGATCCGGGGAACTACAGGCCTGTCAGCCTGACCTCGGTGCCGGGGAAGATTATGGAGTGGTTCATTTTGAGGGCGCTCACAAGGCATGTGCAGGACAACCAGGGGATCAGGCCCAGCCAGCACGGGTTCATGAGAGGCAGGTCCTGCTTGACCAACCTGATCTCCTTCTATGACCAGGTGACCCGCCTAGTGGATGAGGGAGAGGCTGTGGATGTGGTCTACCTGGACTTCAGTAAGGCCTTTGACACCGTCTCCCACAGCATTCTCCTCGAGAAGCTGGCGGCTCACGGCTTAGACAGGTGTAGTCTGCGCTGGGTAAAAAACTGGCTGGACGGCCGGGCCCAGAGAGTTGTGGTGAATGGAGTTCAATCCAGTTGGCGGCCGGTCACGAGCGGTGTTCCCCAGGGCTCAGTTTTGGGGCCGGTCTTGTTCAATATCTTTATCCATGATCTGGACGAAGGGATCGAGTGCACCCTCAGTAAGTTTGCAGATGACACCAAGTTGGGCGGGAGTGTTGATCTGCTCGAGGGTAGGAAGGCTCTGCAGAGGGACCTGGACAGGCTGGATCGATGGGCCGAGGCCAACTGTATGAGATTCAACAAGGCCAAGTGCCGGGTCCTGCACTTGGGCCACAACAACCCCATGCAGCGCTACAGGCTTGGGGAAGAGTGGCTGGAAAGCTGCCTGGCGGAAAAGGACCTGGGGGTGTTGGTCGACAGCCAGCTGAACATGAGCTGGCAGTGTGCCCAGGCGGCCAAGAAGGCCAATAGCATCCTGGCCTGTATCAGAAATAGTGTGGCCAGCAGGAGCAGGGAAGTGATCGTGCCCCTGTACTCGGCCCTGGTGAGGCCCCACCTCGAATACTGTGTTCAGTTTTGGGCCCCTCACTACAAGAAGGACGTTGAGGTGTTAGAGCGTGTCCAGAGAAGGGCAACGAGGCTGGTGAGGGGTCTGGAGAACAAGTCTTATGAGGAGCGGCTGAGGGAACTGGGGTTGTTTAGCCTGGAGAAAAGGAGGCTGAGGGGAGACCTCATCGCGCTCTACAACTACCTGAAAGGAGGATGTAGCGAGGTGGGTGTTGGTCTCTTCTCCCAAGTAACTGGCGAAAGGACAAGAGGAAATGGCCTCAAGTTGCGCCAGGGGAGGCTTAGATTGGACATGAGGAAAAATTTCTTTACTGAAAGAATAGTTAAACATTGGAACAGGCTGCCCAGGGAAGTGGTTGAGTCACCATCCCTGGAGGGATTTAAAAGACATGCAGATGAGGTGCTTAGGGACATGGTTAAGTGGGCATGGTGGTGTTGGGTTGATGGTTGGACTCGATGATCTTAGAAGTCTTTTCCAACCTTAATGATTCTATGATTCTATTCTATGATTCTATTATTTCCATGGTAACTTTAATTTACAATAGAATAAATATTGAGATTACCTTTAATGTTACTATATTTTATTTTCTGCATCTGGTTTGTTTACCAAGTCTTCATAAGACTCTGCCCACATTTGCTTATTTCTAGTCACTTTATAGATTCTCTTGTAAGTCGCACAGTCATACATTCAGATATCCTATTCCAAATGACCTTTCATGGTCTCTGTTCTATGAATTCATATAACATTATGCAGCCTAAGGAAGGGAACAGATTTTTTTGAAACTTTTCTGTAAGTGAAAATACATTGCTTAAGTAAGATGCCATGTAAGTTTGTACTTTGAAAGGAACATCTACTTCTATGCAGTATTCTTACAGTAGTTTTTGGGACTGTTACAAAAATGTACTATAGAACAACAGCCTTTTTCAGAAACAGTAAATGAGGAAATAAAACACCTGTTGAACTTAAACCTTAAATTAATGTTTTACACCAATCAAAGATTATACCCATACTAACTTTATTTAAAAAAAAAAAACAAAACAACAAAAAAATCTTCAAAAACCAAATACAAGAAAAAACAGATTTGTGCCACATATAAGTGTTAAGCTTCTTGAAATACAGAATATATTCTTATGGGGAAAAAATGTTGTTGTATTGTAGTCTTCCTTATACTTTTCTGGGATTTTTTGATTGTTTTGGAGCCTGATTTTGTTTAAAATAAATTAGAGGGAGGAACTGAATACTTGAATTAAGCAGTAGGGACTTTTTAGAAAAGAAACTGTTACTTTGTCAATGGATAAAGTGGGGCCTATTTAAGAGCATGCCTTTGATTAGTTGGCATGTGAAAAGTTGTTGTGAATGTCATTACTGTTTCTAAATATATGTTCTTCTATTAATGCAAAGCAGTATGTAACAAGTATAAGAGTGTGATTGGCATATGCAAATATTTTCTTAATGTATTAACTACTTATTCCTCTTGATTAGTCATTGAAGAAAAATTAGAACTACAGTATGTTCAGTAATTCTATTTTAATATATGTTGTGAAAAAAAATTAACCAACAGCAAGGTTCTACAATAAATGTAAAAATGCAGGAAAATCAAATGCAAATTCTTAGGTTTTTTGTCAGGTGCTGATCAATGATTTATGCCTGGAAAATGAAAGTCTGACTTTGTGGGTTTCTCAGGACATGTTTTTCAGATCTTCCTTTGGAAAAAAATATTACAGAAACCTTCTTAGTCTATCACTTAAAATTTTGGTATGAGAAATGGCCTCTTGATCTCTTCTCTATTTCTTTCTGATATCATAGTGCTCACTGATTCTGGTTTGTCCTGTAAGGTGGTCCAAATTTTTTTTCCCTTCTTTCTTAACATATTCAGCTGATCTCATCTGGGGTATGTGAAGAGCCTTTTTCCCTGCTGTAAAGGTTAGGCACAAGATCTCAAGCTGGAAAGACTGCTCCTACTTGTATTTAAGAAGGATTTGATCTTATAACTTTGAAGCATAGTTATTGATTTTTATTTTTTTCATAAAACAAATTTTCGTAAAAGATGAAAAGAAGGAGCAAAATTTTGCAACAATGGAGAGAATAGTCCTTGACTGACACACAAATACTGATGTTGAGATGAATCCATATAGCAAAATATGCTCTGTATCTTATATTCAGATATATCTGAAGTAGGAATTGCAAAGTAATCCAGCTTTTCATAAAATGCTGAATAAAAATGTGACACTAAGTAATATAGAGATAAAAAAACCTCTCCGTAACCCCTTCTTTTATTTAACAATGAATATTTGTAACATTATGAATGTGCCTTATGCTTTGTTTCTCCTAATATTACCTGTATTATAAATCAGACCTCTGTCTGTCCATCTACCAGCAGTTTTGTGGGTCTTCATGTTCGGCTGGTGACAGAAAATACCCAGTGACTTCTCTGGTTTAAATTAGTGCCCCTTTCTGAAAGATTTGATGATATTATTCTTTTACGAGAAGATACAGGAGATGACAGGACTGCATTTTTCACAGATCTATAAATATTACAGCCAGGAAGGGCCGTTTTAATAACCTGCTCTGACATCTTATGTATTACGGGCCATAGATTTCATCTGACTACTCCTTCATTTTAGACCAATAATTTCTGACTGAACTAGAACATACTTTTCTCTCTTCTCGAAATGCATCAGTTTTGATTTAAAGTCTCTGCAGTGGTAAATATAAATGTTGCCACTGTGAATTCTAACTCAATTATATTTGCCATTATTTTATAAAGTGGTAGTATTCCAGGGGAATATAGATTTCCCTTTGTTTCAGGTTTTGGTTGCCCTGTGTTGACTTCAGCCTTTAGCCCTTGCATTTCTGGTATGTGTCTGTCTGCTAGATGAAACAACCTAGTGCCACATATCTTTCACGTAAGGTATTAACAACTTGTTAAATGTCTTTAACTCTGCTGTGGAGCATCCTGACTTCTTTCTATAATTTGGTAGATCTGTTTTACAGTATACAGAGAAGGGGAAGTGTTCTCTTGGCACGCACCTCTAATTCTTTATAGGTTTTGATTATAATCCTGCCAACTAAAAAAATGTTGTTGTGTTTATGAAAGCTGGCGTGCGATTTACAAATGACAATATACAACATTAGCTGCTCCCCTGTGCATTCCGTTTAGAAAGCTGGAGTCTAGGTGTGATAAACCTGTAGTGCTTAAGCAGGCCACACAAATTGTTCTGGCTGTCCCCTCATCCCTGAAGCTTTCTCAGCAAGGAGCAGGGAGTGGGGTGCAGCATGTAGGCATCGTTCTGGCTATTCCACTTCTGTGACTAAAGAGTGCGTAGTCATGTTGGCTCATCTGGATTTTGATTATTTGACAGGATCACCGTTAGTCACAGAGCAAAACGATGTCCACAAATATCTGGCATTATATGATAGAGAATATTGCCCTTGATTTGGTAGGAGGTTATGTGAAAGTAGTACTGCTTATCTATGTGTTATTTATGGGATTTGGGATTTGATAATGTTTGGAATGAAAAATGATACAGAAAAATTCTTGGTATGACTCAAGAAACTTAAAGTAATACCCCTCTGTCTTGCTATGTCTTTATTTTAAATAGAAAAGCTCCTTTATCTTACCATTTTCGACAACCATTATTACAAAGCAGTGTCATGCTCTTACTTATGCTTTACTTTTTTCAGCAAAGTGCAATAGCTGCTTCAAAGGCTATCTACTCTTCCGAAAGAAACTATTTATCAAAAAATTATCAGCCTAGGTGAAAAGGGAAATTGTTTGTGCTTTACTAGTGCTGAAGGGCTGATCTAACAAAAACAGCTCTTGTAAGTCACCTCCATTGCATTACACAGCTACTAAGAAGGCAGTGGTCATGACTGCAAATTAATACTTACGATATTTCACATTTCTTGTAGCAAAATAAATGTTCTGTGGCTTGCTATATAAGACTTTACATCTGTATACAAACCATATGACAGCACTAAAATTATTTTGATGGAAATTTTATGCATCACTGCCTTTTTTCCAAAAAAATTAACGCCTTCAATCTAGCACACAGTCAAACATGGGATCTGCTCCTCTGATCAGCTTTACTAAGGTTCTGGTAGGGACCAACCATTCAATATTAGCTTGATTTCAAAATCAGTGATCTGTGACTTAGACCACTAAGTTATAAATTGATACTATGTTCAGAATTGTATAAACAATGTAATTAATATGTAAAGAAGCCAGAAATAACCCTGAAAAACCTGTTTCTCATGTATATAAACATGAAAGTATACCTTTCGGTAAAGTTGCGATTTCTCAACAAAAAGAAATATTGTAAACTTAAACTGCGTGTGTCTTTTGCTTTCTTCAAGCAAAAGTTTTCTGTGGCCAGGCACTCATTCACACGAGAGCACCTGGCAGGAGCATGGTTAGTCCTTCCCCGTGGCCATCGCTGCGACTTCTCCAGTGTGCAGCAAGGGAAGAGTGGGAGTTACCAACCGCGCCTCTCATCATTCATTGCTTTGCTTATGAGCTACACCAGCATTTGTATAGCACTTAGCAGGAACCATTGCTTTTGGGGAGTGGTGTACTGTAGCATTCAGACCAGCTCAATGTATTGGGTTTTATTAGGGAAATTTTCTCTCAGCTGACTGAAGTATATGAAAATTAAGCTGTGACTTAGTCAGCTTGTTCAGCATTTGCTCTGGTCTTAAATCTAGTCTATCGATTTATTAAAAAAACTGAAACCAGAAACCCCCAACTGTTTCTTTTTTCTTATTCAGTGATACTTATTCTTAACGATTATCTTTCCACATTATAGTGAAAGAAATGAGCATTTCTGAGTATGTATTTATTTTTGTTATCATTGTTGTAACATTTTAAAGAGTAGGATGGTCAGTTTTCCTGGTGGAATAAGGCCACCAGAGATGCATGTTAAGGCCTGAACTATAGAACATAATCATAAAGGATGCAGAAAATGGCGTAAATTAGTGAAGTTACAGTGTGCTGAAGATACTCTTTCACAAAGCTTTTATGTTAATAGATTATTGAATTTCATCTGCTATTTTATCACTCTGTATAAATTAATGTGAAGTAATATATATGAACGAAGGAAAAAGGTTCTATTTCTACATTAAATGAATTTCTGTATGTAATGAATCTTGAAGTATCTATTATCACTCAGAAAAAAAGTTATAGCAGCTAGTTGTGTTTAAAATGTCAGCATTGTAGTTGTTGAAAGAGCAAATAAAATGTTAAGATGGGAATAGAGAACAAAGTGGAAATCATTATTTTGCTACTGTACAGATTCATGGTTCACTTGCATCTTGAATACGACATGCTGATCTCTGTGTTGCATCTCAGAAAGGGTATAGGAGAATAGAAAAGATATATTAAAGGCAGCGAGCAAGGATTTCTCAGGTTGGAAAAGGGACAGCGGAGAGAAGGGAGGGAAACAACACGGATCATTTCATCTTGGGTGGGATAAAGCATGTGAATAGGGTACTGTTGTTCATTATCTCATCCAATACTAGACCTAAGGATTTCGGATGAAATTGCCAAGAGGTAGGCTCAGGACAAAAACAGTTGAAATGTTTCTTCATATATGTGTGGAAGTCATTCCTGCAGGACGTTCTAGATCCTGCAAGTTTACGTCAGTTTACATGGGCAAACTCCTAGGAGAAAAGGTAACCCAAAACCAATACAGAGGCACAACCTCTGGCTGAGAATATCCCTGAGCTGCAGGTCATTGAAGGTGGTGTAATGCTGTGGGGAGTATCTGTAGGGATTTAAAGTCTTTCCTGGGTATCCACTGTAGGCCACTGTCAGAGACAGGTTACTGGGCTATGTCGGCATTTTTGTCTGACCTTTTATAGCTGTTTATATGCATTTTATTTAGTTTCTGCGTAGTCCAGTGTTGTTCTGCTTTCCCATGTCTCATTGCTGACCAGGAATAAGAGAGGGACAGGCTGGCAGATATGCTTACTTAAATTTATAATTTATGCCTTAATTTCTCTTGGTCTAGAACAGTTTTCCCACTGCTGCTATGGTCTAATTTCAGAAGTAAGATGTAAGGCAATGGCAAAAGAAACAAGCAAACCAAACGAAAATACTCTTAAACAAAAAACCCTTTACATTGGCTTGGATCCATTTTGTGTAAAGGATAACAAGTTATGTGTAGTATTTGCTTGCTACTGAACTGGAAAAATTAGAAGTCTTGTGATTGCCTAGGGGAAGAAAGCAAATCAATGATATAGAATAATCAGAATTCTAGTTTTTACGAGCAAAAATAGTGTGACAAGAAATATGAA
>NW_008824986.1:15287003-15312673 GCF_000699105.1 Pygoscelis adeliae | reverse complement strand
AATTTTCTTTGCATCCAGAAAGACTCTATTGGCATGTCGATGATGTGTGTTCTGTTGTGTTGTCTCTGGTTTATTACAGCACTGTTTTTTCTCTTGTAGGTTAACAGAACCTTCTGGATATTTAACAGATGGACCAATAAATTATAAATATAAAACTAAATGTACATGGTTAATTGAAGGATAGTAAGTATTTATTTTCGATGCTTAAATTTTCTGTCAGTTTGGTACTTTGTGTTCTAGCAATCTAAAGAACTCCTCAAGTAGAAACTGCATCTGGATACAATGTAAACAGCTTTGTTTTTTTGTTTGTTTATTTTGTTTTTGTTTAAATGTTATAAAGATTAAAAAAAAAAACAAACCAGTTGAAGTAGGATTTTCAGGATTGCTTAGAGTTGGCCAAATTCCATTCCTATTCAAATTGCTGGCAAATGTTAGGCTGACATTGGAATTTGGCCAGTGCTGCAAGCTCTCAAACCCTATGATAAATTTGTTGCCTGTTTGAGTACCTTTCCATAAGTTCCAAATGTGGTTACAGAATCCTATTATTTAACTCATTATCTTACTTATTTATCTTACTTAACTTGTATCAGTGATAAATCAGGAATGGCTTCAAGTACAGAATGCTTCCAGTCTAATAATAATTATTCAGTTACATGTTGCTCAAAAGTTAGTGCTTCTATAAAGTATTTTCTTTTGCATTCTAGTATTCCTCATGTACCTAATTTTAAAATCATATTGTGCCCACAGTTTATACAGTTTAGATGTCTCATGTCTGTTGCTAATTTTTCAGTTCATGCAACACAGAAACACACAGACATGCACAAAGAAATAATGAGACATATGCACTAGTATGTCTAACTGTTAAAGGCACAAATTTGTTAAATTTCAGCATGAGTTTTTTCCCCCAGGCTATGGGTCAGGATTTTGCTAGGTCCGAGTTCTACTAACATTCTAGAAGAAAATTACCCCCTTCTGTATTTCCATATTGTCACAATCTCAATTACCTTACTTAGATGTCTGCTCTGTTGCTGCAGTTCAGTAATGATCTATCTGATCTAATTTTGGTCTGCTTATATGCAGATAGTAATTTAAACACAACAGCAATGAAGCTATGGGTAGTTTGCAAAATCATTTAAGTAGAAGATTCAATATCTAGGTGACTAGGCTATAGCTGAATATCTGTCTGACATAGCTAGACTTCTCTTTTCACCCAAGCTAGCTCAGGAATATTTGCACTGCACTACTCTATGCTAAAGTGGAAACATGCCTCAGGACTGTATGCAAACCCTGCTTTGAAGTTGGTCTTCACTCTGTTCCTCCTCTTTGCAGGAGATGGTAGAGTGGGTAGCTGAAGGAAACGGTATGGTGCACAGTATGTGGAAGAGTAATGCAACCCAGTAACAGCGCAAAATGTCAACACACAAGGAAGTCACATATCTATAAAATACTCTCTCTTAAAAAATGAACAAAGAGCTCTCTCCAAATGACCTCTCACAGAAAAAAAAAATAAAGCATATGTTTTCCAAACTTACAAACTGCACTCGAGCCTGTCAGTGTGTGTGTGTTGGAATAAAATGAAATAAAATCATCAGTATGTTGCATGGAATACATTTAGGAGTAGACTAATTTTGTCATAGGATAAAATTCTCCTTTCAGAAATCTTACAGTCCCTATCTGGATCTCTGCCAAAAACTGGTGAAATCTGACTCCAGGTGTTGGGGTGTGGGGTGGGGGAGGAAAAAAACCTTGCACTAATACTGCTTGCTATTTTAAATTTGTGGTTTAAGTTTTTTATTTTCAATAACTAGTATAATACTGGAATGAGGATGTGTAGGTGATTTTTGTCTTGAAAGACTCTGTAAACCTCATAGTCCTGACACTGTAAAGTAAAGCTAGTATATTAAAATGGGATATTTTAATTGCTCTAAATTCGTGGTTCTGAATACTGATAAAACATGGTAAACTTAAGTCTATTGTTAACTTTAGGGGTTATTAAACTTGGACTGATGATGTTATTTTTAAAGTTTTCTAAGATAAAGTGAAATATTTGCTTGCCCTGAATTTTGTTATTTAATTCTTTGAAAGTTTAGTTAGTACTCAAAATGTTTTAATAGAGTTATGCTGGCATGATCAATTTTGTTGTAAGTTCTTTATCTTATGAGCTCAATACTTCTGTAAATAATGTTTTACTTTTTTTTTTTTTCAGCCCAAATGCAATATTAAGATTAAGATTTAATCACTTTGCTACAGAATGTAGTTGGGACCATATGTATGTATATGACGGAGATTCAATATATGCACCTTTAATAGCTGTATTTAGGTGAGTGTATTTATTAGTCTTTTAGTCCAAGTGTAGTCATGTATGGACATTTTTAGTTTGGGGAGGGGGAATTAGAGGCTTTTATTTTTTAAATATCTTGCTTTCTTTTGTTAATATTGTGGGAGCATGAAGGTAAAGTTGTATTAGAATAAATTGCAAAACACTACTTTTTTGGATAGGTGATCATAGCATAAATCTATTATGTGGCTTGTACTTAATGCTGACATTGCATGGAGTGTTAATGCTCATAGACAGGCAATCAGTAATGTATTTTCCAGTAGGCTTCCAATAGTGACCCCTGAGTTTTAATGTGCATTAAATGTGCACCGGCCAATAGTGTCAGTATCTGATTACTTAAGGGAGAATTGCAATCTGTGACTCAGGCAATGTTGCACTATGTGTAAGTTATAAAAAATGGCTACTGAATGCCTTTACATTTCTGTATGAAGAATGAAGAGACTTGTTCAGGGCATTTGATACAAAGGCTATCTTAAGCACTAATTTTTAGCACGTTTCCTTAGATTGCTGAACTGGGCATCATTGTGATTAAGTCATAGTGGGTAAAATTATCAAATTCTTCAAAATCCTGGAGGAGAGCTCAAATTTGCTATCAACTGAAATGATGAAATTTTTCCTTTTTGTTATGTTATCATTAGCTTATGAGAATTGCTACACAACTAAATATTTTTTCAGGTTAATATTTGTTGTCTAGAATCATAGTATTACTTTGTAGTAAGGTTTAGAAATAAACATAAAACCAACAACAATAAACAACGAGCATAACTAATACTGAATAAAGACTAATTATTTGCCTTTCAAATGACAATAAACCATTGAGGTAAAGAATTAGGTCCATGCACTGCATTTCCTGTGTGTCTAAGAGAGGAAAAAGCAGGGCATATGAATTTTATTACTTGTTTCCTCCATTCCTGGACTTTACCAAAATGTTTCAGTAGGTTCACTCCTATCCTTCTGTTAAAATTTTGGGAAACAGTCCAGAAAGAATATTCTATGCAAGTGGGCTATAGTTTATTAGAGAGAAGGCACAGGATCCTAATCCTTTGAAGTCAGTAGAAGTTTTATCTTGGGATATCTGTTGAGTGCAAAGCTATCTTAAAAAAAGGTAAAACAAATGAACAAAACAGAAGCTGTTTGTGCATATATACACACATGCTCTGTGGGGCAGAAATTGTACTTCATTTTCTGTTATGAAATACTGATTATGCTGCTGAAGTTTAAGAAATACTAATTGCATAAATGATAGTGCTTTCTCCTAAGGGAGCAAAGCTCAGGTCATCCCTCTTTCCTGCCCAACTATAGCAATCACACCGCCTTCTCTCCTAATTCTCCTGAATTGTTACGTAATTGCTTGGGTTTTTTTTTTTTCCTCCCCAAAGTTGCATTTGTTGAATATGTCTAGCTATTATTCAGGAGCCAGACTTTTATCATGAATGGAAGGAAAGAGGAGGTTCTTCTTCCTGTGTTCTTTACTTCAAATGTCTTTCAGTTTATTGATTGTTAGTGTTTTCCTTAGGATTCCTATAACTTTTAATTTATATCTGCAATGTGGCACTGTTTTATGCAGGTGAACCTTTTTCTCAGTATTTTAATATATTGCTTGTTTTTCCTACTTCAGTCTTTATTTAAGACCGACATCTTAACATCTTTCTGAAGTTTTAAAAAGTATTTTATTTTCCATTGAAAATTGTCTTTCCATGGAAATTACTTAATTATCATACTTTCCAGGTTTGAAACTCTTTAATAAGATAAACTTCTAAAGGTGCAAATATTATGTGGAAATAGAATTCGTGCTGAAAGCCAGTGAGTGTTAAGCACCTGTCTGAAGGATATAGATATATTTTTTCAAAGTTAAAGTAAGTTTTAAAAATTATACTGACAGTGCATGCACCCTCAGAATAATCCAATGTGAAATTTTGCATTATTGTGTGAGGGAGGAGGTTTTTTGTCTTGTTTTCCTGGAAAACCCTACCGTACCCTGCAAAGGTATGGACAAGTTTTGTATGCATTTTATTATTTGTGTTTTAAAAAGAAGTTTTAAAATGAGATTTATGAGTTATCTTGTCTATACAATTAACAACCAGAATAGCTAAATCCCTCTTTCCTTCGCTGCCCTCTGCCTGCCCTCCCCCCCCCACCCCCAACTGATTAAAAATATCATTCTCATTTTCTTTTTCAGTGGTCTAATAGTCCCTGAAGTGCGTGGAAATGAAACTGTTCCTGAAGTAGTTACTACATCTGGCTATGCATTGCTACACTTTTTTAGTGATGCTGCTTATAACCTAACTGGATTTAACATTTTTTACTCGTAAGTATTTTTTAGTAAGTAATTACTTTGTTAATTAGCCTATCATTTCTTTCAGGAGAATGACAAACCCAGGGAAAGTGTTTATCTATTGATTTTTATTAATAGCGTAAGAGTTATGCTTTGTGTCATGTTTCTAAAACCAGGGAGCTGGGGTTGTAATGAGTTGTCATTAAGGTACTAGTTTAAAAAAAAATGAAAAAGAAAATGAGATAAAGTGTATTGTTCTGAGTGAAGCCACGTGGCCATTCCAAGAGTAAGTTTTTTCCTATGCCATATGGAACTAGAATGTATCCCTTCCAGTATTTATCCAACATGTGTAGTTGTCAAATGCAATAGAAGGGAGATTATATCTGCTGTAATGTCAGTTCCCTTCTCTTGAACTAGGATCATCTGTTGCTTGATATTTTTCTTGCTGAATGTACTTTACGGCTTTTGACACCTTCACCAAAGTCCTACTTCTATTTTTGTGTGAGCCACAAGGGTTTTATTCCATTTCTTCTCTACTTTTCAAGTACTTTCCCTTCCTATTGTCCATCTCAGTCTACATTCTGCCTTCGTAGTTCTTATCTGGACTACACGTCTTTTAGTTTCTCTGAAGGCAAAGTCTAATCTGGTATAACTATGCTTGCCTTTCCTCCAGTCTGCTTTTCTGTGTCAGCAGCTTTTTTTTCTTTCTTATATGGTCCAGCTGTTGATTACAACTTCTGTCTCATTTGGGACATGCTTGTGGCACATGATGGAGTGTCTCTTTATAGTGGATTTAGTTCAAGAGAGGATTGCTTGGTCCTGTTGGACCTGTTTCTTCATGTGATAGTTTTCCCATGATTGAAGATATTCTTGTTCCTTTCTTTCAATTCCTTCAGATTCTGAAATACCAATTTTTGGGATGTGGTGGCCAACACTGCACTTCAAATGTGGAAGTACATGTAATAGTTTTGTCATATTCTTTATTAATTTAAAATTCCTGTTTGTGCTTCTGACCATAGTTTTACTCTTGGCAGAGGTCTTTGTTAAATTGTCTGTGGAAAGATTGTTTCTGTAATTTGCAGCAGTTTGCCTACCTTTTACCAGATAACAAACAGCTATTCAGAGTTTGGGAAACCTCACTAAATATGTTGTATTGCAAATGGCAGTCTGGAAGACTAGGTATTTTTAATTTTTGTCAGTTGACATCGGTAAAATGTAATCACCTGGCAGACTTCTCTACTGTAATTAGATACATTTTTCAGTTATCCCTGAAGCTTTTATTGCACTATTTTTGTTTATCTTGGGAGCAAATGGCAATATGACACGGCATTCTTAAGAAATGAGTGTATGCGCTCTGCATTCTTTTATGCCTTGGTAATGTGGTGCATGCTACATATCATTACCTAATTTTTGGAAGATTTAAAATAAATGAAAAACCTGCCAGTTTTTAATTCCATTACATATATAACTCACAAAATTTCACAACACTGAAAATACTCTGTTTTTGTGTTTCTTCTATTGCAATGGATACTTTTAAAATACTTGGGGTTTTTTTTAGTGAGCCAACAGTAACTCTTCTAATACTAAAAGAAGTACCTACGATTGGTTTTTATGGCTGCATTAACTTTTTTCCTCTCACTGATCTCTTACACTCTGCTTCTGTTACTCTCTTTCTTCCTTTGTTTGGTAACCCAAAGCAGTTTTTGACTTCATCTTTGACTTCATCTTGATGGACCGCTCATGTCCCTTTATTTTGGGGAAGACAGAAGCACTGCATCTGTGACCAAAATGCCATGCCAGTTGCAAACAACAATAGTTACTCCAGAACTCTCTGAGTAAATTTTGTGTTCCTTGGAGTCAGGCAACCTGCTTCCAACTCTGCCAATCCAGTTTTTCTCATTCTGTTTGAATCCTTAACGAACCCACTGGAGCGGGAATGTGTCTACTTATAAACTGGTATCTCTGTTGCTGGAAAGACTTGTTCACCTTCCTGCAGAACACTCTCCCTGTGCACTCAGGGGGAAAGGTTCCTTACAGCTGTGGTATACAGCAGTCAATGCTATCCATGGTTTTAATGCCATGTGTGTACTAGGCAAAACCCCCAGGACACTTGCAGTTCAGCAGTGGATTTTTTTTTTTCTGTAGGGTAACAGAATCAGTCCTCGGAGGTGTGAGTCTTTAGGAAATGAAAACACGTCTCCTGACTGTCCTACCACAGCTACATTTGGCCAAAGACCCTAACTTTTTCATCTCTTTCTTCCTTTGGTAAGAATAAGTAGTAACAGTTTATTCTGAGTTTCAGCACAATCTTTTGCTGTGAGTCATCAAAAAAGGTTTCAAATCCTTTTTGGACTTCATCAGGCACATACTGCCTGAGATCCATATTCTGTTCGTGGAAACTCTTGGACCCACATACTTCAATGTCCTCCATCCCTCCTTGTCTCCAAGGAATTCCTGCGTTTCTAGAATCAGTTTGCGTAATTTTGCAGTCCAGTTGCCTGTGATCTCAGTGTTTAGTAGGGTGTATCACAGAAATGCTAACTCCCATAACAGTCACAGACTTCTTCCAGCCTAATCTTTCCTCTTTTTGCATCTCTGACTGCAAAGTTAAGGAGGCAAGGTTAAGGTGGCTCTATTATTAAGGTGTCAAAGCATGAAGTGCTGCCTGTACGTAGTTTCAGGATATTAGCCGTCTTCTATTTTTCCTCGCTTGGTTTTTCAGATTTTATTCCCCTTAGATGTTAGACATACTGTTTTATAGCATGGACCAAAGCCACTCAGGAAAGCCCTTTAACTGTATGGTGGAGAGTTTAAGGGTTACTGCTCACGGTCACTTCCAGTGTAGATGTTCCTAGACATAATAGGCATTTGAAGGGACTGACTAGAGTGCTTATACTGGAACATAGGAAAAAATAGATGGTGATCTGTCCAGGCAGGGCCTGTCCTTCTGCTTAATGTCAATACTTCTTGGTAAAGTACAAGATGTTTGTGATCCTGACTGCATTGCAGACTTTGTATGTAAGCCTGGATGAACACCTTTTCAGCCCACTTGCCTGTAAAATCATAATTAAACTTGTGTTTTATCGGTACATAGAAATTTTTCAGGAAAAAAAGTACTTTATCTAACAAATACTGTTGGAATACTGTCAGATAAAACCACTGTCATCAACTCTCAGCTTGTCATTTGCCTTATTTTACCTTTTTTTTTTCAGAATTAATTCTTGTCCTAATAACTGCTCAGAACATGGGAAGTGTACAACCAGTGTGTCCATACCAAGCCGAGTGTACTGTGAGTGCGACAAGTATTGGAAAGGAGAAGCCTGTGATATTCCATATTGTAAAGCCAACTGTGGCAGTCCAGATCATGGGTACTGTGATTTGACAGGCGAGAAGCTGTGTGTTTGCAATGATAGCTGGCAAGGTAAGGTTTTGTTATTTGGAATCAATTTCAACTTTAAAAAAGAACTGCTTTTAATGCATCTTGTCTAGTATGCAAATTAGCATCTTTAAAGAATAAGCATAAATGAAAAAATAATTTCTGGAGTAAATTATCATGTGGACCTAGATGTGTGTACTTTAATGACATAAAAAGCTCACAGCTTTGATATTCCTTGTGTGAAGATACTGTGGAAATATCTGACCTAACTTTTGTGGTGGGCGTTCTTTTTGGATCATTAATTTGAAAAAATAATGGCAGTAATTACTCAAGAGTTGTGAGCACTTCTGGAGACTAAGTTCCTCCATAGCCTAATTTCCTATTCTATTAATTTTTTTGATGTCTAGATAGATCTGATTTTCTTCCCCCCTTTCTTAATGTCACATCATCACATCGTATTTTTAGTGCTTCATGAAGTAAGTATTCACTGTCTGGTTTTCAGTTGTATATTATTTGTATGGTTTCTCAGTGAAAAAGGAAGGTAAGCCGTTTTGTTGTGATGGTACAAGAATGTGTATGTGGACACGTACTGTGGAGTATTGGATGTACTGTAAGCATGCGCTGTAGTTTTACTCCCAGTACCATAAATAATTGTTTCTTATTGAAGGTCAATTATTTAAGATCCTAAATGTTTAATTCACGTACTATAATTATGTTAGATGTTTGTGAATTTTTTCTTTTTATCCTTTACCATTCCTATTAAAAGTCTCAATTGGATTAGCTTGCTATGCATTGAAATTGCCATTCTTCTCTTAAAAGAAATATTATAATACCTCCAGATTACTTAGTTGATATGCTCTCTTCCCATTACTTCCTGCCTCTACTTTTGTTTTATTGCTCTTTCTTTTTGCATGTCAGGGGAAATAACTTTTTTACTCCTATTAGCTGTTGCACCTATTAGACCAAAGACACCATGAGATTTAATATGTCTCTTCTTAATAATTAATGAAGTTGTTCATTAAAAGGCAGTCAGTGCACCCACAGAAAGGAAGTGGGTTAGCAATATGGTCATTGAATGGAAACAGTGCAGACTTGTTACTGAATCCTCCAGAACCTTTCATGACTGTAGTGCACAAAAAAAGATCCTGAAAGCTTAATCTCTATAAGGAAGTTGTGAACGCAACTTGCAGCAAGAATATCACCCTTTATTTGTGCATTGATTCCTTGCAATTTCAGATCACTGCGTACAAAATGGGGAAAAATCCCAAATCTTTGGAAATGCTTTTTAGGCTACACCTTCATTTACAGTGCTATAATCTTCATTAGAAGTTTTTAGCACGAAATTAAATTAAAGTTCTAACTTACACTGTTAGTACCTTCTTTTCATCTAGCATTTCTGTGCATACTAGCTTCCTATTCTTTCCTACAGTGAATAGGATTATTTAGAGATTATTTGCTTAGTTGTTCTTTGGGTTTTCACCAAACCTATATAGTTTTCAATTATTTTTTTTTTATTCTGTGCCAGATGAGCTGGCTTGCCTACATAATTGTTTTTCCTTATTAAATACAAAACAATATCAAACTTTCATTAAGCTCTCTGGGAGACTACTTGCTTCTCTGTTCTATTTATTTATTTGCATCTATATACTCTCTTTATAGTTTCTACACTGACAGTATCTTCTATGTAGGTTATTTGCAATGCTGGAACCATAAATGTTTCTACTTATCTTACTACTCTTGCTGTCTGTCAAGTTTTTCTTGTGTTTGGTAATTCAAGCCAACTGGCTAAAGTAGGGTCTTGATTTCTGTGTTTTTGAAGAGAATTTTATGTTTTAGTTTTTCACATTTTGGTTTTTTTGAGTGTGTTTAGGCCTTATATTAAAAAAATTCATTGGACTGCATTGAGATGTACAATAAATAAAATCCATGGTTCAGAACATAAAAAGGGTATTTCATATTTTACAACACGTGGGGTTTCTTTCTTTTACAGTGGTGACATCTTGTGGATGCTGTGGAAGGAGCATTTCTGAAGAAAATTTCACATTTAAAACGAGTATTCTGAGAAAAGAGAATAGGGATAGAATAATCGTTTTGAGTAAAAAGTAGGGTCCTCTCATTATTAAATACATTTTGTGGAAGAAGGATGTTGTAGGTGTTTGCAGTTAGCTGCTAGTTGTAAGAATACAGAATAATGCCATGACAATAAAAACTTTTAGGCTTGGAAAGCAAATAATTTTATTTTTAATAATGTTTAATAATGTTAAATATTTCTGAGATGGTTGGTCTGACAGGTACATACAGGAAGAAAGTTTAGCATTTACTTGAAATATGGTTAATTTAAAATATTCAGGCAACATAAAGGAGGCTGAAGTTTTTCCTGAAGAGTGATTCCTTTTATGAGTAGTACATCATATTACGCTGTCCCATTACTAGCTAATCTGTCTTTATATTCTAAAGCAGAATGTATCGATGCCTGCTGATACAGGCTGTGGATGTAACTCAGGGAGGAAAAAAAGATGTCTTAAAACTACCGACTTGCTCTCTTTTATCTGTGCCTAGCAAAGAAAAAAAAGAATGGGGACTTGGCTTGCACTATTTGACCTGTTTAAGAAGTTGCAAAGATAGTTTATAGAAAGATAATTTTTGCCAAATATGTGTTTACAGAGAGGAAATTCTCTTTGAGACGAGGAACACTGTGTCTTGGATTGTCTCAGGCTGTAAGTGAGCAGAGGAGATTTCAAAACAGTTAACTTCTGTAACAGGGTTAAAAAATCAGGATGATTGGAAGCATTGTGAACAGTTCCACATTTTTAAAAGGGTTAGATGGACTATCTTTGGACATGCTGGAAATATTGCTAACTACTATGAACGTGTTGTATGCTTTTTAAAAGTAATATTACAGGTCTTGTTGATAGAGATGTTCTTTGATTTCTTCAAGGAGCTTGATTTAATACCATGTAAAGGAAGTAACTAGCCTGCCACATATTAAAAGTTAAAAACTGTTTTACAGAAGGAATTCAAAATATAGCTACCTGTAAAATATGCAGTAGCCAGGTGATTAATTTGAGAACTTTCCAGTGACCAGTTTTTGTCTGCTGTTAAACAACATTTTTATAAATGATCTCGATTACTACATATAATTTTTCCTGATAAAATTTTCAGGTAAGATGATAAGATTCACTGTGTGGTAAATAAAGGAAAATAGTTTCATTTTAAAGAGCTAGAAATCATCCAGTTCAAAGTCATAATTTAGAAAATTGTCTTAATATCACTTAATGTAAAATGATCTAGGAACAAAGACTGCAGGCTGTATTGGAAAACGAAAGGCTGTCTGAGAGCTTGTTAAGACGTGCAAATCACCATAGGTAATAATTTTCACATGAGGAATTTTGAGTAGAGAGCAAGTGACCATTTCTCTGAGATAGGCATTTGAGAGAGAACATTGGATTATAGTGCCCAGTTTGGGGATCAACACTTTAGGAAGGAGTGTAAATACCAGTGAGAACTCAAGTCATGACACAAAACTGATATGCTTACTAGGAAGCAATTCTGTGATGGGAAGATTAAGGAGTTAGTGGTGACTCTAACACTTAGTGGGAGTCCTTGCTGAGAGCTCCTGCACAGGCATGATATCTCCCTGATCCAGTGTGATGTGGGGATGCTCTTGGTGCCAGTACCTTTCTCACCGGGTGCAGAAAGGAAAGAAGAGTTGAAGACTCTATTGAATTTAAGAGAAACCTCATTGGTGCTTTGATCATTGAACATCAGTACTGCAAGTGAAAAGTGGATCTAATAGGAAGGAATTACAGGGTGTGTTTACATTAGTCTTTAAGAGGATCAGTAGGGTACCTTTGAAGCAAATCTGATCCTCCACGTGTACTGTGTTGTGGCTTGCATCATGAGGTGGTTTGAAAACACAGCAACTGCATTCCTTTTAGATGAAACAACACCAGAAGATGAGCTCCAGGGTTGCACATAATGCATACCAGCCACAAATGGGCACTCGGTCCTAGGGATCGGATCTAGTCCAAAGTTAGAACACCAATAAAAATTCTGGAATGTATATAGTCAGTTGTTTCTCCCTACAGATCTGCCCCTAGCAGATAGAGAAGTAGCAGAAGACCAGATTCTGAAATTAAACTAATTAACTTTGAAATAAGTCTATTAGCAATTCAGGCAGCTTGACTTTTATAACATCTCTCTAGGGAAAAATGAGCCTTTATGTAAGGAGAAAAGTAAACAATGAAAATGTAAAAGGAGTGCTATGACTATTGCACTGTAAACTTCAGTGTTTTGTCTTGCTCATTACTATGGCATTTATTCTAACAGTGTCTTGAGTATGGCCAGAACTACTATGTCAATGTGTGTCCATGCTTGACTTAGATTATCTTGAAAGGGCTAACCAGAGTTGAGTTCATTCTGACTGCTTCAGTGGAAGGCTTTGAGGTAATACACTCTTGTTTGGTCTGCGTTATTCCTCAGTGCTGAGATTTACTGAAGCTGTGCTTGTGGGATGGTGGTTTATTGAAATGGATGGAGAAGGCTTGAGATGTGAGCTCTGGTAGTGGCAGTTGAAATGCAGCACTAGAAAGAGCTTGTGCCAAATGCTGAGAGGTCTGAAATCTGAGATTTGGCCTGTTGTGCCTGGATGTTCTTGAACAGAAAGCATACAAGTATTTTCAGAGAAGAGGACCTAGGATGTAACATTTGCTTTGGACAAACCTGGTTTTGGAAGGAAAAAAAAGCATTAGAAGCAGGTGTCTTATAACTTTTTGCCCTGTGATAATCCCGTCTTTGTCTAGATTTTACTTTTCAGGTTTTCTCCTGGCCAAGTATCAATTCAGTCTGAAGAAACTGCAGTTTTACAGTCTGCAAGATGTCCTGTTAAATATATGTGCATTAATACTATATATGCACATAAAAACACAAACCCAAGGAATCCTTTCCTCCCCCAATTTTAAGTTAAAAATCCAATTTCTGCACTCTGTATTTGTAAATTTCATTATGTATGTCATAGAAATGAGTTGTCTAAGGAAATTTTGCATATACAGAATTAATAGGAAAGAATTGACTTAACAGGAATGGTTATTTCATATATACTGGAAACATATTCTTCAGTTTTATAGAATCATAGAATAGTTTGGGTTGGAAGGGACCTCTAAAGGTCATCTAGTCCAACCCCCCTGCCGTGGGCAGGGACATCTTCAACTAGATCAGGTTACTCAGAGCCCCGGCCAGCCTGACCTTGAATGTTTCCAGGGATGGGGCGTCCACCACCTCTCTGGGCAACCTGTGCCAGTGTTTCACCACCCTCAGCGTAAAAAATGTCTTCCTTATACCTAGTCTAAATCTACCCCTCTTTAGTTGAAAGCCATTCCCCCTTGTCCTGTCCCAACAGGCCCTGTTAAACAGTTTGCCACCATCTTTTTTATAAGCCCCCTTTAAGTACTGATAGGCTGCAATAAGGTCTCCCCGAAGCCTTCTCTTCTCCAGGTGGAACAACCCCAACTCCCTCAGCCTTTCTTCAGAGGAGAGGTGTTCCATCCCCCTGATCGTTTTCGTGGCCCTCTTCTGGACCCGCTCCAACAGGTCTGTGTCTTTCTTATGCTGAGGGCTCCAGAGCTGGATGCAGTACTGAATTTAATAATCTGTCAAGCATCCTTGGAGGACTTTGTGTGGTTTGTAAATAAAATATAGCTATCATAATTAGAAATTTAGTGTCTGAAAATTCAGTGTGAGAAAATTAAGTAACTTGTTGCAAAAGAAAGAACAGCACAGTTAAATGAAGAGCCAACTTCACTTTTAAATACCTTTGTGGTGTCACCTGACGATCAGTGAAAGCAGGTTGAGTAGAACTTACTGGATTCATTTCAGTAAATGGTTGGCTGCATTAAAATGGTTGATAATGCTCTGTATGTGCAATTAGGCTGAGATTTAGGAAGGGAATTCCGTACTATTTGTGAGTTTTAATGAAAAATGTAATTGATTGAAAATAAATCTGACCTTCTAAATATGTATTTAAAATGCATGCATATAAATGTAGGAAGGTAGAACATGCAAAAACACTTGATTAAACTAACAAATGCAATACTATGTCCTGAACACAAGAAGGCGATAGATAGTGCTGATCTCCCTGATAAGGGAAGATACTACATTTAGCTCATTATCTGTAGCACCTTTATTTAGGAATAGGAGGAAAGTGATTCGGGCAGCTCAAAACTTGTTAGCTTGATTTCAGCAGTGTGTAAAGATCTAGACCATAATTTGAGGAAAGAAATAATTAAACATATGGTGTGATTGAATAGTGAAACAGTTGAAATGTGGATTTATCAATGTAGTTCATACTAAAATAATTTGTAAGAAAAGTGACAAGAAAATGCAATATATTTTATCTGAACCTCAGCATTTGATGATAGGAAGTCATTGAAACTGAAGAAGTCAAGGAATACATAAGGGAACAGTAATGAGAACACAGCTTATTAATTATGAAATGTGAGTGGCCGTGCTGAACAAGTAACTTAGGATGGAAAGATATCAGTACTACTTAAAGACTGATCCTGGGACCGATCTCATTACATAATTTTTATAATCTACTCATAAGACCGCTAATGAAATCTGGTAATACATAGGTGGGAGTTACTTTAAATACGAAGGAGGACCAGAATATCCTGCAAAAAAGGGTTAGAGTAATGTGTGGGATGTAATTACTTCAGTATAAATTGTAAATTCATACATTTAGGGACTAAGAGCATTAAGAATTTGTTTTATAATCTTGGATTGAAGTGTGGAAGGTGACATGGGAGAAAACTTGCTTGTCTATCTCAATTAGAATATGAACTAATTCATATTCTTAATTTTATATACTCTACAAACTATAGGCTGTAAAGTGTCAAGTGCATTAGTAGGATGATCAGTCAGAATCTACAGTTAAATATATGAAAACATTAGTACTGTATTTCATTTTTGTTACTACACTTTTATGAATACAAATTGAAACAGGCTCAGAGGGAGAACCATTAGGATGATCAGGGCTATCGAAGATATTAACAGAGCATGTTTGTTTAAACTGGTAAAATGGAGGCTGGGAGGGAATAGCATTGCTGTTCACAAACATGTGTGGGGTGTATAGACTTAAAAGACAGACCAGCTCTTTAAGTCCAGTGATATCAACACTGGTAGAAGAATTATTGGGGTAAACTACCCATTGATACATCTAGTTTGAAAATTGGAAGGAGGCTTTTGACTAGAGCTGTGAAGTTTTCTAAAAGTTGTTAGCAGAGATATTAGAGCTTCATATCCTGCTGGCATTAGCATGGAGTCTCAAAATCTCTAATCCAATGGGTACTGTCAGCTAATCTGAAAAGTCCCTTTCTCTTTTAGAGAGTAAGAAGCAAACAAAAATTTTTTTTGTTTAATATTAAGATGACAAATCTCATGCAGAGTCTACCAAAGAGTAAACTTTTGCTCAGTCACCAAAGGCTAGGAAGGCTTTCCATGCAATGTGCTTCCAGTAAAGACTGCTGTGGGCATCAGGCCTTATTCTTCTGTACCAACCTAGCTGATCGTGAGTTTGAGACCTGAAGTCAAACTGTTAAAGGATGCTGTTGAGTAGTACACACCAGTGGCAGGCAGTGCAGCCCTTTTGGCTTGCCTGCTCAGACTACCCTGCAGATTCCCCAAGGCCAGATCGCCCTTGGATGATGCGCTCTTCCTGGCTGAGTTAAAAAATGGGACTGAATAACAGCAACCAGATGGCATTTCAGGAACTGCATCAGCTTGTGTGCATTAGGATTTCTGACTGTTTCATTCATGGAGGAGGCTGAGACCTGGCACAGCTTGCTACCATGCTGCTTTAGCTGGAGACTTACCCAGGATCTCTCTGCCTACCATTAAGTCTCATTTGGAGCGAGACTCTTTGCAGGAGGGAGGAAATAATTACATCCTGTATGGATGTTGCGGAGCTGTGTGGTGGCAGCGTAGGAACACATGAATACACTTACTATTAGAATGCTGGTGAGCCATTCTTGAACAACATTTATCTTTTCGTTTACATAGCAACTTTGTATTTTTATGTAGTTACTATTTCATCGCTTTCCTGTAAGAAAGGTGATTTACTGTTCGGTAAAACGTCCAATAGAATTTTTATTGAAAGTATATTCAGATATATTCTCTTTTCTCCAAAATGTTTTTTGTAATCTCAAATTTATTATCATGTGAAGATTTTATTGGGTACTTGAGAATAGTAATATTGGGTTTGTATTTGTGGTGGTTGAAAAATTACATTAAAGCAATAATTCTCAACTCAAATGATCAGGTATCAAACAAATACAGAATAAATAACAACAAATACTTTATTTAAATGCTTTGATTAGATTTTATGAAAAACAGGACTCTGACATTATATTCAACACATCAATACTTTTATTTTTTTCCTGTGATCCCAAAGGAAAAGATTAGGGTTGAAGACAGTAGATGATGTTTTCCCATTAGCTGGAAATTGATCTTATGACTTGAACTACTGGAACACATTGTTACTTTAGCAGTTCATGAAACTCCTCAAGAAATAGAAATTAGATTCCTTCTCTTGTGTTGTGTGGGTAAATCACTTTTTTAAACCTATGGAATTTCTTCCTACCTTTGAGGATAACGTAATTGACTTCCAATTCAAGTTTATAAAGTTGTTTGCTGTTTTTAAAGCCCCCCCCCGCAGTGGATTGAGTGACACATTAGGAGGATAAGAAAGAAATCCAATTTTAAATAAATGGAGAAAAATCATATTTGCATAGAAAATAATAAAACATATTTTTCATTATCTTTGTTCTGCAGCTGTAGTGCTCTCTTGCACAAAAGGCATGTATTTAGTGAATGTGATGTTTCTGAAGAGAAAATGTATTTATGCTGAAATAATGGTGATATTTCATGGTATATGTATTTAAGTAGGAAAATCTGTAAATAATATTTAAGTCCTACATTTACCTTGCCTTTATAAGGCAATAGCCACACAAAAGCATTTGCTCTTTAAACGCTGTTTCAGTGGAAGTCAGTATTATTCTATTGCTTTGAGTTTTTTCAACTATATATTCCATTTTTGTACTGATTGATACATACTGTGATAATTCCATGAATGTTTTACACTTTCACTGAAGAGGCAGTCCTGACCACACAGTCTTACTTGTGTGCGCCCAACCATGCGTATGTGGGCAAGGTGAAACATCTAAGGGAATACATCCAGATTAAAAGCTAGCCTGGCTAAAAATAAAAGCAAGTTTTAACCTGCATGCATTCCCTCATCTGGTTCATGGTGCAGCCATGTGAAAACTGGTGCCAGTAGCAATGATAGCTGAAGAGTAAGCAGTGAGGGGAGGTCAGGGGTGCCTCTTCTGATGGCAATGTCAACTGATGTCACTTCAATGTATGTGTGCGTCATGCACAGGGTATTGATGTGTTCTTTGAAGAAAACCTGCTGCGTTTAAGCTCCTGAGTTCAGGTGTCTCCTTAGAATGTGTCCTTCCTCCATGCCAGAGCAAGACCTGGGTACATGGTTTTCTCCTCCTTATCTCACCTTTCTTGTCGTTCAGTGTAGACCAGCAATGAAGCACTGAGGCTGTCAGAAAGTCATCTGCGACATTCTTTCAATCACTGATCTGGTTAACAGCATTGTTGAGATTGTTGCATTGTTAACTTTTTATACAAAGTTTTTGCTTGTCCTCATTTTAATACAGTCAATGTCATCTAAATATATTTTGGATTTGCTATACGAATTCTTGCGGATCCTTGTCTTCAGAAATGAAAATCTCAAATCAGTTGGCATGCGAGTAGTTTGTGTGGTGTTCATTATTCGCCACTAGGGGACACTGTTGACCGCTACATTTCTGTGCAAGAATGGTAGCGGTAGTAAAAGACATAAATGTATTTTTCATTTTCTGACCGGAGGCACCGTTTTCATAATTCTGAGCTCTTCCCTGATCAAAGAATATTTAATCAATTGTTTATTTTTAAGCACTTTTAGATTCAAATTAAGTGTTTCCTGCAGTGATTTACCAAATCAGAATCTTGCTGCGGTTATAATTCTATTACAGTACCTATTATTAATGCTTAAGAAATAATATACTGAATTGTTCATACTCTCATTAGACCTCATTCAAATACCATTAATCTTTTCTGGGTATAAGGTATAATGAACAATGGGAATTGAGTGTCTCCATCATTTAACGAATGGAGGGTAATCTGGATACAAGTGGACATCATTCTTCTATAGAGTACTAGGAAAAGTTGACAACTGGTTAGGTACAGATTATTTGCCTGGTCGTTGTGTATAAGAAGTAATTGTAACAAGTTGCCCCAAAAATGATAATACACATTGGAAAAACATAATCTGCCCCCTCCCCCCCAAAGGATAATATGTTTTAATTATGAGCTTGATGTGAATTACTTATTTAGTTTATTTAGTAAACTTCAACAGCTCTCTCTTCTAAATGCTTGTCCAGTTTCTCCTTGACTCGGTGTAAACCTTTGCATCCAGAGCATCCTTTGTTAGGGTTCCTTGCCAAGGAGGTCTGATACTTTTTGCACGAAGAACTCTCTCCTCTTGTTTGTTTTGAACATGGCTTCTTCAGGCTGCATTTGATGAATCTTGGTTGTTGTATTCAAAGAGATTGTAGACTCTTCATACCCACCGTATTCACTTACCACTTATTTTATAGACATCATTCACTTCCAAATTTTCTTTTTTTCCAAGTGAAAAAGTCCTAGGCAACTCAGTATTTCCAATTGCAGCAGCCATTCAATTCCTTTGAACATCCTTATTACTCTTCTGTAAACAGTCTCCAGCTGTAATCTATCTTCTTTTTGAGTAGGGCACACAGTTTTCTAAGTGTAGGCAAATCACTGATTTATGCAGTGGGATAACAGTGTTCTCTGTTCCTAACATATGGCTTGCTTTTTTGACCATTGCTGAGTGTTGAGGTGATATTTTCATGAGTTATCTTAAGATGAGACTAGTGATGGTTAGTTAAGAGACTATTTTCTTTTTAGTCAAGCTAGAACATAGCTTACATAGTTTAAATTTATCTATGTTGAATTTCATGTGTAACTTTAATGTTCAGTCACATGGTCAGACAAGAACTTGTTCTGTGATTCTTCAAACCTGATCTTACTCTTTCGTCCATCCAGTAACTGCCTTTATCAGCAAACTTTATTCGCTGCTCATCCTCTTTCAGGATCGTTAGTGTGTATGTTGAATATCTTGGGTACCAGCAGAAATCCTTGTGGGACTCCATGGATGATCTCCCTCCCTTTAAGAAGTGCCCGTTTACTCCTGTCTACTATTTCTTACTGTTTCTTACTTTATCTTACAGTCAATTATTTAGCCATGCAAAGGCCTTCATTCTCTTGCTACAACAGTCAAGTTTCCTTAAAAGTCTTTGGTGAGGAATTTTGTTAAAAGCCTTGTGAAAATCCATGTCAGTGTATGGATCAATTGGATCAACTCACCTTCAAAAAACTTTAATAGGTTTGGAAGACAGGCCTTCTCTTTATGAAAGCTATACTGATTTTTATGAGTAGTTGGCAATTATCTATCTGTTGACTAATTTTGTCCATTCTTATAGCTTCTGCTGATTTGTCTGGTAGCAACAGAAGCATAGCAGGCCAGTAGTTTTACAGATCTTCCCTGGAACCTTTTTAAAAGGCTGATGTCATGTGTGACATTTGGGATGCAGACTAGGTTTTTTTTTCTGGTTTGTTTTGGGTTTGGATTTTTTTTGGTGGTGTGGTTTTATCTTTTTATTTTTTTTAGCATGTTATCACTGAATTTCCAAAGAAGGTTATGCCCAGTCTGACTTCAACAGCTTTGGTTTCTCATAATGTCCAGTAGCTTGAGGAAAGGATTTACCCCAGTTAAGGCTGAGAGAGACATAACATTGCTTATAGTATCAGCATTAAAGTACAGAAATAATTTAGCTGTCATACAATGTCTGTATGCCATCACTGATGATAAAAATTTCAGTTCTATGATTGATAATGCTTCAAGTGGAACACACTGGTGTCCTAAAAATTCAGTGTTCCCTATCTAGAAATAAAGCCAGTCAGTAATGATGTACAGTCAGTGACAAGAGGCAAATAGTGCATATGCTGTCTTCTTTTTTTTTTTAGCAAAGTTCTGAGTATATTCAGGTTTTAAATAACAAGATTTTAAAGTTCTTCCAACATCTAGAGCATAAAGTAACGATGAAGAGATCACGTTTTGGTTATTGCAGAACAAATGAAAAATAAATATTTCTGCTATTCATGATTTTAATAATAATATAACTTAAAAATGATGCATTTTGCTGACTTTTCCTTATTTAGCAGAAATAATTGGCTAAAATATGCTCCAAAATAATATATAGTTGTGGGTTTTGGTAGCTTTGTAGAATGATCTATAAGATTTTATAAAACTTAAATATTCAAATAATTATTTTTATAAAGCACTTCACAGTGTATTTTACTTTTGAAAGACAATGCAGAATGGCATTGGCAAAGGGCAAATTTTGATTCCTAAGATTTAATATAGTATAATCTATATTGTAACTTAATTTACTGTAATGTTATTTGCTTTGATATAAGCTTACTCTGATTAGTTCAAATGCAGTATAGTTTTTCTCCAGAGGTAACATGCAGTGTATACTGTGCTACCCATTTTAGATCTATACAGTATCTAAAAATATGATGCATTATGCCTTTCTTTCAATTTGTGACTCATACAGTATGTTTTCTGAGAAGAATGCAGAAATGTATCGTTATTTGAGCTAATCTAACGCTTTCAATTTGCCTGATGTCCCTTGTCATCAATTTTTTTCATTGAGCATCTGTTAAACATAAAAGTGTACACTGTATTTTATCAGAATGAGCGATCCTGACATCTGTAATTAAGCCTCCCCTGTTTCTGCTTTATTGGCTTTAACATCCCTGTCTAACAGATTGTACAAATTGCACATTTGTTTACAAAACAGGTCCAGATTGTTCTTTGAACGTCCCTTCCACGGAGTCTTACTGGATTCTACCAAATGTAAAGCCATTCAGCCCTTCTGTGGGACGGGCTTCCCATAAGGCAGTCCTGCATGGGAAATTTATGTGGGTGATTGGTGGATACACTTTTAACTACAGTTCATTCCAAATGGTGTTGAAGTAAGTGATTTCTCCTTTGTCATATCCCTTCTGATGTGGCTTCGGGAAAACGGGTCTTACCAGGGAGGTAGCCTCTATCCTGCAACTTAACTGAAAGTTTTATATGTTCTTAGATTCTTTATTAACAGTGTTATTTTCTGCTTGTAATTTTCTTATGATTAAAGAAAGTTAAAATATGGTTAATATCGATCTATATGTGATACTAATGTGTAATTTCTTCAGTTTTGTGAAAACTTTTGCTATACTTTGCTGCAAAGCATAAAAATGTTTGTGGTGATAAAACAGTAAAAGAAATCCATATGCTGATATTTGCAGATAGTACATCTAGAATCCTATTTGTGTTATTGAAGTTAATTTATAGTTATAGGACACCGGTATTTAATACATGCATTTAGCCTGTTGGTGCCCTGCCAGTAGGGTTAGGCAGATCATCCATATTTCACTTCTTCATATTTATGACAGTTTGTGTGGTGACTTGTATATATGTACAGGCCCTAAATGTGGTAAATGCAAGTACTAGGATATGTTTATTAGCATGTTTGCTCTATTTTTGTCTACCTCTTGTTTTCTTCCACACCTTTGCAATCATCCAAAACAAATCCCATCATCTTTGGTGATTTCCTTTTCTATCTCTGTCTTCTTATGTTTTACCTCTCTTCCATCTTGTTGTGTTTTAATCCACTAATGGATTAATTGTTAATTAAAATTTAAAGGAAATTAAAATCAACCATACAACCGAAAGGGAGCTCAACAATAAGTTTTCGAAGTAGTGCAAAAGATTGCAGCGTAAGCAGTTTAGTGTTTTTTTTCCTGGTGTGACTGATAACAGTGAGCTTAGCAATCTAGTTTCAGAACTTTCTTGTAAGTCTGGTGACTTTTATTACAGTCTTATTTTCTGAAATTGTTGATGGGTCCCTGAAAGAGCTGCTTCTGTTTTCATTGATGAGCATTTAGTACACTATGACTAGTTAGTACACTTGTAACAGTACAAGTGACCATGTTACTGCTGCTATCAAATTACCACGTCAGATAAACAACAGTGACTGATCAAGTGTGCACACTTTGCCAAACAGAAGTTAGTTCAAACATACAAAAGTCCCTATTTCTCTGCAGGTAGAAAATGTTTACTTCTCTATTTCTCTTCTAGCTACAATTTGGAAAGCAGTATATGGAACGTAGTACCTGTATCCAAAGGGCCACTCCAGAGATATGGACACACTCTTGCTTTATATCAGGTTTGGACTCTTCAGCATCCTATTTAATTAATTTCTTTGTGTGTGCTGTTAGCGATCTTAAAATGATTCATCATGAACATAGATTTTTGAGGATAATTTAATTTCTAGTCCCTAAGCATTTTGTATTAGTGTCGTCTTCAGTACTTGGATCTATTGCACAATCTTTTTCCAAAAATTGTGTAATACATCTAAGTCACTTACTAGCTGACCATAAACCCTCAAAGCTAAACCCACCAATAAGAGCGGGCTAATATAATTGGAACTGCAGTAAGGGAAGGCGAGCTGGGAGACAAGGGTGACTCCAGCGTGGGCGGTGCCCTCACTGACCAGGCAGCATCCCCAGGGGGGTGTGCCCCAGCAGGCAGAGCTGGGTGCTGGTAGCAGGGTCCTTTACAGCCCCAGACACGGCAAGCGATGGCACAGGTCCAGGGCTTATCCAAGGAGTCCAGTCAGGAGCAAAAGGAGACAGGGCCAGAGGCAGGACTGGAGAGAAGGCTGCAACGTATGCCTGAGGGAGGATGGTCCAGGAGACAAGCTACCTACATTGCAGGTCCAGGTCCATTCAGGAGGCAGGATCACAAGCAGTCAGGGACTGAGGGTCCATGGCTGAGCCTCGGGTGAGGCTGGCCAGGGCCGTTAAGGCCTGTTAATGACCTAAAAGCCATGACAGTAAGAAATAAATTTGTATTTGTTTTATTATTCGTAGTAAAGAACCAGACCAGTATTAAAATACAAGCTTTTGTTCTATAGTATCATTTTACTGTAAGTTCAAATGAATATGAACTACCGGCAGTTTTGCTTCTACTGGTATCATGTAGTCTGCATGCTGCTTTATTGAAATCACTTGTAAAGGTTTATTTCACTGTAAAAAAAAAAAAAGGATTCTTTGTACTGATAGACTATAGAGACAGAAATGATCTTTATTTAAAAAAAAAAGAAAAATTGCCTTTTGTTAATTTTTTAATTTTTGGCTAGTGTTAGTCATGTTTCCAAAATATAAAGGACCAAAATTGAATGCAGTGCATAATTTAGCCTTGTACAGATGATGGCAAACTTGTTAACTGTGACAGAGAAATACAGAATTTATATCCCAAATTTTCAGTTGTTTGCATAAGACACCTCCAGTAGGGAAGAACAAAAAAGATTGTGTCAAGTCAGACCAGAGTGTTCATCTAGCCTAGTCTTGAATAATGGGTAACAGCGAATGCCTGGGGAAGAATATAAGAAAAAATTACAAGAACATATAGAAGCTTCCTCAGAGTACTGTGCTAGTCTGCAGCTGGGATTTTCTAAGATAGGATAGTATTTTTGTGGAAAGATTATGAATCCATGTTTTATATGTGGTCCGAAAATTTGGAAAAAATACTTATTTTAGCATTGATACCATCCTGTGCCTAAGAATTCCAGTGTATTTAGTGAAGAAAAACCAGCTTTTGGGAAACTGATACTAGCTGGTTTAATTTTAGATAATCCCTACTTCTTATACTACTTTCTATTTATTTTCTCTGTACAACTCATGATTTTCTGTAAGTCCATCATATCCTCTCTAATTTCTTTTTCACGCTGAAAATTCCTTGCGTTTTTAATAATCCTCTAGAAGGAAGCTATTTCATACCTCAGATAACATTGTGTCATTGCCTCTACCTCTTCTAGTTCTGTTATATCCCTTCTGAGATAGGGGGAATCACAGTCTTTAGTGTATTGGTACCTCAGAGACTGATGTCATAGAAATAACAGTCTAATTTTTTCCTATTAATTCTTAACGGTATTTTAGCTTTTTGAAAGTCTGCTGTTTGCTTTGAACTGGTATTTTTGCAGAACTATCAGTTATAACCTCAAGATCTCATTCTAGTCAATTCAAACCCCACCACCGTATGTATGACTTAAAATTGTTTTTTATTTGTATGCATCACTTCATGCTTATCTATGTGAACTTTTATTTACCCTTCTATTTGTCCTTGTATTGCACATTCAGTATTATAAGATTCTTCTGCAATTCTTTGCTTTTGACCATTGTCTCAGCTATTTTGAGTAACATAGTATTGTCAAAAAAAATTGTCATTTTTCCATTCATCCCTGTGCCAGATTGTTTTTGAGTATGTTGAAGAAACAAATCCCAATTGTAGATCTCTGTGGGATACCACTAATGACCTCTATTAATTTAAGAAGTGAGCATTTTTTTCCCAAACTTTTCTTTATCAAATTATTTACTCTTGTGTTATCTGCTTTGCTCATCCCAGAACAGCCTAGTTTCTTTAAGGCATGAGGAACATTATGAAGCATCTTCTGGAAATTCCAGGTAACTGTATCAACCAGACCTTTGATTCCTTCAGGAGAATCCAATGATTTGCAAGATATAACTTCTGTTTTCAGAAGTTGTTAGGCTTTTCCTCAGTCTGTGTGTCTTATCCATCTGTTCACTGAATTCTGTCCGTTTTGCCTGTTGCTTTTCAGTCTCAGTACTGACACATTTTTAAGGAGGGAGTTTCACACTACAGACAGGGGTCAGCTGTTTTGTTCTTAAATTCCTTCAGAACTGATGCTGGTGACTTATTGCTGATTATTTTGTCAGTTTTGTGTGGTTTCTTTATTAATTTTTTTTTTACTTCGTATAACCTTCTGTATTAATTTCTGCTACGGAAATAGCTGTAAAGTCTACCATGAAGAACTCACATGGGAAAATTAACTTCATTTTATTGCTATGGCTTTGAGTTCTCAGAATACTCCTTCAGACTGTCTGTTGGCACCACAAATTATCTAGTTGGCTGTATTTCTAATGCATTTGAAAAAGGATGTATTAGTACTTTATGTATAATGTTGCAGGCAGCTCATTAAGCTGTTTCATGGCTTTATATGTCTCTGCGTTTTAATCTGCTGGAGTTTTTGAACCTTCATTTTGCAGTATACTTTTTCTTCTAACAGTCTCTGTTATCCTCCTGTTAAGTTAAGCTTGCTTTATTTTGTTATTTGTAATGGGAATTTTGCGTTTGTGGTTTTTTTTTTTTTTAAATAGGAAGCATTCATTTGATCTCAGCAGATGTCCTTAAAATGTCTTGTCCTGGTTTCAGCAGGGATAGAGTTAATTTCCTTCCTAGTAGCTGGTACAGTGCTGTGTTTTGGATTTAGTACCAGAATAATGTTGATAACACACTGATGTTTTAGTTGTTGCTAGGTAGTGCTTACACTAGCCAAGGACTTTTTAGTTTTCCATGCTCTACCGACTGAGAAGGCTGGAGGGGCACAAGAAGCTGGGAGGGGGCACAGCCAAACTGGCCAAAG
>NW_008824986.1:15235132-15281854 GCF_000699105.1 Pygoscelis adeliae | reverse complement strand
GAATAACCCGGACTAATGAAGAATAACTTCGATGAAACCAAGCAAAGTACAGTGATGATGGTACCAGAACTGATTTCACCATGAAACAATCCAACACCACATACCATCTCCATCTTTCCTGCCCTGGAAGATTATTACGACAGATGGAGCCCGAAGTCATGGACTAAATGAACTCACCGAACATTTTAGAGGGATGGCCCATAGACTGAGGGAATGATATCTCTGTGTGTGTGTGTGTGTGTATATATATATATATAAAGAGAAACCCAGGAAAAGGGGGGGTGATTAATGGACATGTACTGGAAAATATGAGACTTGCGCATGACGCAGATGGTATAGAATAAGGGGTGGATATTGTCCTGGTTTCGGCAGGGATAGAGTTAATTTCCTTCCTAGTAGCTGGTACAGTGCTGTGTTTTGGATTTAGGATGAGAGCAAAGTTGATAACACACCAATGTTTCAGTTGTTGCTAGGTAATGCTTATGCTAGCCAAGGACTTTTTAGTTTCCCATGGTCTACCAACTGAGAAGGCTGGAGGTGCACAAGAAGCTGGGAGAGGGCACAGCCAAACTGGCCAAAGAAACATTCCGTACCATGTGACGTCATGCTCAGTACATAAACGGGGGAAAGCTGGCCGGGGGGGCCGCTGCTCGGGGACTGGCTGTGCATTGGTTGGCGCGTGGTGAGCAATTGCACTGTGCATCACTTGCTTTGTGTATTATTATTATTATTATTGCTATTATTATTTTATTTCCATTATTAAACTGTTTTTATCTCAACCCACGAGTTTTTCTGACTTGTGCTCTTCCAATTCTCTCCCCCATCCCACCGGGGGTTGGGGGGGCAGGTGGGAGGAGTGAGCGAGCGGCTGTGTGGTGCTCAGTTACCAACTGAGGTTAAACCACGACATGTCTTCATATTATCATTACAGATTTTATCCTTTTAGTTGTACCTTTTAGTTTCCTTTTATGATCGGTCTTCCTTTTATATAGTGCTCCTTTTGAAGTTAAGCAAAAGGAGCTTTGTGGGAGTTTGGATGGATCTTTTGTTTTTTTTTGTGGTGGTTTTTTTTTTTTTTTTCCCCTGGCATCTGTTGCTCTTCCAGAGATGTTGAATCTGTACCTGGCATGGTTAATATTGTAGAGGTGTTTTTCAATAACAATATGAACTAGATTGTGTGCATGCCCCAACATCGACTCAGAAATTGCTTTTCTTCTCATCAGTTCCCTGATTCATTACTAATGTATTATCTGTTCTTTGAAGGTCAGATCTTTCTGACTGCTATCTTTGGTTATTAGAGTTCTTGTAGAATGTGGACCTTTTAGTTGGGAAACATTCAAGTAATGTGTCATTTAGCAGTTCAGAATAAAGGCTTAAAATCTCATTTAACCTTTTTATTTGACAGTGCTAATATTTTCTTGAGATATTCCAGACTGAAGGGTAACCATTTCAGAGATACTTTTACCAGCAAATATTAAATATAATAGACCTCTATTAATTCAGAGATCTTTTTGGATCTCAGTGAGGAAATGAACTCTTGTTAATATTAATGAAAGCTACAAGCAAGTGTGTAGTGAAGAAGCTGTTGCTGTTGTCAAAGGCACATGTTAATTGGTAATTAGAATTCACTAATAATGAACACAGCACCACTCATGTCAAATAATTAATATGTTGCTTGTACTAGTGATTATGTCAAATGTCAAAAATTACATGGGCCAAAAGGAGCTGATCATGTAAGCTGAAGAAATTCCAACTGAAAAAGTACATCCTCTTGAAATAAGTTCTGAAATTAACTTGTTAGGATAAACTTTTGTTATTTTTCCTTTCAGTTGTTCAGTCTCTTGAAAGAACAGAAAAATGATTTAGTGTGAAGAGTAGTAGAACGTAATACCTAGAGATGGCAGCTTTGAGCTGTGTTTTGAGCTGTGTACTAGTCATTGTGTAACGTTTCCTTTATAGTTGAGAGAAAAAATATCCACAGAGAAGAAATTAGATTAAGTTTTTGACTTGAGCTCCTGAGATTTCAAAGCCTAGCACTAGACCAGAGTGAGAGTACAGAGCTTGTATTGCCTGATTGTGGTGCAAGGTAAATTGAAGATGTATAATTGACTCTGTGGAGAATGAAATAAGTTACTGTGCCCATTTCCCTCAGAATGCTTCTTTAGTTAAAATTGAAGTACTGTACTACTTTATTCTGAAGAAAAAAAGATCAGAAGACTCCCACTGATGTATAGTTATAACAAGTGACTAAGACTTTTTATGCATTTATAGAGGAGAGAGTATAAAAATGTTCTTGCTTTTAAACCAACTGAACTGTTAGATAGTTTTACCTTCAGTGTCTCTTCACACTGGTTATTGGAAAAGTGCTACCTATATCTGTTAGCCATTGGTTCTCCCGTATCTTAAAGATTATATATACTTCCTGGCATCTTGATACTGAAAAATGTCAACATACTTTGAAATAATTCATAAAAGAAGTAGGATTATAAAGAGACTGAAGGAAATGGCCTGTGAGGTTTTTAAAGTAGGTACATATAGCTTTGCTAAACGGTGACTAGATAGGGAGTTAGTAAATTGAAAAAAATACTGGATCCCTGGAATAAAGTAGAAAGGGAGTTGGCATATGGGGTGAGTATATGGTCGCTGCTGGGAGTTTACTCGGTAGTGAGCTTGTGGTTGTATCACAGAATTCTACCTTGTAATTAAGCTGTTGCTAGTAGTCCCAAGACAGTGGAAGGATGACTGGGCACTGAGATTTGTTTCCCTTGAGATCGGCAATAGGAATGAAGCAAACAGGCAGGCTAACATAGTAGTAATCATAAAGATGTTTTCCAGTATATGGACCATTTTATACGTAGTCAAATTTAATCTGGCTCATTTGAGTTTTATGAATGTTACTTACAATTTTAGTGCTTTATTAAAAAAGAATAATTGTTTTGATTACTTTTCCAAATTAATTGATATTGATGTTGAGTCTGTGTATCTCTTCTGGTATTTTTTTTATTAGCCTAATCAAAACCTAGTATTAACAAAAAAAAGTAAAAACTTTTTCTGCTTTAATATGAGTGAGACAAAATCTTTCTCCGATTGGTTTGTTGTTATTCTTTTATATGCCTATTTTTGTTGGCTATTGTAGTATAATTTGGAACAGCACTAGGAATGTAAGTCTTTTCTAACTATTCTATTAATAATTATTAGCAGGTTGTACAACCAAGTTGCATAGCTTTATTATTTTATGACTTTAAATTAGATCTTATGCACAACTTGCTTTCTCATTCTGATTTGCAGACCTCAGAAGTATATGAGAAGTAGGTGAGATGAGCTGTCATACAGTTTTTGCATGTAGTCTAGATAAAAGCCTATTCAGAGTTCCTCTTCAATTAAGTGGACCTTGCTCATCAAGAGATTGGTTCCTTTATGTAAAAATGTGATATTTTTCATTCCTTGTTTCAACATTATATTCCAATTGGTTTGAAAGTTGAAGTCTAAGCATTATTGGCTTTTATGTCTAGCAGATCTAAAAGCAGATGCCTAGTTAATACTTTTATATGCAGTCTCCATTACTTATTCCTTCCTTCCAATATGTTTAATCCAAATATTAAATGTACCAAAGATCAGACTGATATCTCTGCTAAAATCCCAGCTTATACCTTCAGCAGTTTTAAAGCTCTGTTCACATAATTTTATTTGCATGCTTTTCGTCAGCCTACTTTTCTGTAAATGTAGGAATTTTCACGCAAACAAGTAAATTTCAAATTTTGTTTTTTTGCCAAAAGCACACTACCTTATTTTCCTGTCCTACATTTTGAATGCTACTGTAGTCCAGGAAAAAAGTTATTGGCTTTTAAGATACATAGGAACTGACTTAATTGAATCCTTCAATGAATTAATACCTTTAACTGTAGCCAGAAACAATGTGGAAAACTGTGGAAATAATGAAGAAATAAAGTGACAGCACTCTTGATTACGCTAACCTCCTGACATACAGATTGCTGCAGTATGTACTGTCTTGAACTTGAATTTGGTCCTATTGGGAAGCTCAGGTTCTAATATGCTCCTCATGTAACATAGCAGGTTCTTGTTCAGTGAGGATATAGTTCCACAATAAGCTAAGAATAATAAAGCAGGCTGCAGGAGGAAAAGTTAAGTGAAGACTGCTTTCCAGTCTGTCAGTCCTGATCTAATGGGAGGATTATGGGATCAAGTAGAGATGTTGATTATTCTTTTTTTTTTCTTGTGATATATAAAAGAAAGTTCTTGATGTTGCTACCATATTAAAGGAGGTCATGGTCTGAGGAAATGAAGAGGAGGTATGAGGCAGTCCTAACGCAGGTGGCACGTATTGAATGCAGAAAACAGGCCTGTGATGGATGAGTTATTGCCAGATGACTTTTTTTGCGTCTTACTTACATTTTGCTTGAAAAAAAATTCCAGAAATATCTTATTGATGTACAGATTTGACTAAACTTTTAGAAATTTCAGGTAAGCATAGAGAACAAAAGTTCTGATGAACTTTTGAGTCCTGTTAGTTTACATAAAGTTAATTTATATACTAACGCATGGGTACAATCTAAGAGAGGAAAACAGATTGATAGTCTTGTTTCAAGAAAATGGAGAATGACTGTTCTTCATGTGGTTTGTGAGTGGCATATCTTTGGCCAAATTTTCAGGAACAGATTGGACTTATATAAGAATTAAGTCAGAAAACTTGATTCTGAGAGAGAAACTTTTCTGTGCATCCATAATACAGTTAAGAAATACAAAATGAAAATTATGTGGTTATTTTAACATGATTAATTTACTTCCAATTCATTAGAAATGGATTATAAATTACTGCCTTATGCATTTCCTTTACACTTTTTTTGTGGTAACTAACAGATAAGATTCTTTTGGAATGCAGGCAGGATTTGCATAACAGTGTAGTGTTCGCAGGTACAGTCGAGCAGCTGATAAGTATTGTTCTTTTAGGAAAAAAGAAAAATTGCAAAGTCTAAAAGAATAAAAATAGAAGTTTTAGAAAAGTCTTGAATGACTGCATTTATATGAAATGTAAAATCAATATTAACCCCTGACATATGGGGTAGGGAAGAGCCTGTCCAAGGTCAAAGGAACTAACGATTTTGGCCGTCTGTTTGTTCAGGATTCAATGTGAAGTGTGTAGAAGAGTTACTCTGGTCTGCTGTATAGTTTGTCTACTGGGACTTATTACACAAGTGGGTGCTATTACTTGCTCTGTTGGCGATCTTGTTGAGTAACTTCCTTGCTCTGTTTCAGTTTTTTCTCACTGTAAAACGCTCCTCTGTGAAGCGATTTGAAGTCTTGTTAAAATGACTATGCAAAGGCTAGGTGATACTGTTGGGGCATGATTTTTCAGGAATTACCAAGTACACAGCCTTGGAAATCGGGAACACAAGACAGCTGAAGTAAAGCATACTGGATCACTGGTCATTTTTGCAATTTTTAAATCTTTTTACCTCTATTAAAAATAAGTATTCATTTACCTTTTATGTGGAAATTCTGTGGGTTACTTTGTCAGTTTTTATGAAACCTCGAATGCACAAATCGCCATGTTAATTTATGATTACTCACTTAAAGGAGAATTTATTTTTGGATTTGGAGCCTTTATTAATTTACAGAAATTAGTGCTTTCATGTAGATCCTGACTTTCTTTGTTACTGTAACTCTAAGGATAAATGCACATTGAAAGATTTTATTCTTTCCGGCTTCTAAAAGAATTATAATTTGCCCTCATTATAAAGTTCAGACTGCTAAGCCAATTGCCATTTGTTTACCAGAACTCTGTTTTTTCTGTGTCATCTGTTTAGTCACACAAAGTAAGTGACTTTTCAAAGTTTCTGGTTTTGTGTTTTTTTTTTTTTTTTTTTTTTTTTTTAAGAAAAATATTTTTACTTTTACAATTTGGATATTGTTCATGATCATCCAATGGATTATTTTTGTTATTGTTTATAATAGAAAATGAAATAAGGAAGAGGCTCTCAAGGGATATGCATGTATTAAAAATTTGTTTTCAGAGCCAGAAAGAATAGTTGAGGTTGGAAAGGACCTCTGGATATCAACTTGACCAGCCTCTCTGCTCAAAGCAGGGTCAACTACAGCAGGTTGCTCCAGACTTCTTCCAGTTGGGTTTTCAATATCTCCAAGGATATTCAATTCCACAGAATCTCTGAGCAACCCTTTCCAGCTTTTGACCATCTTCACTGTAAAAAGAAATGTTTTTTCTTATATTTAAATTGGATTTCCTGTAGTCCAGTTTGTGCCCATCACCTGTTGTCTGTTCACTGGATAATACTGAGAAGAGTCTCGCTCCCTCTGTTTTACCCTCTCCCACCAGGCATTTAATTTTATTTGAATTCTTTGGTTATTTAAAAACACACATTCTTCAAAGATGCTGATGATATCAATAAGGTGAAGAAATTAAGAGGAATTTTACTGCCTTAAATTGCTTACTTCCTCCAGCAGGCATTCCAAATTGTGACAGTTTACTTTGAGTTCTTCTGTATTTGAGTTATTCTCTTGTTTCCATTTTGGCTAGAGGAAGTGTGTGTGTCAATCATTACTCTGTAAGAGAAATACTAGATCAAACGAATGTTTTCTTCTTCTCTTGAGAAATGCGACTTAACTGTTTTGTTCAAATCCTGACTTTGGTCTTATGATTCCTGCCTTGTCCTCTCATCCTCTCTGTCCAATGTGCACAGTCAACTATTTACAGATCATATTCCTTTTTTCATCTTTCTTTATCATTATGGTTCATCAAAAATTTCTACTGAAATAATTTTATCAGGGAAAAAAGCTGATTTGAGAAAATGGAAATATCTATTGGAAAGTTTTGTTTCCATTGAAACTAACAGGAGCCATACTAGCTGTTTTGTTGGCTTGCACCTGAACAGTTGCCAAGAAACCAACTGATGTGATCTGCAGGTGGGAATGTCATGAATGAGTGAGCTGCCTACCTGCTTGGTTTACAGCAAGAAATTTCTCATTTTTGCTGGAATTCCCTACTGAGCAGGAACTCCAAATTACAAGTTCAATATACAGTGTAGTTTTATATACTTCAGTTTGCATATGGTAATATTTATATGAAATTTTCATTGAAAAACATAAGATTTTTAAAGGTTTATGTAGGTTTTTAGATAATTTTATTAATGTGAAGTAATATATCTAAAATAACCAAGGTTAATTTATTGAGTATATACTCACCTTTACTATCTGCCACTCTGATTAAAAGTGTTGCTTTTGACACGTGGTATCAAAACTTTAAAATATGAGTGTGTTGGAGGTCTTGTATCTTCTTGGTGCCTATCTGCCTGTTGTTTTGTTATCTGTTCCTTGGACAGTCTGCCTCTTGGTCTTGTTGCTCCTCCAGGCTGAGGAGTACAACTTTTAACATCTTCCATCTGGGCCAGATTCTTGACACTTTTCCCTCATTAATTTCACATGGACTTTCAGTTTTATACTTTTTGTTGTTGTTGTTTTTCATCTCATTGCTCTTGCAGTATGCTATCTTACTATAAACAGATATCTAGTATGCTTTATTCATTTAAAGGTCAGCAGTTTTTGTGTACTAGCACTCTTGAAGCTCTGTATCATGTGTATTGCGTCTGTCAGAAAGTCTCACCTTTAGCATATACCTTGATTTATACTTTTTATAAAGTTTATAAGTAAGTTACAAAGTTAGTATAAGTTTGTAAGGGGATTCCTTCTTTTCTTTCACAATCTTCGTGCTGCTTAGGACCATTTGCACTTGTATCCTTCCTACAATCTCTTCCTGATTAGGCTTTCCAGATAAATGTCCACCTTTACATGCCTAGGATGTTGTTTTTTGTCCTGTATAACTATGCATGTAATTTTTTTTTTTTCATTCTGTCTTTCTTCTACTGACTTTGGTCTGTGAGCCATTCTTTCTCCATGTTCAGCTGATCATCACTAACTTTTAAAGTGTTTTTCAGCAGCACTAGGAGCTTCTTAATCTCAGAAATACCCTGAGCGAAGCTTAGTTAAATCTGTTTTTGTCGTTGATAAAGCAGTTGTCATGACCTTCTTGTCTTTTTCTCTGTGAATAGTCTTGTGTACAGGATCTGCTGTGTCATTCATAAAGATTGCTCCTCACAGAAGTGTTCTTTTATCTGAACTTTGAATCATTTAAGCAGAACTGTGAGGAGGACTTTTACTGTCAGCTGTCTGAGTAATCGTTTCAAAGTTCATGCAGCTCTTTAGGTCACCTTTTTTTGTGCAGTGTCTTTCCTCAGTGTCAGAAATCTTTTTTTCAAATACTGTTATACAGTACCTGCAACTCCCTAATTAGCTCCCTCTTTCTTCTGTAGTCTGTTATCAGCATTTAAAAATAAATAAATAATTAGTCCACTATGTTAGCGATGCTGATGATTGGTCTTTTGAGATCGATGTGGCAGTGTAATGAATAAGCCATATGCAATCCTTTTAAGAAGAGTATTTGTTCAAGCCATTCCTTTGGATCAGTGCACAGCCTCCTTACACCTTTTGTGGGTCTTCACCAAGCTCTTTGAAATGTTGTTTTATCTCATAGGAAAAAAAATGGGATCAGACTTATATATCTCTAATCCTACTATAAATTCCTACTGAAGGATGTGAACATCTTTTGTTCAAACACCACCAGTCCACGCTAATCAGTAACACAAAGTATCACTGCATAGGAGCAACTTTAAATTCCAAATCAAGAAATGTTTACCTCCCTCAAATGAAAATATAGTTGAAAATCTTGCATATGTTTCAAGTATACTCTTGAAGACAGGTCAGACAGTTTGGTCAGTCATTTACTGACTAATCTCTCTGAGTAATGAGGAAGTTTTTCTTGTGGTCCTGGACTCTGTTGTTTGCCATCAACTGTAGGTATATAGACAGCATTATAACCCACTCAAGCCTTTGTTTTGCTGGACTAAAAGACAGTCATTCTAGTGATATCTATATTTTATATGCCTGCCAGTCTGAGTTCATCTTTCTTGACATGTATAATAATAGCATGCAGTTTACATTTTGATTTAGATCCCATCAGCTCCTTGTACAATAAGTCTGAAATTTCCACATGGTTGATCCAGACTTCTTATATTAGGTAGTTTCTTTATCTTCTAGTCTCTTCTTCTGAGGCTCAGTATTCCATGCCAAGCAAAACTTGCCAAATGTGCTAAGCCTGCAGCTTCCTTTTTTTTTTTTTTTAAAAACCAGGTAAGATTGAATTTAGGGTAAACCCTAGAATATATACATTGCAGTATGCAGAAGACAACTGCCAACTGTACAAACAGCATGCAGATGGGATGCAGAATGTGTGTGGTTCTGGGTATGTCCTAGCAAAGATTAAGTACCATTCTCAGAACCAGAGGCAGTTTTTTCTACTCAGGGTAAACTGTCCTTGAGCCAGTCTGTGAAGCCAACAAGCTGGAATTTGTTCTGTGACTTTGTATGTCTTGGTTTGCTACTCCAGATGAAGTTTGAGATTTAGTAGGATTTCCTTTCAGTTAATATTTAAGTAAATCATTCATTACTTATCAAAACAGATGGCATTGCTGTTTGAGGTATGCTGTTTCCAGGCAGACTAGAAAATCTGTTTTGCATCCCTTTAAAAGAACTCAAAGTATCCCCCTATGGGATTTGATTTTAGCAAATGTGCCCAAGAGGATGCTATACACACATTGTCCCTTTTCTTTGGGTTCTGATGACTATGAAGTCTCAGTCATCGATCTCATGTTACTTTTTTGTTAAGAGAGAATGTGCTCTCTCGTGCACGTGCTGAATGAAATCCCCATAGACCGTGTGGAAAATCACATTTTAGTTCTGTGAACTGTTCCTTAAGAAAACAATATAATATCCTTTCTGTTTAGTTTTTTCTAATAGAATGCTGCAGTATGAATTAGAAGAGCCATGTAATTAAAGTTTTTCTGCTTGAAGGAATCCGGTTGAGATTCATTTTGGTGTCATTTTCATGGCTGGGTTTATTTTTCAGAGAAATAGTCTCCTTATCATCATTGTTGGTTTAGTTTAAATATCATTGTCTGGGATTAGTATCTGATATTGAGCTGGTTAATGTAGCACTAGTTAAATGTGAAGATTTAAAGCAGATTGTTCGGTTATGAAATATTATGCAGCACAGAAGTATGCAGTTCAGATGTTATCTTTCTGTAATCCATTATTAGCTTTATCTTCTCTTCGTTTTAATTTTTACAGGAAGACATCTACATGTATGGAGGCAAAATTGAAACAAATAATGGCAATGTTACTGATGAGCTGTGGATTTTCAACATACACAGTCAAACATGGAGTACCAGAACTCCTGCAGTACTTGTACATGGCCAACAATATGCTGTGGAAGGTCATTCAGCACACGTAGTAGAGCTGGACAGCAGAGATGTGGTTATGATTATCATTTTTGGATATTCTGCCATATATGGTTACACAAGCATTGTGCAAGAATACTACATCAGTAAGTCACTTTCAAATAATTTTCATCGTGTACTGATAAAAAACATCCTGATTTTTTTTTTAAAGTCAAGAGCACTCCTGTTTTCAGAAAATATGTATTTTGCAAAATAAATAAAACCTCATCTTTTTTCCTTCAAATTATGTAGATCAGATTTCTTATTAAGCAGTAGCATGTTATACATGTTTAGAGTATAATGCCTTTGACACTGTGTTATTATATACATGGCCGTGGTAGTCTAAGGGGGTAAGGGTTGAAACCAGAAATTCCATGCAGTGGTTATTGTTGTGTTGAAACTTGCTTTTTTACCACAGAGTAGATAAAGTAAAATGAGTAGAGCAAAAAAAGAAAGGGCAAAAGAGAATACAATGAAAAGTGCCTACTACAATAACTTAGTTATTTTGAAGGTTCTTTAATGTTGCTGTAATATTTTCATTCTGATGTTCTAAATGTCATAATTTAGTTCATCATTGTATATAGGGTTCTCTCTAAAGTGTATACATATTGCTACTAGAGGAAATAAGGGAAAATTAACATGAATTTTTGTAAATAACCTGCCATTTCTGTCTGGGATTTCCCTTGCGAACTGGGAAGCTTTTCTTAGGGGTGATTTTAAATGCTAGAATTAAATAAACCAAGATAGTTTTTTCAGATACGTAGTACATCTAAGATATTATTTCAATAGAATAAACATGAAAATCTACACCTTCTGATACATTTTTAGGAATATTTATATGCCCACTAATTCAAATTATAATCTTCTCTTACTTTTTTGCATCCCTTGTTTTCTATAGACTTGATCCAAGTCTCTCAGTTATTTAAGCAATCACAGAATGCATAATAAAAAATTTCAAAGTAATATTTTTATATTAAGGCATAATAAATTGTTCCATTTTACTTTTTTGCATGTATGCATATGTATATAAATGCTGTTTAAGCAGATTTATGGGGTGGGGAAATCCCTTCAAAACAGAGAGTTCTTATGCTTCTTGATGGTAATGTTGAAATTTTATAACAATGTTGAACAAGGATAAAAGAGAATAGGAATAAGAGGAAGAGCACCATGATGTGCTTTATCCACACTGAAAAATTTGGTTAAACTGTATAAACTACTAAAAACTCTGGTCTTAGAATGATGTTTCACAACAACATTGTAAGATTTGTTATTAAAGGCTAGTCTTTTTTAAAAACTTAATTTCTGAAAGTTTTTTTTCTAACCTTCAAGAGAGAAGTTTTTTTTCTTGAAGATAAAAATATGTTGTTCTAGTTTTCTGCATGCTTGTTCACTCTAATGTGGAATTTTGGATGGAATTTGGGATTATTTGCTTCTTCACATGTGGTTTGTTTAGTCTGGAGTAGAAGTACCAGTATTATTCTCACCTATTATTGTGGTTAGTTTAATTATGAAGAGGGAAATGAAAAGGATGAGGAGTACAAGATTAATTTTGTAGTGTAAAATTTTCTGTCTGGTTGATTTTATTGCTGGCCTTATGGCTGAAATGTACAACTTGTTCCTTTTTTTTTTTTTAATGTTAAAGCTATGTTTGTGGGGGATTAATAAAACAGACTATAACTAAACATATAGAAAACAAAGAAAGAAAAAAAACCCAAACCTTTCATACCATGGCAATAAGCTTTGAGTAGGAGAAAGCACTTATTTCTCTGGCAGTTATTATGGGTCTGAATTATTCTCAAGATTTTTGGCTCCTTTCTGAAATAATTTTATCACATACTAGTGAGAAATTTAGTTTGTTAGAGAAAGCATGCTTCACTTGCATCAAATATAAAGTAAACATGTAACAATATAGGGTATTACTGTGAAAACCCATTGATTTCAGTGAGGCTACTCACGTGATGAAAAATCATTGGTGCATGCAGTGCTTTGCAGAGCATGGTCTATGTGCTGTAACTGAAACATTTCTGGTGTGAGTAGTTCTCATGTTTCATTTTACCTCATTGCATCTCTCTCCTTCCCCTCCCTCCTAAGTTAAATGAATTTTGTGGCAAACTTTCCTGAATTCTGTGTCAGCTGTAACATTTATCTACAGTTTTGCAGCTGTAGGATCATTTTTAACCATAAAATTCCAGATGGCAGTTTGAACTAAGAATGACTAGTTTTTTTGGGACTTTAGCAGCTCAGAATCCAAACTTAAAAGACACAGGAAGTGGTAGAAGTATTGCTGTGAACCCACCTGAACAGGAAAGAAAATTTGTTATAAAAAAGGGCTTCTGTGACATTATGGAAAGAAAAATTAGAGTCCCATTTTCTCTCTCTCTGCTTGCTTTTAAAATATACATTGCCTTAACATTTAAAATTGTACTGCTTTATTCTTTCTAAATGTTATCAGCCATGGCTTTTAGTTCTAATGGAGGCTATTTTTCAAGCATTTACCGGATGCCTACTGAAAGAAAGAGGCATAGAAAGAGGCAACTTACACTTTGGTTCATGTGAATTGAAACCTCTAGTGATCCAGTCCTGTTAATTAACTTTAATTAACTCGATATGTGGAATTCTGGTGCTAAAGCTTTCTTTAGTTACTGTGACCCTGATTTTCATGGGGTCCAGGTCAAGAAACATCTAAATAAGTTTAAGTTATTTGTGGATTCCCTAGCTTTTCACGTAGGTATGTAGTCCTTACTAACAAAACATGTGAATCAAATGTGTGCATGGTCTAAAAATTTCTCTGACATTGATTAGTGAAGAAAGTAATTTCTATCAAAGTCAAATACGTTCTGGAAAAATCAGACATGGTTTGCAGGCAGATTTTCATCATGCAAAAGCACAAGAATTCATTTCTACTCCAAAGGTACGGTGGTTGTTGCAGGAACAAAAGTGCTTCCTGTTGTTCTTTCTTGCTATACCTAGACTTATGACTTTTGAGGAACGAATAAATCCTGGTATGAGGTTATATGAATGATTTTACTAACTTGAACCATAAAGCTTTTCTGGGTTACTCCCCAGGGAAATTTATTTCCCTTTAGGTTAGCAATACCTCATAAACCTTCTAAGAATCTCAATGTGAGTCTCAAGGTGAATATAATAATGGTGTTTTGTTTTAGCTGAGGCTTATAAAAGGCCCTTATAGATTAAGAAACTTCTGAATAAGTCTTCTGTGATTTTATTTATTTTTTTTTTTTAGAAGACAGATATTTGTTTGGATTAGCAGCATATCACGTTTTTTAGGCTGATTTTTTTATGACTTTAGAAGTAGGTTATAGGTTGCTTTTGATTAAAAATGTTTCTTTGAAATAGTGTTAAAAGAAATTGCCCTATGATATAACATGTGTTTCCTATTCTTTGTAAGTTATCATGAGCTTCATGGTTGCTCAAAAAATTTTAAAGTTTGTCACTGCAATGAAATGAAGATGACACACTGAGGTGCTTCTTGGACATTCTGTTCTTTTTACCTAATCTGTTCGAAGGTTGTATTGTGGTAAGGACAGATCAGGCCAATATATCTAGCTTTCCTTGGATTTTTTTGGTGGATTTATTACTGCATATTAAACAAAAATGTTTTTCAAACGTCTTTTTAGAAGCAACTTTGTATCAAAATGCTATTTTAAGTATTCTGTTTTGAATGATAAAATGATTATTGCTCAAATTTGCAGTTTTTCTTGATTTGGCCATCCTAACCAGTTTCATACAAAGAAATGAAGTGAAGAAAAGGAAGAGTAAGGTTTTGTCTCTTATTTTACTTGCTTTGCATTCTCTGATGATGGAATGGTGTTACGTCTTTGGATGTGATTAACCTCCTGTGAGCAAAAGGCTGGAATTTATCACCTTGGCCATCAAAATATTTTTAAACGTAAACACCATATTTTATAATTTCTTTCAAAAATATATGAGGATTAATCTTAAACAGTTCGGGTTTTGTTCACAGTGTCATTGGAAAATTGGTTATAATTTTAGTGACTAGGCATCTTCTAATTCATAGCCTACCTTTATCAATGGCCAGTTTATATTCACTTGTTTTCTGGGTGATACATTGTTTAATGTAAGCAGCTCATCTCCCTTCCTTGAAGTCTCTTTGAATTATATTTATAGAAACCAATCCTCCATTTTGCAAGACTAATTAAGGCAACCTCATCTATTCTGCTCTCATTCTAATAGTTCATCTCTGTACCTTCTCCACAAGGAGTTAATCTCTTTTGAACATGGATGATTAGAAAAGCCTGTGGGATATTCTAGGTGAGATTTCACCAGTGCCTGGCTAAATAACCTTAACCCTACTTTATTGGGAACAGCTCACTTGGTATGTAGTAAAATGACATTTGCACTGCATCCATGAGAAAGTCATTAATGGCTCATAGACCTTCTCTGATGAAGCAGTGCTCCTACTCATTCTTCTCAGTCATTATCAACTGATGAGCTTCCATTTTATAGAAGGTCATGTTGCTAATCCCAGTGCACAATATCTTTAAATTATGTTGAATTTTGATCCATTTTTTCCAGTAGCCAAGATTATCCATTTCATTCTGAGTGTTTTTCTGCTGCTTCTGTGAATTGATAGCGTTTACATTTATGCAATTATTACACCTTCAATTTGTGAAATTGAAGTGTCATAAAATGCACCCATTCTGATCCTTAGGAAGTCTCCCTAGTAATGCCAGTACCTCTCAACATTGTTCAAAGCTACTTCTTGTTCAGTGCCCAAATCCCATTCTGTTATAATGGCTTATTTACTAATTTCCCCATTGTGACACTATAGTAAGGACATTACTGAAGCCCAGATACCGAGAACACCTATGCTTCCTTCTGTAGATAACTGTTTTTCAGGTAAATGTGTTGTAAACAGATTGGTACATTTATATTGTCCATTGCAACAGTTTCCCATTATTTCAACATTTTTTTATTTATCCTTTTTAAAAAAAAACTTTGTTCTAAACCTTTGCGTATTACTGAGGCAAGCTTAAGGTCTGTAATTGTCCAGATCTTGTCTCTCCTCCCTCTGGTCTTTAATGTCAGCACTATGGTTGCCATTCTTTGGTAATATCTAACCAGCTTTGTTTAAAATGCTTGCTACTGGGCCTGCAATTTCACTTGCTGTGTCTGTCAGAATTTTGGAATGGAGTCATACCCCCAGCTTCAGTACCTTGAATTAATGAGTTTAGCTTTTATCTCTGCTGTAATTAGTTTTTCTGTTTACATGCTTTTGTAGATGCCTTTTTTCTTTTTTTTCTTTCACTTGATCAGTCTCCTGGAAATTGTCATGGTAAAGCTGGACATGAAGTGCATGATTCCGTTTGACAAAGGTGACCAGAATATTGCAGCATGTAACTGTGTCCAGCTGTTTAGTATCTGACAGATTTAATTATCTGAAGTTATCATAGTGACTTGCCTAAGCATTTCAAGAGAAATTTTATGTGGTAGAATTCTCTGGAAGATTGCCCAGATGCTGATGAAAAATGTCAAATTACAAATGAAAAGTAAAAGCCCCTATTACTGGAATTATTTTCTTTTTTGTGATTTTTTTTTTCCAAAATTCATTTGACCTTATTTTTATACTGTCTATTAGACTTACAAATTGAAATCTGTGAAATAAAAACAATCCTATTTCCTTATTTCTAGTTTGCTTATTCATAGAGCTCTTTCTGTATTTGGCTTTTAAGCTGTTGAGGATGCAGAATTTTGCATGACTGATTTGGTAAATCGAGTACTTCATCTGATCTAATGATAGAAAGAGTGGGATCTCTTTGAGTATGAGAAGTGTTATGTAAATACCTTCAATAAAAATTGGATTTCTGTTTAAAAAAAAGATAGGTGAAGATCCATATCAATGAATTGTTTAAAAAAAACCAAAGCAGATCATATGCATAGTAATGTCTTTAAATTCAGACAGAGGTGTATTCTTTTTGTCTGAATGATGCAATATTTAAGATGCTGAAGAAGTGTGAAAGAGATCAAAACTGCATATATACATTTCATTATTCAAAATTCAGACAGCTCAACTAAATTTTAGAATGGGAAATAGAAGGAGAAACTGTAATACTGCTTTTGACTTTTACTTCAGAAAGATGTTGCTGGACCTCTGTTCTCAAGTTTAGGTAGTTATCCATAGCATATGTTTTTTATTATGCAAGAAAGAACAGCTATTCATATTTCTGCGCAAGTCATGTAAAGCTATGCAATATGCAATTTTACTGTGACAGTGTTCTAAATGCTACATGAACCAGTCAGATATAAATGCAAAATATTCTATTATGCATATGATCAACACCATTGTGTAGATTTATGCAGAGAAATAGTCATTTTTCCCTGAAAAGCATATATGCCAATCTTTAGACTGATCACTATTTAAATGAAAAAATGAGGATGGTGTTGGTGATAAACATGTATCTGTAGGTTGACTCCTCACCAACCCTCTTACATAAATTGTATCAAGTAGATCTATTTGTTAGCAAGGTAATATGTATGTAAAATACAGTATTATTGGTACAAATTTGATGTTTGTGTTCAGAGCTGCAGTTCTTAATAGATAATATTGATAATATCCAACTAGAGACTGGAATAAAATACTAGTTACATTACACTACATATAAATAATGTAAATATACTGTGTCAGATATAAACAGTGTATTACACAAATATCAGCATTCATACACACAAAAAATCAGCACAAGTCTTCCAGTTTAATCTATACTTTATAACTTGCTATAAGCACTCATTACTGAAGAAAATGTAACTTGCTTATAGAGGCAGTGCCTGGAAACCATTTAATGCAAGTAGAATAGCAACAGTAATAACTGAAAGTATGAGTCTTTTCACTGAACAGAAGAATCCGAAGGAAAAAGAGGTAATCTTAAACTACCTACATAATATCAGATAAAAATGGAAATGGAATTTAAACTGACTTTCAGATGAAGCAAGGTGTATGGTGTTGTGTGCTAGCCTTGGATAAATAACTTTTGTAATGGCAGCCAATTTAGGTTAAGAATTAGGAGACTGCTCCATTTTAGAAGTCCTTGTCCACACTTTCTATTCTTCTTACATAATCTTCAAGAGGCTGTAAGTGAATTATTTCTTCCATTTCACATCCATAGAACTGGCTGCCTAATCATCATAGGCTCTTTTGAATAGGCTATAGGAAATACTTCCTGGCTTGCTCTTTTTGTGGCTTATGTCATCAGCTGGGAAGATGGAGGGGAAAAAAATGGAAATTTCAGGGCCACAGGCAACAAGAAGTCACTTAACCTCTCTGCCTTTTTTATTGCTATGGTAAAATAGTTTCCAATTGTGTTTTATTCTTCAGTCATAACAGCTCTTGTGAATGGTTTTATTTGGTGTCTCTCTGCAGTTATTAATGATGTGATGTAAAATGTGGATTTAAGTGCCAGTTTAATGAGCTGCTATCAAATTATCCTTTTGTGAATTTTCAGCAACCGAGTAGGTATATTTGCAGTTAAATAACTAAGAAACAGTAGTTGGAAACTGATTTTAGCTCAATAATCTTACAGTTTACTAGCAAAGTGTCTATCTGTATCCATACGTACTTTGAGCTACCTTACATTACATGCTTCTCACAAGTCGCAGCAGTTCAGTTTCTGGCAGGCTTCTCCAGACAGTTTCCCCTTGATTTAGTACAGGTGTTCCTAATGCAGCTGAAGTAGCTGCAGCACTGAATTCTCATCAGCCATCTCTGGCTGGACAAAGTTAAGGCTGAGAGAGAATTAATTGTAACTCTTAATTTCATATTTTCCAAAAGGTTTGGGCTTTTTTTTTTTGTTATGTGTGTGTGCTGAACTCACACATGGGAGAGTATGAGATACTGCCTGGCACCTGTAACAATGATGTATTTGTGATTTAATTAAGAATAACAGATAATAGTCTAATAACATTATCCAACTGCAGGTATTTTGATACATTGCTATAAAATTACTTCTTAAAACAAGTCCCTAGTTATTGCTGTGTTTAGAATTACAGTGAAAATGATTTTATATACTTAAAACTCCTAGTATTGAGTGTTAGCAATAGTAAGCCTAAAACCTGTGTCTTTTGTGCATCTGTTGCAGGGTCTAACTCTTGGCTCGTACCAGAAACAAAAGGAGCAATTGTGCAAGGTGGATATGGCCATACTAGTGTCTATGATGAACTGACAAAATCTGTTTACGTCCATGGTGGATACAAAGCATTACCTGGCAATAAATATGGTTTGGTGGATGATCTTTACAGATATGAAGTTAATACTCGGACATGGTAAGTGGGGTTTGTAATGTAGGAAACTAAGTTGTTTGTTACTGAAAAAGAAAACATAAGTGTAGAGTAAAGTCACGTAGGCACCTCCATATCCTTTGCACGTTGCAGAACAGTACATTCCCTGCAACAAAATGGAAGAATTGTGGTGAGGGATTAGACTTTAGCCAAGGGATTAATGGAGCTACACATCGAAGGAATGGCAGGGAGGAAGCTTTGCACATGTTCTACAAATTAGGAAAAGGTTCTCCTATCCAGATATAACCACCATGCAGAAATAGTACACGTGTACTGTTTCCATATGGTACAAATATACTGGTGATGCACATTCAAGTGCCTGTTATATAAATAAGCAGAGAAATCTTAGAACTGTGGAAGGTTATTTTTCACAAAATTATCAGAAATCAGGGAAAATTCCTGATATTGTATAGGGATCATTAGATATTAATATTCTTGATGTTTCTATTTTTGTCAGTTCCATGTCCCTCAAGTTTATTGTAACTTATGAATGCTACTTATATGTTATGTATAGAAAGTGACCTTAAATGTTTTTTCTTACCTTAGAGATGATTTGAGTCAAGAACTATTTCTCAGAACATTTTATTCTTGCAATTTAATATTTGTGTTGAGCACTAATGGCTTAACTTTAAGCACACAAGACTTGCTCTCAGATGTTGGAAACGTGGGTTTGATTTCACTGGGGCTCTTGATTTTGAATGCCACTAACTCATGGCACTTGGCAACATTATTACAAGAATTTTCTGTCCCTTTTAATGTATTTTTAAATGGCTGGAATTTTAATGCTCTCTTATTATACTCTATTCTTGGAACAAAGTGATACTGTATCTTTTGAAGGTCTGTTCAACAGTATAATAATAATTATTGGAATATTTTTATTTCTTATATAAAAACTAATAACGAATGCTTCTATCTATACTAATGTGACATTCTCTGCAGCTTGTAGAGAACTCTTTTATTCGTTTCATGAGTATTACACTGGAAGTCAATTGTACTATGGGACTGAAAACTGGCTGAGAGAATGGGGTAATGACACTTATGTAGTAATAAAATCTTTGTTTACTGTATCTGTGACTTCTTATACTCAGTATTCAAAGGACTCGGTGAGGCAACTGAGCCAGAACATGCCACTGGCTAGGTGGGGTATGAGGAAGAGGTGGAGTCATGACAGCTTTCTCATGCCCATGTACGTGGCTTTTTTCACACTCGCATCTGCTTGTCCTCACTGTCTCTGTTTTTCTCTTGCACTCGCTCTGTTTCTCTGTCTGATCTGGCTGAGGTTCATATGTTTCACTAAGTCACAGAATCATAGAATGGTTTGGGTTGGAAGGGACCTTAAAGATCATCTAGTTCCAACCCCCCTGCCATGGGCAGGGACACCTTCCACTAGACCAAGTTGCTCAAAGCCCCATCCAACCTGGCCTTGAACACTTCCAGGGATGGGGCATCTACAACCTCTCTGGGCAACCTGTTCCAGTGCCTCACCACCCTCATAGTGAACAATTTCTTCTTTACAGATAATCTAAATCTACCCTCTTTCAGTTTAAAGCCATTACTCCTTGTCCTGTCACTACATGCCCTTGTAAAAAGTCCTTCTCCAGCTTTCTTGTAAGCCCCCTTCTTGATATTCAAAGTCTTGGTATACAAAGCTGATTACTTGTTTTATTCAGTGGCATGTGGGTTTTCATTTCATCATATAAATCAGGCATAAGCTTTATGGTTCTTGGAATGTGAGGGGGCGATATTTTAATTCCTAGTGTGAACATTATTTCTAATATATGATGGAGAATTCCAGTGTTTGTAATACCTGCATTGCTTTGCATTACTTGCATACTGCTGCAGTTGGCAACTGGAGGGCAACGTGGTGCTGGGCTTAGATAATGGCCTGAAACAGCGGAAGCACCTGCTGGCTCCTGGGTATTTCTATTACCATTATAATATCATGCTGCTGTATGCAACACTTGGCTTTGGTATAGTTAACATGGACTAATGTTTGCAGATACACGTAAATGTGCATAAATAATGAATTCGGTGTAAAGTGTGCTGAGACTCTCACATAATTTGCATGGGGTTGATATGTGTTGGAGAGTTCCGAAGATTGCTCTCATCAGTAATGCTAATGAATAGTGAAAATCATGCCCAAATTAACAAACTTGGTCTGTATTACTCTTCTACTTCTGCTGAATCTTGCGGAAAAGTTACTGTTATCAGGATGGATGAAACTCAGTACACAATATACAAAAATTAGGGCCTCCCCCCCCCGCCCCATACAATGTGGGGACCAGGGCTGGGGCAATGCAGTTGGGTGACAAGCAGATAAGTGAGTAGCCCAAAGAAAAACTGTGGGGATTGCTATTATATCCACTGTGGAGAGGAGAGAGTCCTTAGTTTTCCCCGGAACACTGTATGGCTCTTTAGGCCTTTAGTGATGAAGACAACTATTTGTAGACAGCTGCAAGGCAGGATAATCAAGACAGAGCCTAGTGTACGGCAATTAATGTAAATTAGGAGGTAGGAGCTGTAGAAGCTGGTGAAGCAAAAGACAAAAAGAAATCTATAGTCCAAATGGATAAGGACAACATGTTCTTGGTATATTACCATTCTTTCAACTCATAGCAGCACTATTCCTCTATTACTAGTTGAAAATAACTGTTAAAAATGTCTTACTCTGTTTGTTTGTCATTCCTCATTTTATATGTTGCTAACTGATGAGTTGAGACCAAGTATCACATTTTTCTGGGTAGGTACCATAAGTGTTCTGTATCAAGCTGATTCCTGGTTAGAAAAACACACTTATGTTGTGCTCTATTTTCAAAGTGTATTAATCAGAAATACACAACAAAAATGCAAGTCACTTAACAGAAAAAAAAAAAGGGGGGTTAAAAACAGAAGCATATTGGTGGATATGCTGGTGGCTTGAAAGAATTATTGCATTTTTAAGCAATTAAAAAAAAATCTCATTTACTTTCATTTAGTCTTTGGTATTTCCTTTGATGTTACTTTCTAGGGGTGGGGGGGACTCTATTTAAATGACAATGTAGAACTTAAGTTTAATGCCTTCCTCTCAGATGGTTAAACATACGATCTCTTATTACTTAAAAAATATCTCAAGTTTATTGATTGATTTTACATCGTTATGTCAAAACAATGAGACATACTTCAAACCCTCTCCCCCAAACCCTATGATGATGTAAAAATACTGAACAAATGTTATCAGTGTGATTCAAGAGAGACAGTATTATTCAATCAGAGGAAAAGATTATCAAGTCAGTATGTTCACTACAGGAAACGAATGACAAAACAGTTTAATTGTAGGTGTGAGCAGCGTGCAGTAACACAAGTGAAAGTGAGAGTCTAAACTTGAAAACTGTTAGATTACTGACACAAATAAAAGGTCATTAGGGGAATGTAAATAATATTCTGTACTGGCGATATAATCAGCTCTTCACAAACATTTCTACAGCTGGTCTACTTAACTAATTCAAGCTGGCAAAACCTACAAATGGTTATTCTCTCCCTTGGTAAGATTTATTTGCTATGATTGAATCAAGTTTGTATTCTGTTCTCTCTACTAGCCCCACACCTGCCACTTTAAAACTGTGGTATTGATAGCTCTTGGCTACTGTTGGGCCCATGTTATTGCTCTGGCACAAAGCAAAACTGCACAGACACAGGCTAAAATGAATGAAGACTCAATGTGCATGGACTACTTTTTTTTTTTTTTTGGCACTGAAATTCTGTATGTTTGAGTTTGCCAGCCTGAATATATTTATGAAGCAGTGCAAGTGTGTTTCATTGTACCTAGAATGACTTCTACCATTTCTTTTCCAGGTCTGAGTGTTCAATTAATTAAAAAAAAAAAAGTTTCTCCTTTTCCAATACTTAGGATGGTCTAATGATTCTTTTAGCCTTCTAAAGAGTTCTTTGTTGCATTTCTTGAGCAAAAAACCAACTTGGCTAAGGATATATAAAAATCAGAATTAATAATATGAATAGGTTTTCACTCAGTTTTGAGTAAAATTTACCATATCATTAATCACTTCTGAAAAATGTAAACATGATATAATTTTTTCCGAGAAGTTATTTGACAAACTTTTTTTTTTAATTAGAAAAAAATTAATGGCATTTGTCCTGGTTTTGTCTGGGATAGAGTTAATTTTCTTCCTAGTAGCTGGCACAGTGCTGTGTTTTGGATTTAGTACCAGAATAATGTTGATAACACACTGATGTTTCAATTGTTGCTAAGTAGTGCTTACACTGATCAAGGACTTTTCAGCTTCCCATGCTCTACCAACTGAGAAGGCTGGAGGTGCCCAAGAAGCTGGGAGGGGGCACAGCCAGGACAGCCGACCCAAACTGGCCAAAGGGATATTCCATACCATGTGACGTCATGCTCAGTACATAAACCGGGGGGAGTTGGCCGGGGGGCGGTGACCGCTGCTCGGGGACTGGCTGGGCATCGGTCGGCGGGTGGTGAGCAATTGCATTGTACATCACTTATTTTGTATATTCTTTTATCATTATTATTATTATTATTTTCCCTTCCTTTTCTGTCTTTATCTCAACCCACAGATTTTACTTTTTTTCCCAATTCTCTCCCCCGTTGCACTGGGGGGTGGAGTGAGCAAATGGCTGTGTGGTGTTTAGCTGCCTGCCAGACTAAACCACAACAGTCCTTTTGGCGCCCAACATGGGGCACGAAGGGTTGAAATGCTGACAGATCTGGCCAGAGCATGTTAAGGCAAATTTTATAAGCATTCATCATATTGGTTTAATAGTCACTGGTCACAATGTTGATTAATTTACTCTCAAAGTTGTTGTGCCTGCTCTCAGAGTTGTGTTATGTAACACCTTACTTGCTGTACATGTTCCCTGTTGTGCTGTCTATCACCTCTGGGAGCTGGATCAAGGATATCATTTTGCTGCACTGTGTAATACTGCTTTATGATAATGATAAAATTATTGGTCGTGAAACTAATCGGGTATTTGTACTCGGCATTGCCGTCATCTCCGTACCTCGGGAGCCACCTTTTGGAAGCTATTAATAATCGCAGTCTTTATGTTTTCTCCTCAGGGAACCAATCTATGGGGGAGACAGAGGGGGACGCTTTCCCCCACTCCTTCACCTTCCCTTCCTCCTTCAGGCTAGTTACAGCAGCCTTTAAGAATTCTGAATATCCTTGGGATGTTCAAACCAGCATGTTCCTATTGCTGTGTCTCCTGAATGTGGTTCAAGTCTTGTTTATAGTTAAACAATTATTTAAGAATGCCAACCAGAGATCAACCCCGGCGACAGGCACCGCGGCTAGTCAAACCCTGGCGACAGGCACCGCAGCTGAACCAGAGAACCAGCCTGTGCTGGTATCAGTCACCCTTACACACAAAAAGAAATACACAAGAACATCAGCTCATTTAGTAAGGGATGAAGATGAACCAGGGCCATCATGAGAACAAGAGGAGGAAGAGGAGGCAGAAGCCATAAATGAGATGGTAACCACCCGATCTCTATCCCTGAGTGAGCTGCAAGATATGCGAAAAGATTTCAGCTGTCGTCCAGGCGAGCACGTTGTCACCTGGCTGCTCCGATGCTGGGATAATGGGGACAGTAGCTGGAATTAGAGGGTAAAGAAGCCAAGCAGCTGGGATCCCTTTCCAGGGAAGGGGGCATTGACAAAGTGATTGGAAAAGAGGCACAAGCCCTCAGCCTGTGGAGGTGACTCCTGTCAGGCGTGAAGGAAAGGTATCCCTTCAAGGAAGATGTTATATGTCACCCAGGCAAGTGGACCACCATGGAGAGAGGTATCCAGTACCTGAGGGAATTAGCCATGCTGGATGTGATTTATGATGACCTGAACAACAAGCAGTTATCCAAAGATCCAGATGAAGTCAGGTGTACATGACCCATGTGGTGGAAGTTTGTATGGAGCGCACCATCGTCATATGGAAAGGACTGTTGTGGTTTAAACCTGGCAGGCAGCTAAACACCACACAGCTGTTCGCTTACTCCCTCCCCCCGCAGTGGGATGGGGGAGAGAATCAGGAAAAAAAAAAGATTAAAATTCATGGGTTGAGATAAAGACAGTTTAATAGGACAGAAAAGGAAGGGAAAATAATATAATAATAGTGATAAAAGAATATACAAAATAAGTGATGTACAATGCAATTGCTCACCACCCACCGACTGATGCCCAGCCAGTCCCCGAGCAGCGGTCATCGCCCCCCGGCCAACTCCCCCCGGTTTATGTACTGAGCATGACGTCCCATGGTATGGAATATCCCTTTGGCCAGTTTGGGTCGGCTGTCCTGGCTCCTGGCTGTGTCCCCTCCCAGCTTCTCGCTGGGAGGGCATGAGAAGCTGAAAAGTCCTTGACCAGTGTAAGCACTACTTAGCAACAACTAAAACATCAGTGCGTTATCAACATTATTCTGGTACTAAATCCAAAACACAGCACTGTACCAGCTACTAGGAAGAAAATTAACTCTATCCAACCTGAAACCAGGACATCATTTTAAATGAATGCTAAATATATTTGTTGTAACATGAGAAAATTCATAATCTTTGAGAATACATTTAATCATATTTACTGAGTAATAGCTTTACTTTATTGTTTTCCTTGTATTTTATATTGTTTTCTTATATAAATTTTCTTGATGTGTATATATAGTTTCTCACATGTTAGTAGGTATTAATTTATTCTTATATTTTGCAGGACTATTTTGAAAGAGAGTGGCTTTGCAAGGTATCTTCATTCAGCTGTCTTAATAAACGGAGCTATGCTCATTTTTGGCGGAAACACTCATAATGATACTTCCCTGAGTAATGGTGCAAAGTGCTTTTCTGCTGACTTTCTTGCATATGATATAGGTATGTATTGTATTGTATTTTTTGCATTTAAGTTTTAAATATCACTGTGTTGCTTTCTCATTCAAGCTAATGTAATCCTTTAAAGTCTTGATCCCAAACACCTTCAAGTTATAAATAATTTATATTGTAAAATTAAAAACAGGCTTTTGTTTCGTAATAGTCTTACGTTTTTGGTTTGTGGCACAAAGCACAGCAGCTAAAATGATCAATTTATAAAAATGTGCCTAATACTGTCTTATAATATGAATAGCGGATATGTCACTAAATGAATTGCAAGAATTGGTGTATTTTGGTGTTATGAAAGTGTGTTGAACAGAGACCCTAGTGGTTATTACCTCCAAGTGTTGATTGATTTTTTTTTTTAATACTGAATATCTACATAGTACTAATAAAATATGATGCTAGAATTAAAAAAAAAAAAAAAAGCCAACCTCCCCCCAAACAAACAAAAAACACACCAAACCCCCCCCAAACCGAAACCAAAACACTTCCCCACAAGTAACACTTGAGAGGTTCCTAAAAAGGTTTGGAATTGGTGGCAGTTTGGAAAATGCATTGCTCAGTGCTTATATGAAAGCACCACAATGGGCCTGAATTGAAAATCAGGGAGTGGAGTAGCCAAGGTACGCAGCAGCCTGAAAGGCGAGGCAGGGGTCGTCAGGTGGTGATGCTCAGGAAACGAAGAATGGTTCAGCTGCCACAAGCTGAAGAGCAATCTGGAAACATAGGAAGCCCACACCACACGCAGCAGAGTGTAGAGAAACAGCCTCTTGGGAGACTGATTGTGGTAGATAGCTGGTTATAGCTGAATAGACACAGGTTGGGGCTGATAGCTGAGACGAATGGATTTTACTGGATATCTTCCTCTGACATGTTGTTCTCTCCTCCTCCTGCCTCCTCTGATGCATTTCAGATTAGAGTATTAATTAAAAGATTCTTGCCTTTGAGACTGAAGTACATTACTTGATCAGGATAACTGCCTTGGTATGTGTCTGTTTCACATGGAGCAATACCCCACCCACAGTCTAGTGTGAGCACTCTTACTGAGTGGGAGGAAAATTCTGGGGGATACTCCCCCATATAGACTACTGGGAGAACTACATTAAATGAATCACGGCAATAATAGACTGTGGACACTTTTGCATCGTTACGTTAAGGATAAACTGTGTTTCTATGGACAAGAGCGCAATGAAGAAGGCTAAGCTATTTGTGCTTAGTTTCATGGGACAGAAGATAGTCTTAGGAGGATGGTGCTAAAAAAAAGTTTACTTCTGAAGCACCAAAGCCTGCTAGTATGCAGCATGAATGTCAAAATACAGCATTCATTCCCAGTTACCCGAGTTCAAAAGTAGAAGTGAATAGTAACAAAAGAACCCCATAAAACTTTGCTGACAACCAGCTGGGAGGAGGCTGGACTGTCATTCAGGGAGAATGAGATGATTGGAAATGACAGTCGATGTGAGATAATGTTTAATGGAACAAGGTATAAGTCATACACTTAGGAAATGATAAGCATTTTCTCCTACAAACTGAAGGCACGTTGCTGGAAATGACAGTAGCTTGTGCGTCCGAGTCAGGAACGTCATGTGGCTATGGAAGTTGCCTGTGCAGTCCTAATGAAAAGAAAGAAGCATTGAAGCCATTCTCAAGGCCCTGCATATTTTTGTAGAATTTTGGCAACACACATTTAAGAAAGACAAACTCAAACAGGGCTCTGCATGGCAAGTCGTGTTAAGGCCAGCTGAAGCATGAGGTGGCTTTAGGAGATAATAAAAGGATGTGGTATATTTAATTTTGCAAGAGAGTGCCTGAGATTAGAAAAGATTGTTGTTTATAAATATATGATAAGAATACACTTTGGAGGAAAACTGTTTAAGGTAAAAGACAGTCTCAAGACAAAACTAGATGAGTGTAAGCTTCAAGTCTGTAGAATGGTTCCAATCATTAGAGCTGTGCAGTTATGGAAAAGCCTCCCTATAGGATTGTGGAGGTTGTAAATCTAAGGGAATTTAATGAGTACATAATCTGTTTCCTGTCTTGTTTATTGCCACTGTTGTTCTTACTATAAATAGGTTTTCCCTTCCCTAATGTTCATGTCCATATTTTATGCATAGGCTGCGAATACAAACACATAGGTCATATTTGGGCCAAAAAACACAGCCACTTGTCCTGGGAGCTAAAAATTGGGAAATGTGTCAGAGCAGTCTGGGAAATGAACTCGTGCATGATCCTGTTGAGAATAGCTTGTGGATGGTGCCTGGATCTATTTTTGACAAGCATTCATTGTCTGAATACAGTTGTAGAAGAGGGTGAGACAAGATCCTTTTTATAGGACTACTTGATGACTCTTTATGGCTTTGTGTATCGATATCAACCACTCTGTGTTTGCTCTCATGAGAAAATAATTGGTAGATTAAGGACATGGAACACATATGTGCTATTTCCTGCCAGTTTCACTGAGTGTGCGAATAATGCCTTTTCAGAACAGTCAAATTTTTTGACTGTATCCCTGTATTACATATTCTGTAGCTTCTTGTAGGCATCTGATGGTGTGAGCTATTGATTTTGTTCTCATTTCAGTTTACATCTGGATTTAATTTTTAATGAAACAGGGCTCCCTCCTCATTTTAGAGGATTATATTAGTCTACATTTATCTGTAGAATCTGCACTTGAGAATCAGTAGTATGAGTCCCAGGATCTGAATAAGTGTAGCTTTGACTTTCACGCACCAGGAGTTTTTTATCCTACCTCATGAAAATGTTGTTGTGTTTTTTTGGTTTTTTTGTGAAACAATATTTCTGTTTTTCTAGTTGATTACAATATTTAATATGGTATTCATATTTTCTTGCAAGTCACATTCTCCTTGTGTTATCAAACTGATGAAGTACAAAAGAAACAGATGTAGTAATTACTCTTTAAAAAAAAATCTATGAAGATTGATTTGATACAAATGTAATCTTCTGTATTATTCATTTGGCCAAATTAAAAACAGTCTCACAACAAACATTAGATACAGACATACTTTTTCAGAAAATAGTTAATTATCCAATTCTTAGTAAAATAAGTATTATGGAATGGGTATATTTCAGAATTTTATTTACCTTGTATCATGAGTTTTTGAACAATGCTTGGAAGACAAAATATATGATGCTATCAGTATCTCATTTCCTAGATACCTTGCAAGTGATGGAGTATTATGCTCGGTCTTGGAAAAAATGGGTGCTGTCTGGAAACCAGCTGAATCCTAGAGATAGAGCCTATACTATTTATGTTCAGGTTGGGCTATAGAGTACTTTTGATGATATCTCTTATTATATGTGACATAATCTTATGGATGGATTGCTTCAGCTTTTTATTATCCATAAAAACGCTTACTGTTTTTCATATTAATGTGAAATAACTATTTGGGGGGATTCATCTCAGTTAAGTTTAGCTGTCTAAAAGGTTGGTTTTTAATACAATCTGGTAATCCAGAATCTTCCTCTAGTCAATGGAGGGAGATAAGTATTTCCAGAGAGCAATTAATTTTACCAAGCTTAGGACAGAGTTGCTTTCTTTTTCTTCTTTTCTGGAATCAGTCATTGCTGTCCAGGTACTGAACTTAGTCTACATGCATAAGTTTTAGACAGTTAAATGTGTCATGAACCAAGAGCTCAATTCAGTCATTTTAAATGGTTACTGCATCTGAATATTAGTTAAAGCTGAAGACTCAGAGATCTGGAGATGCTATAAAAGTATTTTGATACCCTAATTTTCATAATTTAATACTGTTCGGTGTATTTACTTAAATAATAGTAAACATATGATTAGAAGACTGCTGTATAAAATGAGCTTTAGAAACCTGGCCTTTGGTATGCTTTTGTCCTCCTCTGATATTTTACCACCAGACTTGCCGCCAAGTTGCTCTAGCAGCTCCTTAAAAATCCACAAATGGTTATCCTCATAGCGATGAGATATTTTTCTGACCGTGCTGTTACTGCTTACATTATGCTGAAAGAAGAACCTTGGCAATGGGGACAGGGTTGCCACTGGGCTCAGCCTGGCATGAGCCGAGCTGGTCAGCTGGATGCTCTGGTTGACCTGTGGTTTTCTAACTGGTGTTGGTTATGGCTTTTCTTTATCTGCTGTTCACTAGAGTGCTGTAGTTACCTGCGCAGTACATAAAAAGAAGCTGAAGGGCCTCAACTGGTGAGATCCTGCCTGTTACAGATGTAACTGTCAGTGTTCAAACTAGGATGTTTATTCAATTCTTCCATTATAGCATTTTGAAAGATACTCAATGACAGTTAATACAAACAGAGATGTGTGTGTCTCAATGTGTGAAGTATGGCTGCATACTTGTAATTAATGAATAGGGATTTCTCTTTCAAAATAAAATATTATCTTGTTCTTCGGTCTTCGCTGTGTAATTGAGAAACTATGTGTTGGGAGAACTGAGGGTATAGCTCCTAATTCCTACTTTGTAATATATAAAAAGTGCATACCTTTGGGAGACTGAGACATGGTGGAAAGAAAGTAGGTAATCACCACTGACTTTAAATCCTACAAAGTGCTTAGACCTCACAGAGATTAGTTTAAATAAATGTGTAATAGAACTAGAGAGGAAGAGTGACATGCGTCAGTATTGATGTTTTGCTTGTTTTCTTCTCGGTACAAAGTTTGACATTAGTTCAGTCTGCTTTTTTTTCTTCAGGAACAAAATCACATGAGTCAGTTACTGTTGGCCTGAAGTTCACCACTGTGTTTTCCGCGTACATAGTGGTAGAGTGGTTCAACCGGGCTAGTGTGCTGGGGAGTTTTTTTCTGAATACTTAACTAATTTGATTATATACATTGTCTAAGGAATAGAATACACTTCAGAGAGAAACCATGGTGATCTGTGTACCGTACAAAGCTCAAGTCCAACTCCTGCTCCAGACAAAGTATAATTGTTTTGCACAAGTTAGTCTAATGAGTACACATCTCCATAACTGGTCCTAATTCTGTGAAAGGATAAGAGTAGTGAAATAAATAACATTTCAGGCAAAGTAGTTCTTAATTTTTTAAACATTTATAAACAAAATGAAACCATTCCATTCTTTGACCATGACTAAGGATTATTTGATGGAAGTTAGGAAAATTTGAGGACATGCTTTTACATAAATTTACATGAATTTGAGCAAAAATAGCATACTTGCATCGCTATTGAATGGGCTCCAGTGTAATCAAAATGAGCTAAAAACTATTATGGATTCTGCTTGCTGCTATTGGCTTTCTGGTGTTGCAATAATCATGGAAAGCCCTCCCAGAGAAAATAGAACTCACAGAGTTTGTCCTGAAAAATACCAGCAGTTACACTGTGAATATTCAGTCACATTCCATCTTCTGGGCTATACCAACAATCAGCTTTTTGGAACAAGATTGTATCTGGTAACCAGATTTGGAGCAAGAATCCTACCTCGCTCTGTTTTCTCCTGTATGTTTGGGAAGAAAAGAGGGGTGCAGCATTACAGCTCTGTTTCTTCACTTTTATCCTCAATCTTTGTAGCTGGTATGAAGGTTTAAAAAACACATCACATGTCTGTCTTCCTTATGCTGCTCTATAATTAATGTTACAGTACTGATAAATGTATTGTATAAATCTGATTTATAATTTGTATGACGTTAGCATTACTGGAAAGCTTCTTTCTCTCTAAATGTGCAGATGGGTAGGTGGAAGGTCGTGTCCATGTGGGTTTTAATTTTCTGAAGGAGAGCTCAGTTTTCAACCTGGGGAATCTGATGAAGGACTACTAAAAATAACACCCCCCACACACACACTATGTATTTATATACATATATGTATTAAATACATATTTGTATATATGTATATACACAAATGGGAATATGTGCGTGTTGAAGAACTTGTTTTCAGCCCAATTGCAGATAAAAAATTTCAGAGGTGTACTCTAAAACTTTAGGATAGACTTTTTTTTAAGTATTAGTTTGGGATTAATAAGACCCCTTTTTTTTTTTTTTTTTAAAGTTGTAAAACTGTGATACAGGAGCCCCCCTTGTGCTTAAAACTCTTGCATTTCTATTCCAATCAGAGCTTAGGAAAGTAATTTAGATTATATTTTATGAGTATTCAGATGCAAAATTTGCAGATAAAAATAGATTAATTGGACATACAGAATCAGCATTTAAAACTGAGATTCTAACTACTGAGACTAGTATTTAAAAAAAAAAAAGAAAAGAAAAAAAAATGCTTTTTGTAAGAGTAAGGACATTGATTTTAGTTCCTGGCCAAATCGTAACGTTAGTAAATATATTTCTGTATGCCTAAGGCAGTTCCTGTAGTTTCAGTGTATGAAGTATTCAGTCTCTATCCTTTTGTTTCACATATGCCAGTTGCTAAGGTATCTGGATACCCTAGAAATGTATACAGAATGACTGAAAGGGAACCTCTATAAAAGCCAAAAACTGAAATAATTGGAACACAGCAGCTGCTTGCATGCTCTCTCCTAGTGATAGTTGTATTTCAGCATTGTTTGTATCTGTGGGAGAAGCACAATAACCCACACATTAAGATAATAATATACTCTGCAATGTTTCTTTTGTAAGTCTTGTTACTGTCTGGATTTCAATTTATTATTATGGATTAAATAATATGCAAATTTAGTTGTTTATGAAAGACAATATTGCATGTGAAATATTACGTTTCCTCTAGGGTATTCAAACAAAGCTTAAACTTTTTCCTGTTTGGAAAAAATTTTCAAGATTGTCATGAGACTAACTTCCGTTTTGCTTGTAATCAAACATCCTGCTTGTATTTTGTAATAAAATGAATTGTTTATTCATAAATTGTTTGCTTGTAAAATAAGCTGTTTCAACTCTAGTCTTTGTCATCAACAAAATGAGTAAGTTTAAATGTCTATAAAGATTTTTATTTCCACCCTCCCACCCCCCCCAGTGCAAAACCATCTATTTTTACAATTCTCCCTCCTTCTGGAGTTACAAATGGATTATCAATGTGTTATCACAAAGAAAATGTAAAGCAGCAGCTGTGATAGATTGTTTTATGTGTTCCTGAGCCCTTAAGTCATAAACGTAGTTCTGATGTTGTCTGTAGTAGCAGTTGTCTCCATATCACTGTGCTATTAGAAGAGCAAAACCAAAATAATACAATGCACTAATTGCTCCATTTAATAGTAAAGCTCAAGGCTGTTGGTTTTTTAAATATTGCTTGGGGAGTCACTGTTAGGTATATAGACTCTGCTGTAGTTGTTAGATCTATAGTTGAAATTCAGTTCATGCTGTTTCAAACATGTTTGCCTTTATGTTTTCCTGAGAGTAAGGAGATTTTTATTATCTGAGTAAAGAAAAATATTTATGCAGTGTGGAATGAATTGGAAAATAACTTTTTTGTTTGTACCTAACTTTCATGGTGCTTTAGTTGTTTATAGTGTTTAGTTGTCCAGAGGTACAAAAAAAAGAGAACTATTCAGAAGTATAATGTGTGTCCGTAATTTGTGAACCAACATTTCTTTTACCAGCGTAAAACTAACTGAGTTAGTTTTAAGTAAAGAGAACATACAAGTATAATCTGACATTGGATTCTGTATAGTACGTAAGGATGCACTACAGGTGTTACAGAAAGTGTGATTGAGCAGAATCATGTATACATTGGCATTTCAAATCTATTTAAATAGTTTAAAATTGAGAAATGGTTTGATAATGTAAACATAAAGTGGGTAGTTTCGTGTATCTTTTCTTAAAGCATAGCTCCAAATTTAGTAAAAGGTTGTCACCAAACCTGCCTGCCAGTGCAAAAAACCAGCTGTGATCCTGGAAGTAAAATATAGAACACTGGTCGCCCCTTTTTTAGAGACTGTCCTAACAACTTCCGCTCCCTGTTTCTAACAATATATATATATATATTTTTTTTTTTTCCTGTTTAGTGGAACAGCATTAACTTGGAGTGGTGAAGAGTTACCTAGCTTGAAGGGTTAGGGCACTTTCCTCAGAAATGAAAGCTGTAGGTTTAAATCCCATTGGGTAGGAAATGAACCTGTTTCTCCTACATCTTGGATCATTACTCTAACTACTATTAAACTATATAAAATAAGTCTTTTTCCTTTTATCATATTTCGGAAGTATGAAGCCTTTCCATCCTTTAAAGGACATTCTTTAGAGGAAACAGTGAGTATCACTTTGAGAGAGTTCTGCCTGCAAGGTCTGAGTGGGCATGGTGCTTCTGTTCAGTCTTGAGTGCAATATTGGGCATTGCAGTGTGGGGGAGGAAAATGAAGATGAGGTGTAAATAAGTTTCTTTTCTGCTCAATGCTTACAGTTTTTCATGAGTTTCTGTCGTGTTTTCTGCAAAGGGAATATTTCAGTTCCTTGATGTTCTCTTACATTCTTTTACAAAATTTTGTAGATTTGGGAGTGAGTTGTCAAGATTTTCATAGTCTTTTTAGTTGTTGAAAATAATTGAGATGCCCATAATACATTTAATAAATCAGATGAAGAAAGGGGAGAGTAATCACCTTTAAAACAGCTTGTAGATGTGTGGTTCCCTTAGATTTTCATAAATAAAATTTGAATTGGAGGTAGTTGGATGCTCAACTTGCATAATTTTCAAAATTGCTTTATTAACTTAATTCGGACATGAATTTAATGGAGCTGTGTTAACTTGTGTCCGCTCCAGTTCTGCCCTAATGTTTAAATAACACATTGTTCAAAATCAGATGTGAATGGTAAGTGCAAACTTTATACTGCCCTCCACTCCTAAACAGGTTTTTAATGGTATGTTCAACTGTATGTCTGAAAAGCAAAAGTCACTCATAAAAAGACTTGCAGGACTAACAGGATAGAGCTAGGAAGCTATATTTCCCCTGTTTTTCCTTCAGTCGTATTTAGGTAAATCTGATCTTAGTTAAATATTTTAAAGCAAATCTGTATTGTAGTATTTTGCTTATGTGACTTTGTTGATTAGAAATGTGGTCTTTTTTTTCCCCAATAAAATCATGGATACATTAATGGGATACATTCTAGTAATGTATGAATATATTATACTGGTATAGCATATTCCTCTTACCCTACTGTATATGCTATTATAGTACCTTTGTATTGATGTAACTGGTTGTAATTTTAGTGATCTGAGCAATGGAGCCTTAATTGTGCCACAGTGAATTCTCAGGGACTCCTTCTCTGTGTCTTTATGTCCCTCGTAGACAGCCTGGATTCCCATCTCTGTGAAATTATCCTTACTGTTGCAACACTGAGAACTTTTCTATAAAATGCCTTGGTCATGTCCTCTGATACCAGTAATGCAATATTGCCAGTAGGATGTAGATGAGAAGGATATAGGTGGCTGGACAAAGTTTAGGGTGTCAAGGCCTGTCCTGTTGGAGTGTGGACCCTGGAGAGCACTACCCCGTACAAAGTTCATTCGGGGTTTTTCTCTGCCAGCATCAGCTGGATCACCTCAAATCTGGAGCATTTCTGTGGTGTGTTTCATCACATAAGTAATTTGTATGGCTGGTGAATTCACGCTCGGAGCCACTTCTGTATCATCTGGTAACCATTTAATCTATACTAGGGAGGAGTATGAATCTTTTTCTTATAATGATATGATGTGGTAGAACTTGTTCTTGAAGCCTTACTAATAGAAAGGACAGCCCCTGTATTCCTCCATGTACTTTCAGTGACTAAAACTTCTGCTAATCAATTTGGAACAAATAGTATCATTCCTTCATCTGCTGAGTAACTCTTTCTATTAAAAGCAGTATAGACTTCCATGTACAATATATTATACCTGGATACATACAAAGCCTATGATAAATACCACCAATACCATATCTTCCACTTACTATCTGTATAATACCTTAAGAGTGCATGACATTTTACAGAGGAAACTATTTTATTCTTTACTCCATAGAGCTTACCATCCTTATTAGACTTAATACAACAAATACAACACACAGAAGGCTGTAATAGCGATAAACAATGTTGAAACTCGTACTGCATTTGCTGTTTGTCACTTTCTTCTTGGAACCGTACAGTAAGTCTGGAAATTTTGGGTACTTTGAAATGTTCAAAAGAAGTTTGAAGATAACGGGCAGGGACGAATTCTATTTGATTCTTTACGAAAACCCACCAAAAATCAGTTGGTTAACTATCTGTATTTTGTACTAACCAATCTGTACAGAGAAACTCAGATCAGGAATTTAAAGCTGAGCAAAAGTATTATTCTTGCACAATGCTCCGTTTAGTGTTCTGTAGTCATTGAGAAGGCTAGGAGGAGATAAGAGGGAAGGCAATTTGTAACGTGCTTCCCTCCCCCTTTTTTTTCTTGTACTCGATTGAAAAGACCTGCCAGTTTGACAAATACCTTCAGCAAGAAAGGAATTATTATATCTTCAACCCTCAAGGGTTTCTTATCTCAAAACCGACCTTTATTATGGTTTTATGGTTTTCCTTCGGCATTAAATCCCACTTTTTCTTAAATAAATTTCTAAGTACAGGAAACACTATATATTTGTATATATGTTTGTAAAAATACAAAAAATAATGTGCAACATTTTCCAAGATCAGATGAAAATTTAGTGTGGGTTTTTTAAATTGTTTCTTTTACCGTCAAAGGCATATGAGCTCAAACATGCTGTTTCTGTTTATGTGCAATGACTTACAGCAGCAAGAACTTGATTTTAAAGTATAACAGCAAAATCTTGCTGTTAGGTTGTAGCGTTAAAATGTTTGCTTTTTATAGCTTTTAAAACGGAAATATTTTCTTGAAATAGAAATTGAATTCACGATTGTTGAACATTTATTTCCGATAAATAATATTGCTCTTAGTCTGAATTTCTTACATAATTCAAACACCATGGAGGCATCAAATGCCAGTGTTATGCTGGGATATGGGCAATACGCAACTTTTATATTTAATACTACTCCTACCTTCACCTGAAACTTGTGATCACAAGTAATTAATTGGTGCCCTAGCACTGTGATCTCTTCTGTTGAAACTGTTTCAGGAACAATATCTCTCTGGCATGTATGTACTTTCACCATTCTATTTAAGTAGACAAAATAAAAAAAGAACAATTGTGAAAGAGGAAGTGTATTAATACCATAATTTTGTGATAATATAATGTTAGCGATGATAGTGACAGAAGGTAGAAGTTGAGAAAGAGGCAAGATTTTGGGGATGCATTGGTCCTGTAAGACAGTGAATTAAACTTACTATACTTTCTTTTTCTTCAAACTACTAAAATAATTTAAAGTCTACCATCTGATGTTGAAATTATTGCTGTTTGGACCATCTGTGTTATTCTGGTAATAAAGTTTCTGTTTCCAATTTATAAAAAGATGCAATTGATTTATCTATCACAGCCACAGTCTCTCTCTGACTCTATGGGCTCAGGCTGTGATTCTGTGGAAGCCTAAGTCAATCTAGTGGCGTATTACTGCGGTTTTGCCTGTAGCCATGCTGTCCTGCCCCCTCTCATGTGCCAAGTCCACCCTTGTGTGACCTTGTACTGAGCTGTTTCAGCATGGTATGCTAATAGGAAGCTAACTGGACAAAGTGCTGCCGTGAATAATTTTCTGCATTAGAAGTGCCCGAACAGCAGCACTAGCAGAGATGAACTGTTCTAACAGGGGGAATGAGAACAGCGCTAGCATAGCCAGTAGTTAGAGTGACTTAGGCTCTGTGTGACACCAGCCTGGAGGACAATTTGTCCCTCCATTTTTGTTGTTTTCAGCTGGGGAGGGAGGGAGGAGGGGTGTTTGGGTTTCATTTTGTTTTTTATTTTTTAACTTTAATCAGACTTCCTTGAAATATGTGGTCTGATGATGATATTCTTTTTTTTTTAATCATATCTATAACTTGCATACATTATTCCAAATTTTAAAATTAAGTGAGTATACTCACTGTGGCTGTCATTGGAATCTTACAGGTAAATAATTCAGCAATATTAGGTAAAAATCAACCTCCGTAATAATTGCATTAAGACCCTGGAAACAGCTAGGTTTCAGATGTGCTCCCCCCAGTCTTGCTGTATGCCAGCGACCTTTTCTGACTGTTGGTCCCTATAGGACACTTCTGCTTCTTTGTGGTACTAACTCTGACTGTGCAGCTTCTACAGGCATGTACTCTGTTTACTTCTGTATATTATGGAGAGTATGCTGAGCAAATAGGTCATTTTTATTGTGTCTTGGTGTCCAAATTGATAGCTTTGTGACTGGTTTAAAAGAAAAAGTGTCATGTTATTCTGGCTTCAAACCACATTAAGGCAAAATGCAAGTAAGTTTTCACTGAGAATATCTGAAAGGATAATAAAATTATCAAAGACCTAAATATATATATGTGTGTGTATACGTACACATATATACACACACATATATAAATAAAGCCACACTTTTATTTGGATTAAATTGGAGAGGTCTCTCTCCCTTTAACTCCTTTTCGACTTTGGATTTAATCCTTATCTTTGTGTGTATAGCAGATTTTTTTTTTAAATGAGAAAACTGTAACCCTCTGTCTGATGTGAAAGTTTTCGTGAAAGTTTACCTTACCTGTCTCCAAAACCTGTTATGATGACAAATTCCAGAAATGCTTTGCCTGCTCTGTAGAGAAGTACTTTCTTTGCTCCCTTTTAAAGGGATTTTCTTGAAGTTTCAATCTCTAGCTGCTCCCTATTTCTATTACTGTGGGGTTTGAATATTTGAAGTCAGTAAAGTTCAAGAAGGAGATAATGAAGAAAGACTAATTGTTCTAAAGAACTAAAATCCCAGTCAGGACAGAAAAATGAAACCACACCAAAACCACATTTGTAAATGCTCCTACAGCAGTACTAAAAGAAATACACTTGAATAGTTAATTTGAAGTGAAGATGCTGATACAACATTCATCTCAACTACTTGATGAAAGGAAAGTAATTAGTAGCATGCTTAAATCAAGATACCAACGGTAAGACGATAATGAGATGGGCTGCACAGCTGGAGGAGTGGTAGTTTATCTTAAAGCACTTATGAAAAGAAATGTTTACTGTCACAGATGTTCAGTGAAATACATATGAATTTAAATCCTTTGGCTAATTTGAGGGTGTGTAATGTTAGGGCAATATTACTGATCACTTGATGACAATGATGGCAGTGGGTGTTGAAACGGGCTGTGAAGGCTGAGAACTGTATGATAATGGACTCTTCTGTGAGTGTCCTCTGGCCTTGATAAATGCCATGATAGATGATTGTTGCTGACAGGTTCTTGGAGCATCTACTCAACAACTGCATCTAAAAGGAGTACCTGTTGACTTATTCTTGAGCAATGCAAATATAGCTTCTCAGAACTAGTGACTGCAGTGTGCTCAAATCCTGCAATTTCTAGAAATGTAGAAGAATCTTTATGCATATGAATCCTTTCTCCAGAAAATCCATCAGTGATGCATTTAAGAGGGGGATCTACCTAAAAATCCAAAGCCTGCTTAAAAAGAAATGAAGAGAAGGACCAAAAATTCCAAAATGGCATTAATGGAGTGTGTTTAAAGACTGATAGTGTGTATATCACTGATCTGTGATATATGTTGATAAATGCATATCAGTGGAAATAAAGATGCTAAAAGGACCCTATGAAGTCCAAATAACTAACATGTTTAAACAGCAGAATAAAGCAGATTATTAGTAGAAAAAAGCAGCTCAGCTTTCACCTAGTGACAACAGAAAGAAAAAGTCTAGAAACTAATATTCAGAATGGTTTTAAATACGTCAGTCGAATTTTGTTTCAGAGTTTGTGAGACCAGTAGGTGATGAAAGCATGTTAAGAACATTTGAAAGTCATGAAGTATAGATGGTCTGTTTTTACTATGGAGACAGCAGGGGTTACCAGTACTGATCCCTCTGGGAAAGGAAGGTCAATAGGCAATAAAGTTAGCTGATACTTAAAATACAGAGGAGTGTCTGATAAAATCCATTTTGCATATATTTTGCTGAAAACTTTTGGAATTATTTATATATGTTTTCATATGCTTTTGTTTTGTCTTTCAGCTTGTGATGAATGGAAGATTTTACCAAAACCTAATCTGCATCGAGATGTCAACAGATTTGGTCACACTGCTGTTGTCAGTAATGGGTAAATGAAACGTATTTTAAGTTTTCCTGACTGTTTTTCTGAATGATAAAAACTGTGGCAGAAATTATGCTTATGTGAAGTATGGCTCAATGATATACAGCTGATGTAATTTATTAACACGAAAAGTAGTGCTTATCAGGGACTTGTCTTAGATAATCAGTATAGCTAATTATCAATTTGACATGCTGTGGAATCTATGCAATGACATTTTATATGAACCTTCTAGTGTACTGAGGTGTTTCCTCAGTATTGTGGACTACACTGAATTTGAAATTCAGTACCAGCTATAATCTTCAGTTAGATGTAACGGGAGAAATCTTTTTCTCTTTGCAGCATGCTATAATTCCTTGTTCTTCTACAGTCATAAAATCAAAAACACGTAATTAAAATTTGCTCAGAAAAAGCAAGATTTTGAAGATACTGAAACAGTGATCATCATTAACCACTTGCAGGAAGTAAAGCCTGCCCGCATCTAGACTATATTAAGTATATTGCTTATCCTCTATAAAATGTAGCATACTTTCATGTCACTTGTTGAGCTCAGTAAAACTTCATCATCTAGAAACAGGAGATGGAGTGGATCTGGAGTTTGCTGGATTTGATGGCTGAACTCTCTGCTTCCTCCCACCCCAACCCCCAAAGATAAAATTGTAGGACAAACGTCTCCTTTTTAGTGGAAAAGTTGTAGAAAACTGTAGTGGGGTTAAAGAAATTTCTGCTGTTTGCTTGTGTCAGTTTTACTATTGCTGGTTGCCAAATGGCCTAACGTCTGACAGTTGCAGTACTACAGATTATTGTACTACTGATCATTCCTCTTCTACGTTATTCATCGTGCTAATAAACTCAGTATTTAAGTAGATGTGGGCAACTTGCAGATCCTCTGCATATGGATATTGTATAGGTCAGAAATAATGGTGGTGATAAGTAATACTACAAATAAGAGTTTGACTGATTTTAACAAAAATAGCAGTAAGTTGTAACTCTGTACACACAGCACTTGAAATTACTCAATGAACAGATTACTTCATTAAGAGAAAATTGCTTGGAATTAATGAATTCAGCAACTGGTGATTTGTGTTGTTTTAAGATACTTCGAGAACTGTCACTTTCAGTGAATTAGATTCAAGGTGAAAATGCCCTTTTTTTTTTTTCCTGAACTTAATGGTATTTTTAGTAGGGTTTTATGTACAAGAAAGTGTAATACGAGATACTCTCCAAAGATTTCTGCTATTGGTAACTGTATGATTAATTCTGTTTTAAGAGTATATGATACAACAGATATACAGGTTCTTTATTATTATCTTTTACCTGAGGCTGTTCTTAATTTTAAATGAGAAAGGTAAGGTCTCAAGTCTAGTCTTCTGGTTCTGATGTCAGCAGCTACTACACCGGAAATGTTACCAAAAAGAAATATCCATCTGCCAATTATTACTGGCTGCCTTTGAAATCTCCTTGAAGAAAAATGTTCTCATTTCCTGCAGCCCATTATTTCACACTCTGTTCTCATTATCTAACTCCAGAAATGAGTAGTTTCCTCCATAGCGCTTCTTTCTTCTTTCCAGACATTTGGTATATGTCACTCACTAATCCATATACCACAGTGCACTTTGAACAATTTTTTTATTAGTCTAAACTTCCATGGAGAAATACATTGAAAAACTTACCAATCTTTGTAATGGAACCACTGACAGAGTTTTTATTAGAGAGAGGTGAAGAATGTTTTTTATAATAATATGTGTTATTTTTTTTATTGTATATCAAGATAGCTAAAGAAATCAAGAAAATGTATCTATAGCTACAATAACAGTTATATTTGCTTGCTTTTTCCTAATAGGTCCATGTATATATTTGGGGGTTTTTCAAGTGTTCTTTTGAATGACATCCTTGTGTACAAGCCTCCAAACTGTGAAGCATTCAGAGATGAAGAGCTGTGTAAAAACGCTCGTCCAGGGATAAGGTGTCTGTGGAACAAGAAACACTGTGAATCCTGGGAATCTGGACATGCTAATAACATCCTTAGAGCAAAGTGTCCTAAGAAAACAGGTAAGTGAATTATAGTCTTACAGTGTCAAATTTGCCATGCGATGTAGGAGATGGGGGGGGGAGGGGTGGGAACCCTAAAATGCCCCTCGAAAGACCAACCAGGTGGAACTAGTGATTGGACTGTTAAGACTGTTCCTCTCTGAGAATACCCAATGCAAGAGATGTATGGATTAATTTTTAAAATCGTTCAATTCTGGAGGTTTTTTTTAATTTCAAATACAGGGAAGTAGGTGCAAAAAAGCACAAGTTTAAGATGTTAAGGGATACAAAACATAAGAGGGTTCAAAGAGAAGAATTTACTTAACTGGGGAGCTAAAGCATAAAATGACTTTAGATTGGATTTGGCTCAGTGTGTTTGAGGCATTTATAAAAGGGTGAGCTTTGAATTATTGTAGCTGAATTAATTTTCCTCTTTCTCCACCTTCTCCTGTTTCGGGATATATACACACACACACATACACACACACATATATCTCTCTCTATGTATATATAAAAAAGCCTTAATATTTTTCTGATTCCAAGAAAGCATAACAGCAATCAGAGCACAGATGGACACTGCAAGTGATATCTGGCATGACAGGCATATGGCACTCTCATGTCTGTCTGTACCAGTAAGAGAGAGGGAAAGCATTGGTGCTTCAGGTAGATTACTTATCAAACAGGGGTATTTGTGTAGAAGAATATAGTTCAGTCACAGCTGGAAACAAACTTGAGGCAAACAAGCCTTTGCTGCAGTATGTCAAAATGGATTCAAGTTTGTCATGGGAATTTCTATGCGGCATTGTGATAGCTGTTTGAAACAGCAATTTAGCGTTATGAATAACTGTTGCACCCTATTCCTAAGTATTTTGGCTTGTCACAAATAAAGTGCTTATGAAAGTGTTGTTCTTATACTTCACATGAATAGAATATGCATCCGTGCTACATATACCTGCTATTTTTTCTGTGCATCTTTCCTTTCAGCACAGTATAAAATTGCTAACCAGACTTTGGCTGTGTGCTACATGTACAAGCTACCATACAATTAAACTGCCAGTCTACTTTTACTGTTTGTTAAAAAAATATTAGCTCTGCTATTAATCAATGCTTCAAGACAGTTTATTTTTCTGTTAGCTTTTACTTGTTTCTGAACTGGATATAAAGTTGCAAACTTGGAAAAAAGGTGCATTATATAACAAAAAGTTTATCCAGGTAAAGCTTTCTGAAGAACTGCTTTTGTACAGTTTCATAACATTTAGAGATCTAGAATCTAGAAAGTTTCAGCTCTTTATAAAAAGAAACATTTTGAGGTACTAAATTAAAAAGTAATACAGATGAAAGTGGATCTTACAAAAAGCTGATCATATCAACAGGTGTTTAAAAAAACAAAGCACAGAGAGGCTGAAGGAAAATAAAAAAGTTAGAGCAGTTTCTAAAGTACAGCTGCTGCAGTGGGAATAAACTACAACTAAACTTGCAAGAGGTGAGGTGTGTAGAATTCCAGTTCCGAAGAAGTTGTGTGGGCAGCACTGCTTCATTGCTGCCAAATCCTTCCAGCTTCAGGTGGTAATATTCTGCCAAAAGCCAATTTTTCATATATTCTTTTATACCACTTGGCTCAATTGTTATCTGGTTGAGAGTGTCATCTGAGAAACTGCTGATAGCCAATATTAAAGGATAAGCAGAAATTTTAGTGGGTTTTCAAAAGATCAATTCTTGCATAGCAAGGCTTCCCTGGCAAGAGAATCTTAAACTTGCATGATCCTGGGACTAAAGAAGCCAAACCGCACAGGAGTTAAACACGGTAATCGGTGTAGGAGATGATAGGAATTCTATTTTGGGTCATGGTGATTTTTCAAGTTTTTGCTGCCTTTAAGCAGAAAAAATAATTTGTGTCCCAAACCATTTTAAATAATATACATTTTAGTCCAAGTCCTGAAGGCTTGTATTAAGGATTTAACATGTACTCTTCCTCAAATACGTTTTGTAGAGAAAGGGCAGAACTATAACTTACCAATCATTATTAGGTTTATAAATTGATTTATAAAGACTTCAAATGTCTGTGTGTTGCTAATATCTGTCTCAGATTTTTTTCATTTACTACTTTTACCTTTGTCTTCATGCATAGCAATCTAATATTTTTATCAGAAACCTGCATCTGAAGAAAATCTTTCTTCTGTGTTAAAGGAGCGAAGAATGAATAGTTTAAGAAACTTTCTGATACTCTTAATTTATGCACTGTGCTGAGAGTTTATATGCTGCAAATCAGTGAATATTCTTTTAGTTGATATGAGACTTATGAATCTTCAACTACAGTTGTTACTAAAAGAATTTTTAAAGGAGTAAATCTTATTAACTGAATAGAATTAATTTCCTACAGTAACTTAAACCTTTATGAATGGCTAGAGTTCAAATGAAGGATGTAACAGAAAATACTCACAGCAAGTGTTTAAAATGTGGTATTCTCCTTCTGTGTGATGCTTCTTTTTGACTTTCATGTGTATTGCAGCTGCTGCAGATGACAGATGTTACCGATACGCGGACTGTGCGAGCTGTACTGCCAATACAAACGGGTGCCAGTGGTGTGATGACAAGAAGTGCATTTCAGCAAATAGTAACTGTAGCATGGTGAGTCTTTGCAAATCTATGATCATGTTATTAATACTTTTCTAGCTAAACCAGAGGCCTGTTGCAGCAAATGAAAGGGGTATAGTAGACTAATAGTGGCTTGTTTTGAACACAAACATAAACGTTTGCCTGGCTTTTGCAGTAAAAATGTTGTAGAGAGCAGAGTTGGACTGCAGCAAAGATACCTATTCCAGGGAAAAAAAATAATATATTCTTTAGGATTGTGTTAGCCCACTGTATATCTCTCAGGACAAATACTATTATCTCTTAATTAATGAAATTTGGAATGTCCCAGAGTCATTATCAACTTGGGTTTTGTGCCTATGCAGTGTATAGTACACAGGCAGAAACCGTGGAATCCCATGAAGGGTGGCTGTTTGGGTTTTTTCACTTTCAGACAGGACCAGGTCAGTCTCATTAGTCTTGGTATTCTGATCATTGACCATCACAGAAAAGTTTTTCTTTAAGTCATGGAGTTACTTGTCATCTCATTAAAGGAATATGAGTTTCTGTCACCGTGAGATTAACTAGTTTGTGATTATTTGGTAAGATTGTTCTGATCTTTGTATAGACAAGCGATAAAAACATACAAGTTTATATTTTTCTGTTTTTAATATTGCTTAGTGCCATGTTTTATACTTTACGTTGTTGTCCACCAGCTGCTGAATCTCTTGCTTGTGCATTTGATTTTTGACAAGCTTATAATAGTATTTTAGCTTTATAAATTTTGCTTCCTTGTATTTTTCAGCTAGCTCCAGACACCTGGCTGTACTTGAGTTCAAAATCCTTTCTTTACACACTCCATTAGTAAAAGTAGCTTGCTTTCTGGTTTGAACCTGGTGCAAATCAATCTTGTTCTCCAGACAGACAAATTAAGGTGTGAGTTGGATTGACTCTGACTCAAATCTTGTCCATTCAAAGTGAGCAGAGCCGGCTCTAATCACTGGCATTTGTAGCTAGTCACTACTAATAAAAGCAATGCAGACACAAATTCATCAGCAGCCATGTTATAAGTCCGTCAGGCGTGATTTCACATTCCAGGCACTAATGGTTAGTTTCCTTTGTGATCTTCAAGGACTCTTCCTTTCCTCACACATTGTACTATATTAGGTGCCAATTTTCTAACTGTGGTTTTCAACTCTTAAGCAAGGAACGGTTGCTAAGGACAGCAGACCATCTTCATCCCTAATAAATGTGGAGCACCGGGTATTTTAGTACAAGCTTCTCAGTTCAGTATCTTTCTTTGTTAACCTTTCCACAACCAAGATTGTCAGCATAATTAGCAACTAATGCATCAGTCTTCTCTATATCATTTCCTGTCTTCCATTCAGGATTTCAAGTGGATAGCAAAGGCTGTTAGTGGAGTTACTAAAGAATGGGATAGTGAAAATATATCAAAATGATTTCTGAAAAGAGTTACTAACATAAGTTGAAGATGGCTATTGCAAAATGAATGTATTGGCTGGGAAACGATGGAGACAGAATTTTGCAGCTTTCAACATAAACGCACTAAAAGAGCAGCAACAGAATGGTACCGTGTGGAGAAATGGAATGGATCAGGCTGATTATCCATTTTTATAGACTGCTACTTCTGGACTAGGCCCACAAAATGAAAATGTAGTGACGGTACTGTGATGGTAATATGGGTTAACAAGCTGTAGACTCAGAAACATCATAAGGAGAAGGCCCCATTTTTGCAGCTGTACAAAGACCTTGATTTATTACTTTGTCTCGTCTGGATGTTCTATGATCTGACGATAATGTTTTAGAATCTGTTGCTTTTGCTTCGTGGAAAACTGGCCAGCATACTAAAGATATGTTGGCAATCAGTTTGGCATTGGCCTTGTGGTCATGGATATTTGCAAAGCAGTGACTGTTCTGCTGATTGGAAGGGCTCTAAAAAAGGGAAATTTCCCTGAAATAACTCTGGACAGATGGACAGCGGAGTTCAAGATCCTTAGGGCACCGAGGAGGGCGCACAGCAAGCTCGCTGACCTGCACTTCAGGAGAGCAGACTCTGGCCTCTTCAGGGATCTGCTTGGTAGAGTGCCATGGGACAAAGCCCTGGAGGGAAGAGGGGCCCAAGAAAGCTGGGTAATATTCAAGGGTCACCTCCTCCAAGCTCAGGAGCGATGCATCCCAACAAAAAGGAAGTCAGGCAAAAACGCCAGGAGGCCTGCATGGATGAACAAGGAGCTCCTGGACAACCTCCAGCACAAAAAGGAAGCCTACAGAGGGTGGAAGCAAGGACAGGTAGCCTGGCAGGAGTACAGAGAAATTGTCCGAGCAGCCAGGGATCAGGTTAGGAAAGCTAAAGCCCTGATAGAATTAAATCTGACCAGGGACATCAAGGGCAACAAGAAAAGATTCCATAGGTACGTTGGGGATAAAAGGAGGACAAGGGAAAATGTGGGCCCTCTCCGTAACGAAACAGGAG
>NW_008824986.1:15230722-15231720 GCF_000699105.1 Pygoscelis adeliae | reverse complement strand
TGCTCTTTGGCCCAGGTGTCTATGAGGTTATTTCGAAAATGAGTCCTGTTGTCTGACTCAATTCTTTCTGGGGTGCCATGTCGCCATAGGACTTGCTTTTCAAGGCCCAGGAGAGTGTTCCGGGCAGTGGCATGGGGCACGGGATATGTTTCCAGCCATCCGGTGGTTGCCTCCACCATTGTAAGCACGTGGCGCTTGCCTTGGCGGGTCTGTGGGAGGGTGATATAATCGATCTGCCAGGCCTCCCCATATTGATATTTCAGCCATCGTCCTCCACACCAAAGAGGCTTTAACCGCTTGGCTTGCTTGATTGCAGCGCATGTTTCACATTCATGGATAACCTGCGCAATAGTGTCCATGGTCAAGTCCACCCCTCGATCATGAGCCCATCTGTATGTTGCATCTCTTCCTTGGTGACCTGAGATGTCACCGAGCTATAAGTAATTCACCCTTATGTTGCCAGTCCAGATCCACCTGAGCCACTTCAATCTTAGCAGCCTGATCCACCTAAATTATTTTACATAATACACAGAAGTTATTCCATCATAAAATGTAGTGCTTATAAAATAAAAAAAGTTACTTAATTTTTATCTTTGTTGAGATTGATGGATGCTAAAAATGGTGACATCGCATACTCTACCTTTTTTCAGAAATGTGCAAATACAGATACTGGTTTGCCTTAGGGGCAGTCTTTAATACTGTCTTATGCGAAGTACAGACTTAATGAAATATGACATACTAATATCTGTATAAGTTCCTCTTTCAAGGTCTTTCATGGAGCCTCTTGCATCTATTCCAGGGCTGTTTTCAGCTTTGAAACATAGAATATTGTATAAGAGTTTGTCACAAAGAAGGAAACGATGTCATTGATGTACCTGTTCTTTTTCTCCCATTCATTGGATGTCTGCATCAAAGATGGAAATTTAAACATGAATATTTTGGTTGACTTGTAAAACCTAGTAGTGTTGCATATGTGTCCCTCTAAGCACTACATATCA
>NW_008824986.1:15202922-15230711 GCF_000699105.1 Pygoscelis adeliae | reverse complement strand
AAATTGGGAGAAACAGCTTTCTGTCATGCTCGCATCTGCCTTTTTTCCTTAGCTTCTCTGTCTCGCATCTTCCTTCCTCTTGCTTTTTCAAAAAAAGTTCTGTGTCCTGCTTGTGGTGTATTTCTGATTTTTGTGGAGTAGATTGTATTGACTTTTACTAGCAGTTCACTGCCCTTAAGTCTATTACACTGATCTTGCACTTTGACACTTTCATTTGTACGCTATAATATCCTAAGTGTCTTCCTGGTCCTCACTGATTCTGATGCATTTTGCCTGTTTCTTGATGGACGAAAACCACCAGACCTGGATCTGCTTAGTATGTTAATGAAACTGTATTCACTTCTTACATCTGTATATAAAAAGCTTTATGTCACATCCTGTGAGAATGATACCCCCTGGCTGATTGTGTTGTTCATAAAATTGACTATTAATATTTTGTAATTTAAGCTGTTAATTTTATAATTTTACCTTCCAGTTCTTACAAAAAAAAAAAAAAAAAGAAAAAGCTTTGGGGGAGAGATTAATTTCTTTTTAAATTGCTGCACTTTTACAAGGTGTCATTTTTCTTTAGATCGTAGCATAGAAGAGTAAGCAAAGAATTGGTCTTGCTCCTCAGGGAGGAGCCATCCATGGAAGCAAAATCTTTTTGTACCCTGTGGCAAATAAAATGGTAAATGACTGAAGAGGGCCCATGAGTTGCAACAAAAAGCAAAGCTTCCTTTAATGAGGAAGACCAAAGAGCGCCTGAATTTTAACGTAAAAAAATTTACTTTATCAATTTTTGCTCTTCAGAAATGGAGCAAAATATTGGTTGATAAAGTGGCAGAGAGCCTTTATATATTAAGAGAGTAATTGTTTTTAAGGATAGCAATACATAGCAAGTCGACGTTATGATGATAAAGCTGTTCTATTTTTGCAGGCACATGCAGGTACATTCAAAAAGTGTGATTGCATTGAAACCCTGAAACCCTGAAACCCTGCCTCCTGCTTGCCAGCCTTCTTTAAGCAATGCGCTTGAGAAAGAGGAGGGTGAGCTGGCTTTGGACAAGTACCATGCTCTTATATTTGTGATTGGCTCAAGTGCTGATAGACTTATAGGCTGAAAAATGTAAAAATATTTATGTGCATATGAAGGTTGTTACTGGAGAGTATGTTGACTTCTTTTTGATATTTATAATGTGAAAGAATTTTGAAGGTTCTTCCTTCTCCGTTTTTTTTTACCATTTTTTTTCAACCCACTCCTTTCTCTCCCCCCTCACCCTGTTCTTTGGGAAACAATGGGAAATGCTTGCACTAGTTATCAAAACAAATTGGCTTTGATTCTTTATATCCTCAGAATAACTCTTCCCGTCTCCTGGCTCCACACCGAACTCCACTTCAGATCCAAACAGCAGTCCTGAAAGGCAAGCTTCAGCAATTAACAAGAAATGGTTTCCTTCTCTCCTTCTGTTGTCTTACTCCTCTACAGTAAAAATTGAAGTAATCACTGCAGACAGGGTAGCTTTACCAATGTGCTCCACTGGTTGTCTACAATGTTGGCCTATAATCCTTCAGTTTATAGAAATGTTAACTGCCCACACTAGAAGTTTGCAAATGAAGTAACTTGTTTCCGTATTACTTAAGAAAAGTATTTTGAAGGCTTGAAATGCAGCAGTAATATAATACTAAACTTGAAGAATGTTGATTGAGAGAAAATGTTTTCTTTTCAAAACCATACAGGTGCTTGGAAAAAAAATTGAAAAAAACCACTTTCCTTATAAAATTTCAGCTCTTATGCTGACTCTTCTCATTAAGCTTGTTAAAATACCTACTCTTTTACTGTAACAAACAGCAGACATATGGAGGGCAGAATAAATTGATAACAGTTAATCAATTGGGATCAAGAACACCAGGCAATAGCACATGAATGTAATACTCTTTGGTCAGAGTATGGTCTCTGATGCGTCTCTTCAAGTGGACTGCATGTGATTTTCTTGTTTGGAGAGGCTGGGGTGGGAAGAGGTACAGCTGAAGTATTCCTGCATCCAGTGTGTTGCATTCTTGAAAGCCTCATTGCTTTCAAAAGCTACGAGGGGGACGTGTTCCTACAAGGGGGATGTGTTCCTTCTGTAACTGTGACCAACCACACCCTTACCTCCAGTAGCAGTCTCTGAGTTTCTTGTGTGTCAGTCTCCACACATGCAATATGATAAAGCCCCAATTGATGTAAGTAACCTAAATACAGCCCAAATTGGCATGTGATTTAGAAGTATTTTATATCTGTGTGTGGCAACATGAACTAAACGTTGTAGAACCCATGAAGGGCATGATAAAGAGCATCTTGCTGAGGGATATAGGATGCTAGAGGATGCTTCGAAGAGAGCTATAGTCCTACATTGTTAAATATTTTTACACAGTGCCTTAAAGACAAGAATCATTGTCTTTTTGTAATGCTTGCACTGCTTCCAGAAAGTTAATGTCCTCTTTCATGATGGGAGTCCTTGGATGCTATGCTAATACCAATAATAGTAATAATCATAGCAGTCTGCCTACATTTGAGGAATTCAAAGAATAGTCAAGTGGAAATGTATAAAGTAGTAGAAGGAATTATGAATAGAATCAAATTTATCTTTGAGGAAAAAAAGAAAATTTAAGACTAAGGAGTACCCAGTAGTAAGATTTGGGAGTAGCTTCAGAGAAATAGTAGCAAATCTATTAGATTAATAATTTACAGTTAGACTAGGCAAACTAGACAAAATTATACTGTTAACCTGAAAAATCCAGGAGGAGGAGAGAGGTACGTTATTTAATAGCAATTTCTGAAATTCTACGATAAACTACTGTAATATTTTCATTCTACAGTGGATATTCAGAAAATCGCTGCAGTTCATGTCTGTCTATATACCACCGTATCAAGATCAGTACTAAAAAAATCTAAGTAAATCAGACGTAAGTGGGAAACTTTATATATAACATGATTTACTCATACTTTGGTGTGTAAACATTATAAATATCCTACAGCAATATAGAACTTCAGTAACAGATGGGCTGTCATATTTCAGAATTTCATTGGGTTTGGTAGCTTAAGTTATAACCTTAATATTGTGTTAATATGAATTACCTATTGGATTCACATCTACATTGAACTAATGAGATTTTCAGGCAAGCAATGTTTAAATTGGATTTAAGGGAAATAAGTGCTGGGAATAAGGGAATACAACAGAGAACATTATTACAGAATAGTCACTAGTACTTTGAATTTTATTTTAAACATTAAATAACCAGTGCACTCAGGCTTCATGATTAGAAAGTAATAGAACAAATATCTTGGTTTAGCTGGAAAATTGTAATCTGTATGTAATATCACTGAAGAGTATATAATTTTCAAAAACAATCGGAATGCTTAAGGATTTTGACTGTCATCATGAAGCGTTAAAAGTGGGTATTGAGGTATTGTAAATGAGCAGATGGTGGTTACTTGTGCTCTAAAATTCACTTTGAAGCGTCTCTCAAGCAGTTTTGTGAATATGCATCATGACTGAGCGAAACTAAATGTGGATTGGTACCAAAGGTTTTATGTGCTTTACTGTTTGTATGCATTTATTGGCCTAGATAGACAGTCTATTACTTTATGGTATTGCCTTTGGCTCTGTTTCATACTGTGATGTAGGTGCCTTCTCCCAGAACCGCTTCTTTGGTTCTTTTTGCTTCACAGTAGCCTTTCTTATAGACCAGAAAAATAGTGAGTACCTTTTATAATAAGCTCGCTGATGGGCATCTGATCCAGTAAAGGCAACAAACAAATCCCTAAACAGCAGTGTTCTTCATCAGGAATGAAGCTGGTGCTGTGTGAGATTGAAAATTCATTTTAAGAATTGCATTATTTCAGGACTTTAAAAAAAAAAAAAGCCTCCTCTCAAGGAGGCTTGTTGTCTTCCCTCCTGACTGAAGTAAGTTGATGCCCTATCATCATCATCATTCCAGTGCCAACAACTGTGTAACTTATTGTCATATTGCCCCTTTAGATGTGCTTTATTGTACTCCAGAAGACTATTAGAAAGGAAAGCAACCAAAATTGTCATGTAAACCATACATTTGCTATCTAGGTGCGATCCATTTTTGCTACTATGCATGAATGAATCTTTTGTTGTTAGAGAGAGACAAGGGTTGTTAGGGTTGGACAAGATGACCTCTAGATGTCCCTTCCAACCTCAACCATTCTGTGATTCTGTGAGGATAAAGCTGTCTTGTATTAGGACTTATTTTTAATTATTACCTTGAAATGAAGTTAGTAAAGACAGCCTTATGGATAAGCTGATGAATTGGCTGAGGATTTTGGGTAGTTTATTAAATAAGATATCAATATCATGTCTTAATTAAAAGTGCTATGCAGGGGGAAAAAAGACGACTTGTATTTAAAATGCCTATCTTGGAAAGGAAGACCTCAGTTTTCAGGAAAAAAACAAACCAAATCTAACAAAAAAACCAGGTAAAAATTCTTTCAGTGTTTAGTCCTTTTCTTGTATACTAAAGTACCAAAGGAATAATGTTATTCCTGGGTTTATGTCACTGTTTGACAAAATGGTTTCCTGTAGATTCTGTAAATTTGATATTAGCTATGCTGCATACAGATTAGCATTTAAATTTGTAAAATAATGATTGAAATTTTTGACAAATCCTTCTTGTGTTTTGTGACTACTGGTCTATAGCTCATATTTTTGTTTCATTTAATCCAGATAAAACAAAGTAGAGCGTATTCTTGCACCTTCAGTCAATGATGTGTAATTATTTTACACCTGTATCTTGTGCCATTTTTTATATTTGATTATTTTGCTTGCTTTAACCTGCATAGGATGAAATAATTTAGTGAGAGCATATCCCTGAACTACCTAAGAAATAGAGATTTAGTTTAGTTATTTAAGCACTTCCTGGGCTCTGTACAGGGAAGTGACATCAAAGTACTGTTTGACCCACTCAAAGTTAGTTGTGTAGGACAGGTGGGGTGATTTGTGCTCTAGAGGTGCGTTTCGTACTTTCTGCGACTGATAGGGGAATCTAGACAAAGAGCTTAAATTCAACCAGCTTTTAGGTGGCTTTGGTTTTCTGGGACATATCCACCTGCTGTGTATTTCAGTTTTGACTTCTGGTTTGTTGATAGTTTGGCATATATTTGAGATGCTGTTTTGTCTGTTTTGTTTTTATAGTCAGTTAAAAACTACACCAAATGTCACGTGAGGAATGAACAGATCTGCAATAAACTGACCAGCTGCAAAAGCTGCTCGCTACACCTGAACTGCCAGTGGGACCAGCGGCAGCAGGAGTGCCAGGCACTACCTGGTAAGGGCTGTGGGGCGGTGATGCTGCTTTTTATAGTTGTTTTCAAAACGGAGTAAATCTCCTCCATTATTGACAAAGAACATTTGTTCAATGAGTAGACCTGGATTTGTTTTACTTGTGCTGACTCTCCCCACCTGACCATGCCTGTGCAGGTGAACACACATGTAATTACGTCACTGATTGATATCTCAATGCTACCTTTAATCTTGTTAGGAGAGATAATATTATTAGTGAAGGCATAATGGCATGTACCTCTGCACAAGCCAGTGATGAGTTCTAGCCTGTGGGGATCACTGAGTGCAGAGCTGAATTGCCATACTGAGTCCTTTGCTGTTACATATTCACTGACACTGTTACTTTTGCTAGCTGGGGTTTTATCTTATAAATTATACTGCAATTATACCTCCATTTTCCTGTGCAGATAGGGCCAAAGATCTAGTTTCTTGATTGTCTAATGTTGGTAATACTATGAAAGCAGTGAGTATTAAAATACTGATATAAAATATTCTCCGAAGGTGACTGTTAACATTCTGAAATAATATTTATTCTGTAATTCATATTCATCACTACATATATGCAGTTAGATATCAGAACCTTTTCCATTTGATCTTTATGTCCAGATGAAATTAATGAACATAGTTTTTTTTCACAGAGATTATTCATTAAATAACTTTAATCAATTTATTCTGTGCAGTTTAAAACTGCATTTGTGTAATCTTTGTAAAGATCAACTATAACAGTTGCTCTGAATTACTTACTCATCTTTTGATAGTTATCTGAATCTGAGTAATGCTGAAATATGTTGAAGAGGAAATATTTTCTAAGATGTTATCTGAATTTCCTATGATTCCAATTGCATTTGTATTTAGGCAAATCTAAATGCCTAAATATAGGCATTTAGATGCCTAAAGATAGGACGATAAAGCAAAGATAGGGTAAAGTTGTGATCTCTTAATTCTAGGACAGTTGTTTTCAGATTTTGAAATTTACATAACATTTAGGTAAAGTGATTTGTTAAAGCACTATTAATTATGTGCATAATCTAATCTTTAATATTTAGTTGTGCTCAAATCTGAATACAGGGAATAAATAGTGTCATAACGATTTTGTTACGCTGAAACTTAGCATATATCTTATAAATATTTTATAAGTTGTTAAAAGTTTCTTTTCATAAAAGGACACTATTCACTATGATACTACTTGGTGTTTTAGAATTTATGTGACGTGAAAAGGGAAATTGAGTGTGGGATGTATTTTGAATTATGATCTCAGGAAGATAAAATTCAGACTCCCTTAGGTTTTTTAAAAGTTTTTTCAAATCAGTTTTAATCGTATGCTTTTTTACACTAGCTCATCTGTGTGGGGAAGGATGGAGTCATATTGGAGATGCCTGCCTCCGCATAAATTCTAGTCGTGAAAGCTATGACAATGCCAAACTGTATTGCTACAATTTAAGTGGGAATCTTGCTTCATTAACAACCTCAAAAGAAGTTGAATTTGTTCTGGATGAAATACAGAAGTATACACTTCAGGTAACTTGAGTAACTGTAATTGATGCTTCTGTGAATTAAATTGGCTTTGAGAAATCTATTTTAGGGATTTGTCCAAAGAGAGGAAAGTTTATGCCTTCAAAGAAATGTAGCGTGGCGCTAAAGACTGGTATAAGTGGTGTGTAGGATATTAAGGAACTCTCATGTTTAAAGCTAATGACACAGCAGTTCCCAGGTGTTTCTCCTTACCAGATTTAACTGTTACAGGTTACTGTTTACTTTCAAGATATGACTCGAGAATGGCTGGAACACTGATCTGGGAAATCCCAGCCCTTTTCAATATTTTTTTTGAATCAAAACAAGACAAAATAATTTTCACTGTAACAGAGAAAAAAATCCGACTTTCACATCAGTATCCATAAAGCTGCTTGCAGGATTGGTTTTGGGTGGTGAATAGCTAGGCTGCAAGCAGTTGAGGACAGGGAGGTACTAAAGATGTGTACTTCTCTTCTCCGGAAAACCCTAGCTCTCTATATAACTGGTATGAGGGATCAAAGGGTCACAGAGAAGCTATACTAGTATGTGAAGCATGTGGAAATTCCCTGCACGGCAGCAGCAGAATGAGCCAGGAGCTAATTAGCTTTCTGTGATAATGGTGTGGGAGGGAGAGGGCTGAAAACTCTTACATGCCTCTGGCAAATACAGGAAGCTGCCATCAGAATATTCGTTAGGAAAGTGACCCATATTAACTTGTTAACTGTGGGACAAGAGAAGGGAAGTTGAAGATTAATTACCTGTCCATGGGTGGTAAGGTTCAGATTTTTAGCAGTTAAAAGTTCAAATACTTATTGCTGTGTTGTTTAAACTGTTGGAAAGCCTACCCACATCATTGATACACATATGTGAAATACACGTACGCTCAGAAGATACCAAACCCCACAGTGTACACTCAGATGGGATGTCTTAGCAGAATAAGATTCCATTACAAGCAAATCAGTTCATCTTAGCAAAGGACATTTTTAAAAGTGTGTATTTTGGTTTGCAAGTGCAGCATTTCTTTGTCCATATTTTGTGGACATAAAATCTAATAAAACATAAACCCTAATTTTTAAGTAGCTTAGGATTTTACAGTTACAGGAAAATGAAAGATAATTATGAATAATAATTAAAGCTTATATCAAGCTAGTATGTGATTTGCAAAGTTGTTATGTTGCAGATGAATTGAGATACATACAAAGGAAACTGCAGTTAAGGATTCCCTTTGTGTTATACTAAATCTGAATGCAAGAGTTTAGGGACATACACTGTGAATCAAAATATTCTATATTATCCTTTTTAGTGTTCCATTTCAAGAAGGAGATGCAAACATAGGTTATGTACTTAAGTTTTTTGGTTTTTTTCCCAATAAATGTAGGACCTGGACGGAGCAAAATTTTTTTACTAGAAATACATGTATTTTCTATTATTTGCTAATAAAGGAGAGAGAGAAGTAATTCTTCTGTGTCAGAAGATCTCGCCTGATATTGTGCTTACTGCAGCCTTGAAACGCATTCTGTCTGTCCACTCTTTGATATGAGAGAACTTCGAAAATGTAATTGAAACCAAAATAACAAAATTGGAATTGGAAATGGCAATGATTTCTCTAGTTATTCATTTTGCTGCCCCCCCCCCAATTCCTATTAAAATACCACACAGGAGGCCTTCGAATCTAATAGTGTGTGATAGAGTGTTTATGTGACTGATATTACCTGACTGGCTTGAGGTGTAGATGAGAAATAGCTTTTTTTTTTTTAGTGTTTGGAAGCTAGTTTTTTCTTGCATTTCAGAGCTTAGAACTTCTACAAGGTGACATCTTGCTGAGCATATCTTTATTTAAATGAAGTATGTCCTGAGCCAATGTGCTGATGTAAATTTGAGATACCTCACATACAGTTTATGCAATTGTAGAAAAACGTATGCACTTTAAAAGTATATATTGGGTTAAACGATCATTTAGTTATCGGAATCTCTGATGAAATGCTACCATGACTTACCCTGGTGTTTTCAGTGGCATTTAGAAAAAAAAATATTTTTTTTTCATTTGTATCTGTCTGTCCAGTTACATTTATTCTGTGTGACACAACCTAAATGTCTTATCAGGTGTCACAGAGGCTCTCTGAAGCTTCTTGATTTTCTTTTGTCTGCCTTTTCCTCTCAAACTGCAATCATAATGATTTAAGGAGTGAGATTTCATTTTAGATGGCTTGTTTTTGTAACAGGTGGTGGTTGTGGAGTTCACAAATGTAGTCAGAGCAACTGTAAGGTGAACACTGTGCCTTTAATCTGTATTATCTGTGGTGGAGTTTGACTTGTGTGGTTAATATCAAAGGCTTTAAAATCTTTTGCCTATGTGAAACAAAAACTTTCAGGATTAGTGAATGTGTCAGCAACATTTGGAAATAAGAATATGGATCTGTTTTTATCTCTGCTTTATTTGATTTTCTTATACTGAGAAAAGAAAAAAAACTTTAACTGTTGTGTATTTTACAAATTGTTAAAATAGTGTCAGTAAATATTACAGCCTGGAAGGACTTAAGAATTCTTTATTGGTCATAGAAACAATGTGGGACGTTGTAGATTGTTTTCTAATACACAAAGTCCTTGCTCTAGGACAAATTCAGGACAATTTTTTCATCATGTTTAGAATAATACAAAACATGGATGCTTTGGAAAGATTCAGAGGGAGGAGGCTGCCATTGTCTCCATGCCCTGTCCAGACCTCGTTGTGTATCAATAATTTCTCTTAATTCCAATACTAAATTGGAAATCAATACATTGCTTCCTTTTAAAGGAGAAGGTTCATTTGGTGCTAAAGAAAGGGACAAAACAAAGACCTTTGTAGTATGAAGTCAAAACACTGTAGAATTTGCAGATGTATTCTAAAACTATCACCAATAATTTAAAGTAATTTGCATTTTTCATTGAAAATAAATAAAATTCTTTAAGAAAATGCCAAAATAAACGTAATGGATAGACTGCAGATTCCTGTACTAAAGCAAAACGACATTTGATATTTTTTCTTATATGCTGTTTTATTGACCTAGTAAGCAAAATATTATGAAAGGGAAGATTTGAATTTTTTTTGCAAAGTAGATTAAACACCAATATGAGGTTAATTAATTGTTCCTGCTAATACTCAAATGTTGTATACTCATTTAAAAGCGCAATTAGTTCTCTTGGGAGTTTGCTCACAACTGTGGGATTTAACTAAAAATAATAATTTTCTTGTTAGCATGCAATAATTTCTGAGAAGATTTAGTTTTGGTGTAGTAAGCATAAACAAAGATGAGAACAGTTTTAAACAATGCCTTTCATTATATAAACTGTTTGCAACTTTTCCTTTAACTCACTGTTCTCAGGGCTAAGCATCCTTTATAAATTACACTTGAGTGTAGGTTGCAGTTAATTAGTGAGCTTTGCATTGCGGTGTTATTCCTTGTTAGCTCAAAGTATTCTCAGTGGGCTGTATGTTTTTATGGTTTTATCCTATGTTTGGCTGTAGAGTAGCTGACATCTACATTTTTCTGAATTAGTCCCACTTTACTACAGTTTCTAGCAGTCCCACTTTACTATTGTGGTTTTGGAAGTCTAATAAATTATTTCAGCACTGTGTCTCCATATTGGAGTTGTTGCATTGACTGCCCGTTTGTTCACCTCTAGTTTAACTGTCTTCCTACTTCCAGCAAGTGGGGAGCTCGTCACTTTGGATGCCTGAGAAGAGAACCTGAATTTCCAAAAAATTGTCCCTTACAAAGAAGAAAACTCAAGGGTTTCTAAACCAAAGTCACACCGGAATGCTAACTATAGTCCCTGTAGGTGGAAATTGGGGAAGTTGGAGTCTTTTCAGTTTGCCAGATCTTACATATTTTTTTAACCTATGCCATAACAGCAACATTTGAAAAGACTAGGAGAAATAAGTGTTCTTATGACCTAATACGTGACTCCTACTACTAATTACATCTGGATTTCATCATTTGTGTCTAATAGATACTGAGACACTTAAACCATGAAGCTTGCTTCCACTGCTTATAATGTGTCATTCACTGGGTAAATATTTACAAAATATGAAATGTGTAGGTATGTAGCATAGTTAGAATCGATGTATAGTTAAAGAATAGAAACGAAGGAATGAGGTAGTAAATAGAATGAATGGTTTCTCTTCATATAGCTCTTATTTTCAGTAAGCAGTTTTGTTCATAATGATGGAGAAAAGAGGCAAACTAACTGCAAGCCCTTATCAAAACTGTGAATGTTGTGGAAATGTGAGTGCTAAGGATCCGCTGTATTTTCAAAGTTTAATTGTATGTTTCTTCCTAGGGCAACTATTTTCCTAGAAATCAAGGAGTTCAAACGATTCTTGAAAAGTTTGTTGAAGTTTGGTAATAACGTATTGTGATGTACGTATTAGAAAATGAGTCAGAAGTGTATCGTACACTTCCAGGACAATTTAATATCCAAAATGAAAGGAACTTAAATAAAGGTGGGGATAAATTCTGAAAGAGAGAATTCCTCAGCAATTTGCATAATTAAGAAACAGAAGCAAATTTTGAGCCTCAATAGTAATTGGCTATTCAGTAAAGGTAGACCCGCTCGCTTCATTCATCTGCAAATTATTGAGCCCTCATTAAATCGGTGCTGAGGCAGCAGTAGTGCCTGAAAAATGTGTCATGACTATAAATGATCACATTCACTGTAGATCTCAAAGCATTAGTCTGGCTTAAATCTTCTGAGTAAGCAGTGGATTTAACATGAGCTATCAGCTGTCTAGTTAAAGTTACACAATTTTCCTTTCTAACATAGTTCCATAACTGCTGCTTAAACAAAAATTAAAACTGGGTAGTTTAGAATAAGAGAAGAGCACATTTTTGAAGTTATTAGTGAATAAATTCCTGTAATGGCTAAAAACTTGCCCTATGTTCAATTAAATAGGACTGTAGTTGTGAGTACAGAATGACATTCTATTGGTATGCATCATATGATTGTAAATTTGCTCTTCTGTCAGATGAAAATACAGCCCTGTCCAGCAATTTGTCTCAGAATTTAATAATTCGTAAATCTTTTCTAACTTAACATAAAGGTTGATTTCTCACTTAAAAGGGTTTTTGGCAACTTGTTATCAGTGTTATAAAAGATTGTTCCATAAAAACAGATAAACTGTGACTAGCTGCATTTCAAGCACAAGTATATGGCTTCTAAGATGGGCTGGGAATTTTAAAAACCGTCCCAGAAAGAAATAGATGAGAGGAGAAACATATTCTAGAGAACGGTTCTAAATTTTAAATAGTGTAGTGCGATAAAGCTATGGAATAGTCAAGATATATTTGATTGCATTCTCCAGTGCAATGTTAGTAAAGCCTATTACAAACTTTCCCAAGATGGATTTGGCCACCTGCTGTGTATTGTATTGCTTTGTCTCACTGTAAAATTTATTTTGATAATTTCTGGGTATTTTTTTTTAACTGATAACTTACCTAGAATGCTATTGAGTAAGCTTGGTTGTTGATGTTGTTTTAAAATTAATTGTATATAATGTATAATGGGCGTTTTTATAGATATACCTTGGAGCCTGATTTTTTTTAAAATTTCGCCACTGAAACATTTGAAAGTATACATCATTTTTCAGAATGTGGTGAGTGATAGTATTCCAGAAAAAATTGTCTCAATTTGAACAGCCAGAATATGAGCAGTAGTATTCAGTAATCATGCTTAAACAAATTCTAGCCTATACATGTTGAATAAAAATAGAAAAACAGTAGATTGGAATTCATATTTGCTCCTATGAGCCACTGTTTCCTCCCTATCTTTTCCTCTTTCCACACGAAGGAAAAATTATTAAGGCAAAGTTTTATGAACTTCGCCATTTCACGTAGAAATCTATAATGTAATTGAAACAATTCCTAAATCTTAAAAAGTATAATTACCTGTATTATTTAGTCAAAAAGCTATCATTTGTTTTGGTGACTTTTTGTGGATGTATCATGATGTGGATGAAATGCAGCTTTCAGCTCTTAACGATTTTAAATGGGAACAGAAATGTTCAATGCTGATGTCCAAAGTAATGATAAATCATTATTTAAAAAGATAATGGTATTTAAAAGTTAAAAAATTTTAGAGGCACAAATAGATGATCATTCCCTAGATACAGTTGAGAATCTTGGTTAAGAGATTCAAAGTTGATTATGATTCAAAGCACATGGTTAGTCTCATGTCTATGCAAAACAGAAGTTTTTCCATTACTTATTAATAGCAGTAGTAGCAGGTAATAAGGCTGAAGTATTAGGGGAAGTGAAGACACCAAATAAAGAAGTATTTTGATAGCTAATGTCTAAAAATATGAAGCGCTGTTATTTTAATTATTAAATTTTCCAACTGTTAAGATGCTTTCTTTTGCTTGATTAAAATAATACTTTATTAAAACAAACATGACAATTAACTTCTGCTAGCTAGAAAATAATTTCAGTTGAAATAATTTTAGGTTTTATAATGTCGACAAAGAACTAGGAGATATTGCCTGTCTTCTTGTTCCATATTCATGGAAGAGTGGTAGATCTGAGTATAAATAGAACGAGTCATACATTTTCCTCGTGACCTTTTTGTATGCACGGTATCACTGAAAATTCACTGGTCTCTCTTTGTATGTTTGTGCATATGTGCATGTAACATCTGAACGGACATCCCTTTTACACTACCTCTCTGTGAGACTGAAATCTTTATGAATAGCAATGTCTGCTTACCTGCGAGTGCTTTGTTAATCAAGAGATGGGAGGGCAGAATGACCACAACTTTTACCAAGTTTCTAGGTACTAGCGGCTGTAAAATGGAGCTGTACCATTTGTTTGCCTTCTAAATGAGTGAAGGTAGATATAGTCCCAAATTGGACTAGATTGTCCATTCTTTTCTTGAAAGCTAGAGCATTGCAGAGCGTACTTTGCATTAAGGAATTCTTACGCCTTCTCTAGAGATGGCAAACGCTCCCTTTTCTATTTTGGAGCAATGAAGGAGAAGGTAGCTCTGATAAAATCTTTAGCTTCTAGCAAAAGATGTCAGCCTTGCTGAAATCAGATTCTGCTAGGAGGCAAGAGCTGGAATGGGTCTGGCTAAGCTCAGACAGTGAAGGTCTCCAGATGACTTTGTTGCCTCCTTACCAGTGCAATACACGATGATCATGCATTTGGCATTAAAGAAAAAATCTAGTAATGGTAGGAGCCACATGCTTTTGGAGTTCCCATTCACTTCTGTCCCAGTGGACTGGCAACTCCAGCAAGTGTGAACAACTGTAAAGCACCCAGGAAAATTGTGACATACATGGGATACTATAATAGTCAGCTTGAAGAACTGAGGTAGGCACAGTCAAATCACTTAGAAAAAGTTTCAGTACATTTCATAGAATGATAGAATCATAAAGGTTGGAAAAGACCTCTAAGATCATCGAGTCCAACCATCAACCCAACACCACCATGCCCACTAAACCATGTCCCTAAGCGCCTCATCTACACGTCTTTTAAATACTTCCAGGGATGGTGACTCAACCACTTCCCTGGGAAGCCTGTTCCAATGTTTAACCACTCTTTCAGTAAAGACCAGTTCCCTCAGCCGCTCCTCATAAGACTTGTTCTCCAGATCCCTCACCAGCTTCATTGCCCTTCTCTGGACATGCTCCAGCACCTCAACGTCCTTCTTGTAGTGAGGGGCCCAAAACTGAACACAGTATTCGAGGTGCGGCCTCACCAGTGCCGAGTACAGGGGCACGATCAGTTCCCTACTCCTGCTGGCCACACTATTTCTGATCCACTCACCTGTTGCCTGGCTCCCTAGTAGGAAGCTAAGCAGCAGGACAGCGCCGGCGTGGTGAGACAATGTGGTCTTGAATAAGAATAATTTCGTGAACTAGGTCATGTCATTGTTTACTGACAAGTTCTTGCATGTGTACATGTTCACATGTGTACCCATTCACATGTGTGTTGGAGCTTTTTCTCCTTCCTCAAATAGAAAAGGAACTGATTCTGATTGAGTTGCAGGTTCCTCTTCAACTCTGAATGTGAACAACTTACTAAGTGCCAAATACGGTGAGGATAGGATGGATTTCTTGGTTGTGGTTTTTGGACATTTTGAAAGTATACATTCATCAGGCCTTGAAGAAGAAAGAACAAGTCTTCAGAACTCTCTAAGGAGTAACTTTCTTCCTACTTACATGTTGAGCAAAGATCGTCTGACCTTCCAGTAAAGAAGCTGGTATTCCCGAGAAGAAAAATTTAGACATATTTGGGGCTGATTTCATGTCAGCAAGTGTTTTTCTGAAGGAAAGAGTTGATTTGTACTGTATTTTTCACCCACCTGGTTTGATAATAATGTTTTTCAAGAGGCCTGGAAACTAGAATCTTACATCAGTGAGTTCTGGGTCCAGAGAAACAGGCAGTCTGGTTTCCTTCCTGTCTGGTCCTCGAGAAGTATCTTTGGCAAGATATTTGAAGCAAAGGAATCAGTTTCCTACATTCATTTTGCATTAAATGAAACAACCATAGAATTCAAATGAAGGATGTTTAACTCTTGTTATTTCTTAAGCCTGAAGAAGAAACTGGATTGGCATTCTTATTTGGCACCTTTGAAGTCCCTCAGTTGCTTCAAATACTTTGAGACTCCCAGCTATTATGACTGAACCTTTCATCAGTTTGAGAGATAAGGACTAGATTTATGCTTTTTTTGTGAAGACATTTGTTTGATAGTCACAGCACACTGGTGGCTGCAGGTGCCACAGGTGGAACTTCCTGAATTCACTATTTGTTTTTTTCTGTTGGCTTTCGTGCAGTGCAGCAGCAGTCATTTTTGCTGATAAGCTTTGGTGATATCAACATGCAATCTCTGCTATCGCCAGCAGTCTTCAGCTGTAGTCCACCACATCATGGAATTAATGCCACATAGTTGAATATGTGCTTTAAGCATATCCTTGGAGCATTTTGGTGGCCTACTTCTCAGCTATTTACCATATTTTAATCAGACATAAAAAAAAAATGTTTTGAATAATCTGTTTTTGGCATCTTAACAACATGCCCGGAGCAGCACAAGCGAGTCTGCAAGGCGGTAGCTTTGATGGTGTGTATTTGACAGCATGATAATCAGTGTTCAGGTCTGTATTTTGATGTGTTACACTAGCAAAGAGCCAAAGATGGTGCATATGGAATTTGAGATATCTGACACGATGACTATAAGTTGTCCAGATATTACAGCTATTAAGAATGATGATGACTACGATATGTGTTGCTTTTGCTAGAAGTCATTCACTTCAGGGGTGCTGCTTTTATCTCCTAAGGCTGCTCTGGCTTTCATGATCCTCCCTGGGACTTTGTCATCTTTAAAGGGGTTCTGAGACACTCTCCTACTCAAATAGAGTCTCTCCAAATGTCACTGCTGCACTGTTTTCATGATTGGCCTGACATGCTTTTCACTATAGCTGGAGTAAGATCTCTGTTTTCTGTGTACTGATGCTGAGGCCAAATTATTTGGCAGTGCAATCGAAAGAGTCAGTAATATGTTGAAGGTTCTCTTGGCTAGAATTCCTCAGCCCCAAAGTAGGCATTTAGGGTTGTTTTAGGTCTGTGTTTGTCAGCCATTTATCCTGCCTAAGCCCCTGACATTTTTTTGTATGTGCCTGGTGTACACGCTTAGCGTTCTACAGAGAGATGTCTAGACGCATGCGTAAATATCTAAGGTTTTCTGATGCATGTGGACCATGTACATATACAGTAATCTAGGCAACTAAATAACAAATGAGACAACAGATGTATTATCTACCACTTTCCAGATGCCCGAGTTCCACTTTTACTGCTTGCATCATGTTCTTTCTAGTATCCAGAACATGGGAGCTCTCACACACACCTGGAAAGTTGGTCACCTGGGGTAGCAATGAATTTATGTAGTAATTACAGAAGACGCAAGAGTGGGCAGTGGCACTTCTGCTGGATGTTCTTGTTGCTGTTCAAGAGTCTCCCAGAGTGCATCACTGCTTATGGAATGGAACATTTCTTAGTCGTTTTCTGGTTTATTTAAGTCTGTTCTTGCATCTGTAAGTCTGTTAGTTGCCGTAGCAGTTTTTGTTTAATCATGCTCCCAACTGATAGGACCAAAGAAGAAGAGAACATAGGGAGTACATTTTAGGGAGGTCAGGAATACTGGTTATCTACCTGCTGATTTTTTTTTTTTTAAAGTAATTACCACTGGTATTTCTGAAGCAAAATTAATAATCCTTCATATTTCAGTTTGGTCTATGAGGAATGCTCTGATCAGGTGTAGATTTAAGAGCTCTGAAAGATTTTTCAGCCATGGATTAAACCTGAGTGGCCAAAGAACGACGTGAAGTCAAAGATGAAAGATCTCTCTGAGGTGATGGCAGTGACTCCTGGCTCACTTGTGAAATACCACATAGATCTTGAACCGTGGCAGGTTCCCTTTAGGTATATTATAGTGTTTTATGTACCTTGGCTTGTAAATTAAATCAGTTGAGAACCTAATTCACAATCAGATAAACATCTCTGCTTTGGAGCTGACAACATCTGTCCTTTGCCTGGTGCAGATAGCTGTGGTGTTTGGCTCTCTGGTATTCACCTACCAACCACATACCTGTCATAGCCCATAGTCTCTCTATAACTCTGTTCCTTATGTTTAAATGGGTTAATGAAAACTGCCTGCACAGAGATTACATGAGGAGATGTATTTGGTTTTGGTATCTTGAGATTTTTACAGTGATGGGAACAAGAAATGTCTGTAGGTTTATCCTGGAACAGGCAAAGGCCTTTATTCCTCAAAATCTGCTTTTTCTCTTGGTAATTGTATAAAGACGAAATGATAAAAATGAGTAGAATTTGTGTGAGGTAATGTTACTGATACATCCTAAATAATTCTTGAGAATTAATGCTTTTTATGTTTGCTAGTCTAGTTGTTTTATAGCTTAGAAATCAATAAGAAAACTGTATTCAGTGTGTATTTAATGGCATTGGAGTTGTGGATGTGCCACTTTCATCTCTGTCTCTGAATTGCCTGAAGATATTGATCAGTGTCAGCAATACAGATTTTAGAGGATGGAATATTTATCCTGTTTTTTCCTGAACTTTGATTTCTGTGAATTGCTGTTAACTTATGTGTATTTTATTATCCACGTTGGCCTAGCAGTTAGTAATCAGTATAGTAGTCACTGGAAAAAAAAACCAATAATTTCATTACAACCATTTGACCTGGTTTCTGTCTCTGTATCAAATAATAGTAATCAGAATTGACTTTGAACAGAACAAACACAGATTTTTAGTAGAACAGAAACATATAGTGTTGGGTGGTTTTTTTTGGGGGGGAGGTTGAGCAAGGTAGATCAATTAAGATAAAAACTGTATGGACAATGACTAATGAGATGATAAAGTGAGAAAAGAACATGGTGAATTCTCTCAAAATGTGAAATTGTTGCTGCTGAGCTATTCTTTGAAATGTTTTAACAAAAAACCCCACCCAAACCCCCAAAGAACTAACTATCTCACATTTGTTTCATTCTGATTCATAGAAAATTTCACCTTGGGTAGGTTTACGCAAGATCAACATCTCCTACTGGGGATGGGATGACATGTCTCCTTTTACAAATACAACTCTGCAGTGGCTTCCTGGAGAGCCAAATGACTCTGGCTTCTGTGCATATCTAGAAAGAGCAGAGGTGGCAGGTCTGAAAGCGAATCCGTGCACTGCAATGGCAGATGGTCTTGTGTGTGAAAAACCTGTCGGTAAGCAATCTCTTGTACTCAGTTACTGTTACTGTCGTGATTAGCAAGCTGTTTGGGTTTTCATTTGGCTAAGAGGGACTTTTGGACAATTTGGATTAAATAATTTCAAAAAATAAAAAAGTAAATTTTTCTTTGTAAAATAGGGAGCTTTAATCTAGAAAACAAATAATATTCCTAAAGCAGCAAATATTTATTTGTGATTTAGTTTACATGGCTTAGTTTGCATTATACCAGAAATCTTATAAGTTGCCTCTAAATCAGTAGTAGTCAGTGACAATAGTGATTGTAGCATGAAAGTGTCTGTGGAGGCGTTCAACAAGGCTGGTGTTTTCTTTCTGAATCTTGCTGAACTTCAATGAATATTTTAATGGTCTAAAAGGCTGACAAAACCAAAATTCTTGTTTCCATCTTTTAGCTTTGTTTGTGTGTAAAGATTATTGTGGCAAATAGTCACACGAGAGTTCAAATTAGCATTTTCATGCTCTGATTGTCCTATGGTTCTCTTCATAGCTGTGAGGTTGAGCACATGAAGTTCTTTAAATTTCCCCTTCAGATTTATTTTGTGCATTGTCTGTGCAAAACTGGAAAATAGCTGCATTGTTGGTGTGTTGGGAGCACTGCCTATCAATCTAATGGTTTTGCTGTGAAATTGTCAGAGTTGTTAACCTGCATAACCGAAGCATGATCTTACCAATCCTTTATTTTCTTATAAGCAATTCCAAATAGTAATATAATTGCAAAGTATATATTGTACACTTGTTGCTATTGCCATCTATATTTCCTAAAAAATTCATCTTTCACAGTGTTCTTAATTTTGAGTTAATAGTTAATTATTTACCAGATGTTTCTCAGAATAGTAAAAGATATAGTCACAATGGAAGAAACATCTCAAAATGTAAAGCATACACTAGGTGGAACACAAATGACGTTATTAAGATGCAGTATTTTACAATTAGATCAACATTATATGCATCTGTGACTGGTGTCTAGTTTTAGGGTTTTTTGATCTTGAGGTGCTTCAAAACTGTAGAAGTCAAAGTACTTCGGCCTTATGAGAATACTTTTATAGTTCAGCTGATTTTTGTTAGTTTTTTCTTTATATTTTTTATTAATTGCAAACCACAGCTTGAATACGTACATAGTAGGTCAAATCCAGGAACAGCCTTGGTTAGGTGATTTGGCGTACTATATTAGCAGATGAAGAATGGCTTGAAAACTTTGCTTGTATTGAATATGAGTCAATAATATACAAAAACATGGCAATACATAGGAAGGCTTAATCCCAGTGTTTCACAAGGTGCTTCTGTATGGAAAATATAGTGCTATCTATACTTTTGTGTTCCTAACGAAGAATTACTATACTCTTGTTCTTGTACACTTTACAGTTTTATTTGAAATCAAAGCAAAAATCAGGAGTTAGGGTATACAAGTTCTTTTTGTGTGTTACAACTTTTTGAGATGGCATACACCACTAACCTAGTCAAAATGTCGTCTCTAGTAGAGAAAAACAAATAAAAACCAAAAACCAATCAACAAAAAAAACCCCCAACCAAATCTGTTTTGCATTGAACAATGTTTCTTTTGTTACTTTCCCTTTGGGTTCTAGTGACTTTCATATGGACACTATAAGGTAAAATTTTAGGGGATCAGTCATAAGTAGAATATTTGTTGCTTGTACACTGTTAAACTAATGAGAACAATAGACCCAGAACTCTACTGTACTTGCTATAGAAGCTTGAGACTTACTTTATGTCACGTATGTGGTAGTTAACTAAGCTGACGTTACCAGGCAATGAATATTAAACTTACGATTTTGATATATGGATAAAATTGCTGTGAAAATTTTTAAATGGATTCTTTTAGAGCTCTAGTATGACTTATGCTGAGTATTAATAATTTTTGTAAAATATTATTGTATTTATATACTGCACTGTAAGTGTGGACTAAATTGTTTATAGCTAATTAAGGAAGCAACCACTTTCACTTTAACAAGGATTTTTCTAACAGAACATATGATTAAAGAAAAAGGAGATGACACTTATGTTCAAAATTATAAATGTTTGTGGTTCTTTTCCAGTTAGTCCCAACCAGAATGCCAGACCCTGCAAAAAGCCATGCTCCCTGCGAACAACATGTTCTAACTGCACAAGTAATGGTATGGAATGTATGTGGTGTAGCAGTACGAAACGATGCGTTGACTCAAATGCTTATATAATCTCCTTCCCATATGGACAGTGTCTAGAATGGCAAACTGCCACATGCTCCCGTGAGTATCTTAATGAACGTTCATTCTATTAAATATACCACTGTATTTTTTCCACTCAAAAGAGCATCTGTATGAATAGGATTCAGCACATTCATTAAAGATAAAAATAATTTCAGGTGAATCACCTTATAGAGCTACTAATGTGAGCTGTCGGTACTGCGTATGTATTTTCTAGATACAGATAAAATATTGGTAATTCTTTTATGATGAAACATATTTAGTCTGTTAAAACAGATAGTAAAAAGTGTTTATTATTTTCAGATAAAGAAAAAATACCATGGTTATTTGTGCGACCAGCATTAGTGTGTCAAATAATGGCCATGAATTGGAACAACATACTGTTAAAATTAGAGAAATAATATGCAGACTTTAGACTTATACCACATCTAGTTAGTAAAAAAAGGAGATGAGCTGAATTCAGAGTTTTTAAGATTCTGGTTTATTTTGTCGGTAGATTCAAAGAACAACATTTTCCTAGCATGCAAAGTTAAAAACAAGGCAGGTGAGTTCTGTGTCAAGCAGCGAAAGTACTCCCCAGATATCCCCTTTGGAAGCATATTTCATCAGAAATTGATACAATGCCTCTCTAGGTGAATAAGAAACCTACTCAATGTACCTTTCAGTATAGCATTCAACTGAAGCTAGTTCTTCCCAAGTCCGTAGTGACTGGACCTTGTTAAGTTCAGCACCATGCAGTTCCAGTGTATATCGGTGCCATAATTCACATAGATGCTGCCTGGTGCCTTAGATTCTTGTCTCAGTCATGGTTTATTTAGAAAAATTCCTCAGTTGCCATCCTACAGAAGACTGGTTCTTAGTATTTTTACTGTCCTTCAAGATTTGATTACAATATTTCCTACCTGTAAAGGACTCCAATCCAAACAATATATAGGGCTTCTAAAGTGTACTGTTGAACTCTCATTATTGCCTTCTCTGCGAGAGTGTTTTTCTAGTTACTTGCGACTTCCTTTCCCTCTCTAAGGGTCTTTTGATATCAACATCTCTGGAACATGTTATTTCTGGATATGTTGTGGCAGGATTGATGATGATGTCCAACAAGAAGCAACTTGCTTTAGGGCCCTAATTAGGTCATGATTCCATTTAATAGATTATTTAAAAAAAAACCACCAAAACAAACCACCAACTAAAACTCAAACCAAAAAAACTCCTTGCATTAATACTGTATTCCATGTAATAAAGCTCAAAACTGCTCTGGACTGAGGACCTGCGGACAGTGTTTGGAACAGCCCGGGTGTGGATGGTGTAATGATCCTAGTAACACTGGAAAAGGGCAATGTTTGGAAGGATCATCAAGAGGCCCAATGAAGCCTGCTGGCATGCACTCTAATGAAATGGTGCTTGATGCTAGTCTTTGTCCAAAAGAGAAAAATTATGAGTGGTCTTTTATCCAGTGTCCAGGTAAGGTCTGCTTCCATTCTTTCTTATCTATGAAATAAGAGATGTTTCTCTGTTTAAGCATGCCAAATTAACATAATTATTTTGAGTAATAGAAATAACACTAGCACGAGAGATTTGTTTTTCTAAAATATTTCCTAAATGCATAGTTTGTTAGTCTCTGTCTACTCAATACAAATGTGCTCACTGTCATGCAGGTTCACATGAGAAATTTAATGCAAATAGTTTAACCGAAATTACCATTTATTTTCACCCATTCCATCCTTCTACTTTTTCAAATCCAGCTACGTGGATTTTGCTTCAGCTTCAGCTTTTGCTTTCTTCTGGATTCTGTATCTATCGAAGACAAGTGGGGAGAAATGATCTATAGGCAACTGCTGATGGCCAGGAGCAGGGACTTCCTGCATCCCTGCTGTTCATGCAAAAGTCTCCTGGCTGTGAGAATGGAGGGGCTACCAAATATCTGAGCTGTGCCTCCAGTCTACCTTTAGACATTTTGAGTAAATAGAATGTATGCTTTTATAATCTTAAAGAGAATCTCTGAAGTCTAAATTTAAGCCATACCAATCTGATTATAGTATTTTAATTTTTAAGTTCATTGGAAAAGGAAGACATCAGGTACTTTAAGACAGCGGAAGCTGAGCTGGTACAGCCTCCTGTATGGAAATACTCAAATCCTGAAAGCTGTGTCGTTGCAGTGGTGTAGTAATGCAGGAAAATGAAAAGCACACTGGGGAGTTTGACAGACCTCCAGTGGTAATTTATAATAAATAGTACATTTTAAAAGACAGCTTGAAAACGTTTTGTAGAATAAATGCTGTAATTGTGCTAAAGTTATTTTTCCAGCAAGTGTTCCTACTGCTGATAAATTTGGAAGCTGGAGCTTCTCTAGGATCAAAACTTTTATGGGTACATGCGGCTATGTTTGTTTTCTCTCCTGGGTACTTTTTTTATCAGTGTATTCTGTGTGCATGTATGCATATAAATGTGAGTTTTTATATATATTTATATGTAAGTGTGTGTATCACTATATTATTGAGCAGGCAGAATCTCTGAGGAAAATTTTGTTCTGGTAACTTTTTTAAAAATACATAGGTAAAGAGTAGATTTTTTTTTTAAGTTTTAGAATAATAAAGAAATGTAAAACCAAGTGAACACTGTCAAATGTTCTAAGTTAAAACCAAAAAAACCTCCAAACCATCTAATACCATTTCCTGAGCAAAGAAGCCTGTAGTAAATTTCTGGAAACAATAGAATGACATTACATTGTATGGAAAATTCAGTACTTAGTCTGTATTTTAACATACAGACTATGTTGATAAGTGCATTGTTAGACTTTCACTGCAATACGTATATCTACCACTGGTGAAACTGTAATGGATATATATATTGCTTGTCTAAAATGTTATTCATCACCTTATTTGTTTAATATTTATTCTTCATGGATAAAATTCTGTATGTGTTATATGTTCTGACCAAGAATTCACTGAAGTTGCACTTTATTTTAAAAACCCACTAGTGTTATGAGTTTAAGAGGCAAATCCTACAGAAGTCATAGAATTAAAATTTCAATTGATGTGAAATTTCATTTTGATTGCTATAGGATGTAGGTTTTGTTCCTAAGCTTTTGTTTTCATTTTCTTAAAATATTATCTGTAATGGATTATACTAACACAGTTTATTATTCTTAGCACAGCAATCATTTGATGTACTTGAAATAAGATAGAATTGATACTAAATGTATATAAACTTACTGAACAGTTTGTTGTTTGGATGAAAATAAAAATAAATAGGTTATAACATATACTTTGAAGATTGTTCTGCCACATTGATGAGTAGTTGGCTAAACCATTCATGTATGCACTTAGTTTTTCTTGTAGTCCATATCCATGCTCTTTATTGTGCCTCTGGGCAATTATGTTGTTGATAAGTATTGTAAACTCATTCGCATTTTCTGTTTGTTCAAATTTTTAAAACTAGTATTCAACAGGTAGGATAAAAGATTGTTTCTTTTTGTTACTGGTCATTTTGAAATCAATATTCCTCAAAACAGCTGTCATAATATTTCTTTTGATATGAATACATTTTTATTTTTTCATCAGATTTGTATTTGTAACAACTAATATTATAAATAAAACTGCAAATATATATTAAAAAAAAAGAAGAAAAATAAATAGTACTGGGATTTACTCTCACAAGAAGAACAGTTTAGGTAGAATGCAAGCCCAAGTTTGTCTTTAAAGCCTAAATTTCTCCTCTGAAAAATGGTGTGAATTGATTCTAACTAGTTTGTTTAGAACTGGTTGAAGTATCTTTACACTAGATCCAGATTGTAATGCAGACATGCTTTTTATATATTTTTCCTAGTATTAAGTATTTCTCAAAACTATAATTATCAACATTTGTCAGCATCACCAACCATTTCAACTCAGAGGTCAGAAGCAAATTAGACATATTAATTGCTTATCTTCAGGGCAGCCCCACTGAAGATTCAGCTAAATTACATTTGTATATGTGAGGAAAATTACTCTGTTGCTGCCAGTGATGTACATTAAAATCACTTAATGAAAAAATGACTTCTTAAAATTTAACTCCTAGTTCTTATTTAAATGATTGTTACAGCATCTCATGATTTTAATTTTTTTTAAATTAGTTAATACTGATGTCTCCAGTTTGATTGCACTCGTCTGCATCACAGAAAGTTCTTGAATTGTGCAGTTCTGGCTTTTCACTTTTCTCAATGAGATACATATTAGGAAAATCAGCAAATATATAATACCATTTTTAAATGGTGTGTCATGTCAATTGTAGATTGTATTGGTTCTTATATATATATTTTTGAATTTGATTTAAAATCCCTTCCGTTTCTTTGCTTTAACAAAATGTAAGAATTAAGAGCTATTATATGTGACCAGATAATATTATGACTTGCAGCAAACTAACATTCACAATAAAAAAACCTGATTAATTAAGGTTGCTTTCATTTATCCTTTAAATAACACCAAAATTAAGAAATAGAAAGACTAGAAAATTTATAAATCAGTGACCTACTATTGGAGAATGTCAGAATGAAACGTTTTCCCTATGTTATGATACAGTCTTAATTAGGCAGTCTTACTTTACCTTAATAGAACACCTATTTAATGGGCTATCTGTTTTTACTTTTGGTTTATTGGGCCGCATTTTTTTTATTAACATTTGCTTTAAGTCATTTAATGTGTAAGACATACAAATGAAACCCAAAATGGGGCTGCAATTCATGGTATTTTCGTGTAGCTTTTTCTGAGAAAGGCAACGGTGCAGAACAGCAAACTGCCTGGAGGAAGACACTACAAAGTTGTCTAAAAAGCAAGTATTCTTAGGAAGAAGAAAACTTGTAATTTCTAATGAGATTTATTCAAGACAGTGAGAAAACTTCTTGTTTAGTAGTAGAGAAATGTTTGATACTTGTTTAGAAGATTCTGTAGGCATAACTACAGAAAAAGGAAGAGATTGTAAACTTTGGAGGTTTAATGGTTTATGAGCCAAGCCTGGCAATGACTGTAAATGTATTAAGTTACTAAATTCTAAAACAGCTCTGAAAACTTTTAAGTCATGCAGTGAGAATCCCCTCCCCCCCCTAACGAAGACACTCATCACTGTGACATTTAGATTAAGAATCCAAATAAAAATAAGCAGAATGATGTTACTGAGATAGCTGTCCTCTGCTGAGTCTTACTCACCCTTTGCCAGTAAGGGATCGACAGGTTTGACTTAGTCTGACATTTGACAAGCTGCTGTAATGACAGATTGCTAATCTGCTGAGCACTATGAGCTCTTGAGGTGCCACTCTATAGAGAGGTCATCCTTCAAAACCTCTTGGTCGTTCAGCCAAGTCCTGGCAGCAAGATCAACAGTTCTGGCAGAATTCACATTGTGATTTTGCTGCAATAGTGATCAGTACTTTCTGAGTTTCTCCAAAACATGGAGCACTGGAGAGGAGGTGTAGTACAACATCAGTGGTTTGTAGCGTTGTTGTTTGACAAAAAGAAATGTTATGCTTTTAGGGTCAGACGTAAAAAATTTATGTCAATAGGAGTCCAGTTTTTTTTTACTTTCACCAAAGTCAACCATAGTGAGGAGGGACTGGAGATGTTTGATGTGGTCCTGATGTCCTTAAAACCCCTTAGTGTGTCAAAGCTAATGGGGGGATCAGAACTGTTAAAAATAAGACGATCTTTTGGGGGTTTTTTTTTGTAAGTTCTCTCTCCCCAGTAGATTTGAGTATGAGCTGTTCATGTTCTCCATCACAGTAGCCGTTCAAATGCTTTACAACAGATTGCATGTAGGTATGAAGGTTTTCATTTGGTCTCAGTTGGTGACTTGCTGCCTCTTGACCGGTTTATTAAGTGACTGGGCAGCATTTTAAAGCTATGAGGACTGGAATCAGTCATTCACAATAGCAAAAAAGACTTTCTCACACACCTTAAACTCACATGTCACTACATAGTCAACTTCTGTGGTCTTCTGTGTGAATTCATGTCTTGTCACAATGCTATTTTAAAGAGGTTCTGTGTCAAACTACAAATATACATGCTGGTCATTAGTCAGGATTACATTCTACTGCAATTTTGTAATCACGTAGGAATGATTTTGTTCCCAAGAGCAATTTAGTAATGGCTTTTAAAATGTTATATTCTAGCTTGCCAGTGTAATGGCCACAGCACCTGCATCAACAGTAATGTCTGCGATCAATGTAAAAACTTAACAACAGGAAAACAATGTGAAACGTGCATGCCAGGATATTATGGGGATCCCACAAATGGAGGACAGTGTACAGGTAAGTCATTCTGCTGGGAGGAAAAAAAAAAAATTGAAATGACATTTTATGTAATGTGAATTTAACTTTTTAAATGTAACATGAAATTAACTTTTCTTTAAAGGTGAAATGTTTATTTGGTAATACAGATGAGTTGATCAGCTAAGTTAATGATTCAAAATCAGATTAATATTTTTAAGAGAAACTTTGCATTCAGAATCCTAATTTTGCCGTTGTCTGGATGCTCTAAGAACAAGATGGTAATTTAAAGATGCTCTCCCAGTTAGGGAAAAGAGGAGAAAGAAGCTGTGTTGTGGGAGCAACACCTTAAATCCTGATATTTCAGAGAGGCATCACTTCATTCCACGTAAACAATCCTCTTAAAAGCAGTGAGAAGGTACTTATAAATGAAGTTCAGTATCTACCATAATGTCTGATAGCACTGATTTGTATAAGTGTGTGATGCTAGTGGAAAAGTTGGTCTGCATTTAACAGACCAACAAGTCTTATTCTTGTATAGTTTAAACAGAAAAGCCTGGTACACTGAGGATTGAAAGGTACCCTAACCTATTCAGTCTGTTTCTTTTGTAATTGCTGCATTGGAGGATTCTTGTTGAAATGAAAGAGAGAATGAAGTCTAATAATCCAGATGGTTTTTGTATATTGCCGTAGGGCTGCTTTTTTCCTTGCATGGGTTATTTTAAAGTT
>NW_008824986.1:15180950-15202880 GCF_000699105.1 Pygoscelis adeliae | reverse complement strand
CAAATAAGAAAAGTCATTAAGGGAGTTGAGATTGAATCTAGGAGGATGCTAGGAAGTTTTGTCCCATGACTTTTTCTTCTCAATTACTGATGTTTCTTTAACTGGACCTTTGTTTCTCAAGGAATATTTATTCATTTAAAGGGTTCACTTGTTCCTCAGTACTTTAATATGCAATAGTCAATGCATAAAGCTCCACATCTGGTAAATGCAAGCACAATATGTAGAAAGTGTGTTCAAGGGGATGGAAAGATTAATGTCTACCCCCATTGACAATTGTACATTTTGCTGGTGCTTTATGATCCTCTAAATAATTCTTAATAGTTCTCTTATTTCATGAAGTTGACAAAATATTCTTTTGCTGTCTATAGCACCTTTATGGCAAAATGATCTATTAATATAGCTTTTATTCTTCAGGGATACATTAGCTATCAACCAAATAAGCATTCCATCACCTTTAGTGAATTATGTGTAGTGCAATAATGGCTAAAATCAATTTATAAGACCAGTAAAATTATAAATTTTATGACTTGTTTTTTCAATCCTAGTCTGTAAGAGTACATATTTTTATTGGTAGACATGATTTTAACAGGAGCTATTTAGACTAAGGAATGCTTTAAAAAATAAAGATGATAATTATTTCGAGGCTTTATCTGCATTGGTGTATTATATTTTGTAATACAGAGCCCATAAATCTGTTTAAGTCCTTAAGACATTTTGATGAATGTAGTCATTATGAACTGTTAGATTTTCTTCAGTATCATGATTTTTGTTCCTGTGGTAGAGGTGCCCAAATTGTGGGCCAGGGATTTCTGCAGGAAAAAAATAACAGCGATCCATAGATAAGTCAAATCAATTTTACTTAGATTTAAGAGGATTTTGGAACCATAGTTGAGATCAGGCAGTGTGCAAATATAAAGTAAGAAAGAGATTGTTCTATTTTTTATTTTTTTTTCTCCTTCATTCTGGTAATGCTTTTGGTAACACAGAAAAAAATTGAAACTAGCTGCAAATTAAAACTATAATTAAAGTAAAAGCATAAGGAAAAAATATGAGTGGAAGAAAGGGCAACCCGGTCAGAAGCTGAACTTAAGTTTGACTGAAATAATTAGAAAATGAGCCAGGAAATGGCATGGAATAGCCAATCAAAGAAAAAAAAATCATGAAGAACTGAAGAAAAAAAAAAAATCAGTCATCCTCATAGTCCTTTCCTGTGTCACTTTGCTGCTGTCAGCTGAGTTTCTGGCTGGACCCTACCAACGTTTCTTTTCTACTAACACTCATCCTGCTGTACGAGGGTTGGGACTGCCTGAGCACGTGGTGCATTTTTTCCTCAGAGCTCCTGAGTTATTTCTTTGAGGATCCAGATTGAAAATTTTTTTAAAGGAATGACAAGATAATGATGTAACTCTTAAAGTACATCTGCAATACTCCAATATTCGTTATATAACAAGTTGCTATAGTTATAAGGGTGTAACTTGGTTATGAATTGGAGCGCAGTTGAAGCTGGGAAAAGAGGTTGTACTCGATCTCTACAGCTGGGAGGCAAAGTGGTGTACACTAGGAGAAAAAGTAAGAATTATCCTCTTAACATACTCATGACATATTACATAAAATAATTTTTTTCCCAGTGTCCTGACAAAAGTACTTATGTATTCAGTACATCTATTATCTATTCTGCTGCTGTGATACATATAGGTAAAATCTGACCTCCCAACTTAGTTAGACTATTGGTGATATAGATTACAAAGATTTGCAAGAAAAACTTCCTTTTCTTTTATAGGCTGGATTGACCTTTGTTGTTCCTTAGATCCCTGATGATCTTGAAAGAAAGGAGAAGGAGATGCATAGCAAGTCTTTCAGTCCTTGGAAAACTTTATTTTTTCCCTTAACTATGCCAATCCTTTCCTAAATCCTTTCTGTTTATACTTCTAGGAGGTCAGTCAAAAAGTTCAGAAAGAAGCTGACTGTCCACCCCTGAGTGATCAATTCTGTTCTGACCTTTGTCTGGGGATGGAAAACTCTGTACAAATATAACTATTTTCCTTATTCTACTCTGGGAATAATGATGCCTTTACAATATCAGATAACTGATACGTTCGTAGTGGTATTGCATAGTGTTATGCTATGAAATTACTACGGGATGAGTAACAGTTGTTGTAGGAAGAAGATATAATTCATGTTTCAGAAGGTTTTGAATAGTTGTGATTGAAGAATGGATAAAAAAAATTGATTTTTCTGGATTTTCACTCACTATGATTGCTGACATTTCAATGGCTTTAAAACAAACCTAAGGACTCACTTTGCATCCTGATATGGTGCAGGCTTAGTAGATGTGACAAACCTAAAAAGAAGGACAAAGAAAAGATGGAGGCATAATAACAGACTTTAAATTTGCGAAAGGAAGCAGAAAAGAGAGAATGATGATAAAGTGCCTTCCCCCAAGCCCCCACTCTGGCTGAGGAAGAAGTAATGGGATTAGGTTGCAACAAGAAAGATTAAGGTGGAATATAAGGAGAACTTTCTACTGGTTAAACTGTGAAATAGATTGCCTAAAGACGTTATGAAATCTGCATTATCACCTACACTATATTTTTAAAATTTTCAAACTTCTCTAACTTTGGAAAAGGGCAGTGGACTAGCTGATTCCACGTGTTCTTCTCCAGTCCTAATTTTCAAAAAATTCTTGGAGTCAGAGATGTAGAATGCAGGGAGGTATAAAATATTCTGATTATATAAGAAAATGATCTATGTATAGCAAAATGACTATGGATATTTGCCATACTGAGAGTGCTTAATAAAGATGTTCCTATGTCTTACATATTACTTATTTTGGAATCTGTTGCGTTTTTGTTATTGTGGCATTAAAAAGATTTCCATCTAATGCAGATTTACTCTGTGATTGACCCTCGCTCTAGTTTATTTTTGTGTCAGAAGTGTGGTATGTCAGTTGTTGATGGGCAATAGTTTGACAATGATCATATTTTTTTATAATTAATTACTGTACTTTTTCTTCTTAAAAAAACATTCCTAATACCAATTATTCATTTAAATTTTGTCACTTGAAGTCTTTTTTCGATACAGACAGTGAGAGTTAGAGTCTGTATTCTTGGTGTGTACATGATCTTTATATTCAGTAGTCCTAACGTGGCTTGCAGTAAAGATGTATGTACCCCTTCAATTCTTTATGACGTTTCGTTGTACAAATACCTAGTTTGAATTATTTTTATATTTGATTCATTGCTGCATTCTATTAAAAAAAATCAGTAATAAATTGCAAAAATCTTCTATTTTACATTAATGAAAGTTCTGTGACTGTAATTTATTACAGTTATCTGTTCTTATACTAAAAAATGGTTCCAGGTAGTTCTTAGGTGTCTGATGTGAAACAGGTAGCCAAAATAGAAAATGAAATTAATTTGTTACCTACATTATGATATATTTTCAGTTACACAAAAAGATTGGCATTATTTGTTGGAAATAAATGATACACAGTGCACAAATTAGTAAGTCCAGACACAGTGCACGTGCTTAAGATTTGTAAGCTAAAGCCCCTGTATGGCAAAGAAACGTGTAAAGCGATAGTACCATCGAAGTTACCACGTAAAGTTACAGCATCCTTTTTAAGAGTTGTCTCAATGTAGAAGAAAATAAGAGGGAAGCCAGAGATAAATTCTGAACATGAGGGAATAGAGCGCTCTAGCAAGCGACAGGTTTTGGGTTCCAGACCAAGCTCCGGTTCTGTTTACCCCTTTTACCTGACTGGTCTTGAGTGCAAATGCATGAGCAGCCCCTGGAGTGCTAAATGCAGTGCTGTCAGTCTGTGCCAGAAATATTTAAGGAATCAAACCCTCTAGTGATTTGACAGAATAAGGCACACTCACACCCTGTATCGTGGTGAAGCTTAGATGACAGAGATGCACAGCTCAGCCACCTTTGCTTCTGAAGCAGGTAAAGCTATCCAGATGTAGGAAACCTAGGAAGCCTTATAGTCTGAAATGTTAAAGAGCTGGAGGATATTCCAAATCACTTTGATTCATTTTTTAAATTCTGCTCAAGTCTTGAGGTACAATTTTGAAGGCATGAATATCAAAATTCAGTAATAGGAAATTCATCATTAAATATTGATGGATTTTGGAAATAAAGCAGCTCTAACTGTAGATGGGAACAGATACTGGCTTGCTGTCTTGGTGGTTTCTCTTAGTGTTATATTTTCTTCAAGGTCTTGTTCTGTCATGTACAGCGTGTCTGGGAAATATGCAACTGTTTTGTAGAAATTCTAGAAAAAGTAGAGTAAGATGTGTACTACAGACTGCAGCATAAAGCACCAGGAGAAAACAGTATGGGAGATTGCTTGGAACAATTTTGCGTCATCTTGGCAACATTTTTAGCATTATTTTCAGACTTACTAATCATCTACTTAGTTGTCAGTGTTAAAAAAAAATTACTCTAGCTGCTTATCATCTTGTCATTTTCTTTATGCATGGTATTTTTTTTAAATTATTCTTAAAATGTATGAGATGCCAGGAGAGAGTTCTTTGCAGTAACTTATGATGCACACTGTGAAAGTATAATACAATTAATAATAAGATAACATAAGCACTTTATTGCCTTTTTTTTCATAAAGTGATAACATCCCAAACAGCATTCAGTTTTCCCGTAATTGTACTCCCATTGCTGTTGCTTTTGCAGTAGGAGTAAAACTGTGAGTACCAGCACAGCAGGAACATTGTGTTTTAACTTGCACTGCTCTCTTTCTGAACAGCCTTAAAAGGCATGGTGTTTAAGACACTGATGACATTCTGTAAAAGCCTCCTACCAGATACACTGTATGGGTGAAGGTTTTTAAAGCAAGTCTGTAGCATTTCTATTGCCCTTCTCTATCATACAGTTGGATATTTTCAATGCTAAAGGCAACAGCTTCTCCCCCCCATTTGATTTGTAATCATTCTGTTTGAAAATGTGAAGTTAATTGTTTACTGGAAACATGTAATTTTTTACCAGATCTTCGAACTATTAGCAAAAGCAAACATTTCCAGTGAGTGTACACCATGTGCACATCAAGTCAGTAGCATCTGCTGCAGCAAGGTCAGAGATCTGGGTGCCTTTTTTGTTCCTCCAGTACGTAGAGTGTGAAGGACAGAATAAATCTGAGCTTTTCTGCTATTCTTCTAAAGCATCTGTGGCTGTAAGAGCATGCCTTGTGCAATGTCTGCTTCTTTTGCACATTGCGTAACTCAGTACTTTTCACATATATTTACGTGTGTGTGTGTATGTGCGAACATCTACACATACTATTCTCTGAATTTGTTCCACATTAATTTGGGCATCTACGCATTAGCCATCCAACTTACTTTCATCTACAGTAAGTGCCTCGAGATTAAAAAAAAAAAAAGTTAGGCATCAATAAAAGACTTAAGTTGTTAGAGTAGATTTAAGGTACCTTGACTTAGGTGAAGTTGACCCCAGCCATAAAATAGTTGCCTAGATATATTGGTGATTATTTCTGTTGGTTTAAAGAAGAAAAAATAAAACTTATTAGCGACTTGTTGATACCTAAGATATATTTTCAGTAACAGGAGGAAAATCCATGATGTTCAAATCTTGCTGCTCAAAGAATGTGGTTATTCTGCTGAGTAACTGACACCTGAGATGCGGGGGTTTTGAGAGAAAAGGCTGAGGATGGCAGAAGTCATTACTTCTGGTGTCTGTGAAAGAGAGACAATAGAAAGATGTTAAACTCATCATGGCAGCTAATTGAAAATGGTCTCCTTGGTTTTTATGTTTTATCTAACTTTGAAAGATGTCTACTGGGTAGATTTACTGATCGTTTTTCTCTGGCACTGTTTCTAACATTTTTACCTGTTCAGCAGTAGCAACCTTTGTAACACATTTGTGTCCATGGAGGAACTGATAGTGATTTCCTTCCTTCCCTGTCTCTCCAAAAGAAATACTGTTAAAAGCTACCATGGGCAATCAGTGTGTTACATATTTGAAAAAAAAAAATCAGTTTCATTTACAAGGAGCACATGTGCATTAGAGTGGGTTTTATTTTGTAGACAGCACATTTAAGAAACCCCACAATTACTTTTAAGTAATCTGTAGTCTGATTTATTAGAACACAAACACCAACTTGAACAAGATTATCTATGGAAAACTAGGGGAGGTGTACTAAAGAAAGCCAACTGGAAACAGATCTACCTTTTGCTACCATATAATTTCAAGGTGCGTGTCTGTCTTTCCCAGTTTTCTTGCTGTGTCCAAGCTGAATCAGACTCCATACAATCCACACTAGATCTTAGGAAAGTCTCCTTTTTTCCTCTCCTCCAGTTTTTTTTTTGATTCTGCTCTTTGATATAGATAGGTCTCTTCCTTTCTGAAACATCTCCTAGTTTCTACTCCTGCTTCAGGTTTTCTGCTTCTTGTCATCTTCTCTCGCAACTCTGACTACTGTTCCCAATAGCTTTTGCAAAGATTGTAATTTTCGTTTGCATCCAAGGAAGAAGCAGTTTCCTCTCCCATCTAAAGAGTACAAAGTAACCCATAGCGCCCAGGACAATGTAAACAGGCAGTCTTTCTGCTCGCTTCCCAGCCCTACTCTTAGAATATATATACAGGCATGTATATGTGTGTGCGTGTGTACACATACACAGTGCACAGTATTTGTATATTAAATGGTAATACAGCAAATTACGTATTTTCACATGTTACAGAAAGCAACCTGTCTTTTCATAACGGAAAAAGTTGATAGTGTGACAAGGAAAACAATTTAATGTTCAGTTTCTTTTTTGAACTAAAATATGCTGTTGTCTACTTAGTTGATAGAAAGGTACCTGCTAATTTCCCTTTAGACTTATTTTTTCTAGGTTTCAAAAAGTTATACGAGCAATGAGGGAACAGAAAGAAGCAGTCTTAATTTTTCACTTCAACACTATCACTACGTAGCTTTTAAATTACCTGTAGTTTCGGGTGGCATAGGGCAGGTGTAGAGAAGCATCAACCTAAATATCCTGAATATAAACATTTTATGACTGTATTTATGGCAGTAAACTTAAAAGTGGAAAAAATTATTTCCCTTTATTTATTTATTTAGTAAATAACATAGCACAATGACATTATATTTGAGTTTTAGTCTCAAAACACCCATAGGCTAATATATCATAATATTAGGAACGGTATGATGCAAACTAGGCAGATGCTGCTGGCCTGAAAAATAGTTTTTGGAAGGAGAAATAAAATCTTACATTTAAAACTTCATCAAGGGATTTTTTTCAGTAGCCTGAAATAATTTTGTTCTGTTGTGATTCAGAACTTTACAGATTCTGCAACAATCCTGGCCTTTGTAAATATTTTCAGCTAAAATGGGAATTGAAGATTCTGTCTGTCAGGGAAGTCCCGCTGCTGACCGGTGTCTGAGAAACATGTTGGTTACTTTTCAGGGTTGTCGCAAAATGGCTGTACAATTGAGGGATTTGTTCTGTTTAACAACACACCTAAGTATTCTAGTAATTTCTGGTTGTTGGAGGGAGTTCATGCCAGCAGTCTGAGCAGTAGGAAAGTGATAATTGTTTGGTTTAGATGCAATTTATAGTCTGCTTTTGAAAAGGCCATTTTAGTGTGCTAATTTTTTTTTTTTTAACTGTGAGTGTGACTGAGCACTGCAACAGATTGTCCAGAGAGGTTGTGGAGCCTCCCTCCTTGGAGATATTAAAAAGCTTTCTGGATATGGTGCTGGCCAACTGGCTCTAGGTGGCCCTACCTGGGCAGGGGAGTTGGACCAGATGATCTCCAGGGGTCCCTTCCAACCTCAGCCGTTCTGTGATTTGAAAATGGTGCCATATACTGAGCCATTAAAGACCAGGCATTTAGAAACTTCTGTTCTTCCTGTCCTGTTATTTTACAGGAATACAGCATCTGTGATAGATTTGTGTAGTAGCTTTAGGCCCATCACATTTTGGTTTCACACACCAGTCCTAAGGGAGGATAACACCTATCTCTGAAAACCCTGGAAGAATTCTTCAAATTTATATTTAAGTTACCACTAAGCTTCTGTCTTGTCAAGTGTTTAAACAGTGATTTACAAGGGATCTCTCCATTGCCTTCATACTCATTGGCTGGTTGAAGATCTTCAGTATGCACAGTTGGAATAGTGTCTCATAATCCCTTGATCCAAGCAATTTTTTTTTTTTTTACAGGGTTGATTATGAGTTGACCTCAGCTGGTATGAGTATTCATGCTAGATTTTTCTAGCTCTAACTTTTCTTTGGCTCCTTTCACTATCATGATTTATGATTGTATCTATGTTTCCTTAGAAATGCAAGCAAAAACTGCATGTGTTGTACAAGTAGCCTGGGGAGCTTCGTACAATAATTACTTCTCTGCTTCAGTAAGATGCTCTTTATGTCGTGCGGGGATTAACGGCACGGACTCTGGCAGGCAGCAACCAAAGACCTTTATTGCTCTATATTAGGGTAATTTATAGCAAGCAGAAGTGTCCACGCGCTATCCGCAGCCTGCAGATAGGTTACAGCCTTGTGTTCACGCGCATCTATGTTCCAGCGGATAGGTCTGCTCTTCCTGACCATACAGCATGACTTCATGGTCCTTATCTTGTTTACTCCTTTCCAGCAGCTCATTCCTTTCTTCCTTATCTTCTGCCTGCGTGCTTTCTCATGGGTACAGTACCTGCTCATTAAAACCGAATTCAGTAATGTCCATAGTTAAAAATCCTATCCCCACAATGTTGTTTCACCCACTTCTGTTTAATTCTGCCTCCTTCGCAAAGTGGAATTAACACAGTTGGATGGGGAGGAGACATGCTGCTATCTGTAAGAGTCTCTGCAGCTCCATCAGTTTTGCCCTGACTTGTACTGTGGAAGGGTTGATCCAGTGTTTGGATTCCCCATACCTTTCTTACTACATTACAGTTATTCATGCTTTTTCCCTGGATTGTAGCATGAAGCATTCTAGCACTAAGGCCATTCAAAATCCAAATCTAACACAAGTGCACTCTCTCATTTACATGACGTGCTTCTAAGGATGTTATTTACATCATTATTTTGAAGCCTGGCAACCAGTGCATTTCTGTGTAGAGTTCAAGTTTCCTTCATCCTCTCTTCACTTGGAAGGTGGTTTTTTTCTTGTTTACTGGAAAAAAAACAAGCAAAGCTTTTCTCCCCTAAACACATTCAGTGGACTGAAAAGTTGTAAATGCTAGATGGACTATCAACTTATAGCTGTTAGAGGATCACAGTATTGACTTCATACTGTGAGATCCAAAAGAGCATTTGATGACTGATGTGCAGCTCTGTCAAACATTGTGGCCAAATCAGAGAGACAAGAATAGCAAAAAAAACCCCACCAAGCCCCCAAACAAAAAATAAAAAAACCTAACAAACCAAAACCCCAACCCACAACAGAAAGCCCTTGCCTGACTGTTTATTACAATTCTTACTTAGTATAAATGCTTGTGCTGATTTTTATAGCCCTGTAATCTTTCTTTTGTGCCTTTATTATAAGGCTTTATGGTTGTATCCCTGTTATGTTGCACATGATTTTAGATCTAACCTAAGTGAGCTGAATGCTCGCTTTTGAATCAATGAGTAAATAAGCTTTTTCCAGAAGATTGAGGCACCTAGTAGTTTTTACCGGCATGTATCTAGCTACTGTTCTTGCTGAATTAACCATCAAAGCACCTATTGCCTAAACTGATTTTGTACTCTGAGATGGGGCATTTTGTGCACATTGCCTGAATTCTGTGCATAGTATGCTTAGACTATCCATATGTAAGGCCAGCACTAAGATCAGCTAAGAGCACATTAAGTACCGTTAATTTTGTTTAATTAATATTAATTAATGTTCGCATAAGAATTTCATGATTAATGCAGCCAGGGTCATTTCCATTCTGACAATCAGTTGATTCAAAACTGCACTTCCTTAGTCAGTGTAGACTAAACCTTCAGTAGTCAGAGGAGATGAAATCATTTGCTCTTTGGAGAATTTAGGTGTCAAACTTCCAAGGTGTCAAACTTCCAAAGCTGAAAGCCTAATGCCTTAGTACTGAAATCTCCTTTGGTAACCTGCCCTTGAAGCTTTCCCAGCCTCGGATATCCATCACTGGTATCACTTCCAACATCTGTTAATAGCAGTTCTCTGTGGGAAACAGTCATAAAGACTGTCATTTTGATGAAAATATGTAGGAATTATTATAAGCTGTGATAACCAAGGAAACAAAAAATACCTGCGCTCCATAAAGCTACATGTCAAAGAGAATTAATTGATCATATTTTCTAATGTCTAGAAAATTATATGCTTGTAGTTGGAACAAAATTTTAAAAATAGAGCTAGTTTAACTAGTGTATTCATTTCTTTATTTTATTTGCATTAACTTTTCCTGCTGCTATGACCACGAAGTGGTGACACATGTCCAGAAGCATGTTTTTTATTAGCCTGTAGTAATACTTGCTTTTAATAGCACAAAAGCTGCTGTTCTTAGCTATTAATCTTCAGTGACCTGAGGTTTTGCTCATATCATGTATTATTTAGAAACAAAAGACAGATGTTCACAGTTCAAATTAATATAACAAAATGCATTTCGATATAAAATGATTATGTGAAGAAGGTAGAAATTTAAAGCAGAATATCTGAATTTTGCCTTTCAAGGAATCATCAGTCTTTCCTCCCATTGAGTCTGGCAGTCACATAAAATTGCTTATTGAAGTCAGGTAAATTAAAAACAAGCTGGAGTACAACATTTAGTTTTGTAATAAATAGTGTATGGATTATTTCTAAGAGACTTCAGAAAACCACAGTTTTCTGCGTTTTTTAAAATGATTCCTCTCTTGCATCTAAATTTTCAAAGTGGGGAGTGTGATGTGTTCAGCCGCATGAGTCCGGTTAGTACTAATAGAAGTCTCATAGTTTTTGATCAAGTTTAAGCTGTCTTGTAATCATTGATGTCTCTCATGCGTTTCAGCTGGTGGTGATATCAGCAGCAATTTTTGCAGTAGGTGGGTGTGTGCACACATGTCCATAGAACGCAGCACAGTCCCAAGAGGAAAATATCATACAGAAGTAGTAAAAAATATTCATTATCAAGATAACACTAACAAGCCAAGAATACTTAGTTGCTAGTAGTTGGAACACAGGACTCTCTAGCTTTCTTACACCTGGTGTTTTTAGCACTTAGCCGATGCTAACCTCCACCTCTGGTGTCACGTGGATGCGGGCTTGGTGCTGCATTTAGCACAAGCAGGATACTGAGAGCTAGAAAGTTCTGGTGGGGATCGACTCCACTACCTGGAAGGCAATTTCCACCCCTGTTTGCAATGCTATTTTACTCTTCAAAATGTTCATTCCTGTACATTTCATCTTGACTCTGCCTGTGTCACAATGCCTGGAGTTTGGATGATTTTGTCCAGTGTTGTCCATAGAGGACAGCACCCGCACTGTTGTGAAACTAATAAGAAGGGCAGAAGAATAAGCTCTATAACTATGTAGAATTTAGTTTATTAGTTTATAATAGAAATACTAGAGTGATATTCAGTGTTTAACTTGATATCAGAAAAGAGGTAAGTAGGTGAATTCTACTACTGTTGTAGACAGCTGTAAATTTGGTCTTTTATCTTCTACAGGGGAATTCTGTTTTGAAATGGCTTCTGGTCCAAAATCTTATATTCAGGGGCCTCGAGTCCTATGTAAGGTAGGACTAAGAGCTTTTAACTGTCATCTGCAGGAAAAACTAACAGAACTGTAGAAAGCATAAAGGAACACAGTATCCTTGACTAGCAGTATAAACAGCAGCAAAAGCATTTTCTTCTGCATCTTCCTAAAGCAGAATTAGGAACGAACATGAATTAATGGGAATTTTGACTCTTAGAGAATGACATGGCAATTTGGGATACAGAGTTTTTATACAGTTTTTCTGTTTAGCCATTTTAATGTCTAGCATGTAGAGAATTGCATTTATGGAATTCACTGATGCATTAAAGATTGTGGGTTTGGGCATTCCATCATTAGATGTCTAAAATTTTAGAGGAAATTTTATATTGGGTTAAATATTATGTTCTAGAAGACTTCTTTTCAGAGTCACTAAGTCTGTGTAGTTAAAAATCAAAACCATCTTTTAGTCCAGGCACATTGTGGTTATTCCATAAATAACAGATATTCAGTGGATTGGAGGCTTATGATACAGACTCCAGGAGTCTATGTGAATAAAGACATTTTATATAAAAAATGATAAATGTTGGAGATCAGTGAAAAAGAGAGTATGGTGTGCTTCATACTGTCTTCAGGTACTAGAATATGGAACTAAATTTAAAAAAAATCCACTTCCACTGTTTGTCTTGTACCTTGGTTTCTAAGAAACAGTGGGTCACAAGTTCATAGGACAACAGAAACCAGGACAATAGTAAAACTGTGTGTTAAGAAGCTATAATTTAAGATTATTCAGAAAAAGAAAAGCTCCCATGTGGTGCTGAATTGCAACAGAAAACATGGTTTTGTTTATCCTATACAAACAAAATAACCAAAGGTTTCGACAAAGGAGCGGGCTGTCAAGAAAACCCATTTGCAGTAGTTGTGGTGGTTTTTTGTTGTTTTTTTTTTCTTTAAAATGACACCAATTGCTCATTTTCATACAATACCTTATTATAGAATAGAAACACTTAATATTAACTAAAATGCTGGAATTTGTTTTTAGTAGTAGGTAGAGGGCTTCTTAGTACGTATGAAATATAAAGAAAAGAGATCATAGCACAAGAAGGTATTAAAGAGAAGCTTCATATTGCTTTTTGCAGAGAGATTGTTAGAATAGTTAGAATAAGCACTTTTTTTTTTTTAAGGTGACCTTTTCCCCAAAGGTGATTTGAAGATTTATTTTCCTTCCTTTAGTGAATGCTGTTTATTGAACAGCGTTCAAGATAGTCTGAATACTGAGTGAATAAAATGCCTGTACTTTGGCTTAGTTATGGACTTAAATTAAATTCACTCCAGTGAGAATGTATTCCAAATAAGTCCCGTGCTACTAAAGCAGAAGAAATGTGGATTGCCATAAGAAACAGTTAGTTGAGGAACTTGGAAAAAGATGTCTTTAACAAATTACTGTTCCAGTTATTGTTTTAGACTGCCAAGCAAAATGTGCTAAGTAAACTTTTCAGTATGCTATTAATTGCTGTGTATACAAATAATTTTCTTTTTGCTTTGTTGTAGATTAGACCTGTATTATAAGGTATGATTTCTAGCATAATTAACTGTAAATTAAAAGCAAAAACTCAACTAAAACCAGGAACCTTTTTATAGATACATTTGTATTCCATAACCCACTTATGCTTAGAATAATCCTAGGTGAAGGACCTGGAGTTATACTTCAGGGAAAGTGTCATTGTCAAGCTGTGTTTAGATGTCTATAATTTTATAGGAGAAAAAAAGAAGAAACTGTTGAATGTAATATTCCTCATGATTAACCTCCAGAGAGAGATTATTTGGGTGGCTGTGGGATTTCATAAGGTTTTGACAGGATGTCTGTTCGGCATATTTAATCTTTTTGATGATTTTCCTTGATTGCATACAGAAGACTTTTATAAATCTCCTGTCAAGCACAACTTTTTTAAGTAATGCTTGATTCTCTAAATTTGATTTTACTTACTAAATTAGGATATGTGTGTTCATTGCAGAGTGGTCTGATTTTAGGAACAGCAAGCATGGGAAAGTACTGGTTCAAGCATCAGTTTAGGATTGCTATTGAAAAAGTTGGTGTTTGTGCAGAACTGCTGACGGTGTGATGGGTTGACCCCGGCCAGCAGCTAAGCATCACTCAGCCACTTGCTCGCTCCCTGCCGCCTCCCCTGCAGTGGGATGGGGAGAGAATAGGAAGAGCAAAAGCGAGAAAACTTGTGGGTTGAGATAAAGACAGTTTAACAAGTGAAGGAAAAAGGGGAGAAAAAACAAACCAGGTGAAGGCAGTCACGCACCACCTTCCCACAAGTGGACCAATGCCCAGCCAGTCTCCAAGTGATGGCTATCTCCCAGACAGCCCCCCTCCCCAATTTTTATTGCTGAGCATGATGTTATATAGCATGGAATATTCTTTTGGTCAATTTGGGTCAGCTGTCCGGGTGGCACACCCTCCCCTCCAAATTATATATTATTTTTTTGATTAGCACCATAATCAGAAGGTAGTAAGTTAAATTCAACCCAGGCTTGCAGTTCCTGACCATCAAAATTCCTTTTACTTGTCTTAAAGATGAGTAAAATAAATTAGTTGAAGATTCTTTTTGACTCCTTTGAAGAAGATATTTTCTTTCCACCCTGCACAAATACAATGTAATTGTGCAGCTATATGTCTAGTAACCAATTTTATCAATTATAAATAGTTCTGTTCCTTATGCCTGATTGCTATAGTATGTTGCTTTGTATAAATGTAACTTCACCATTCAGCAAAGTTGATTCCGAGTTACGCAAGTGAAGTAAGAACAAGATAGCTTTTTTTAAAAAAGAGAAATAAAAGGCGGCAAACTTATTTCTGAAATTTTACAAATATATAATCAATACTGTGTATTTAATAAACTTAATCTAAACTTTTTTTAGGTCTATGATGCAATAAAAATATCTGAAATAGTAAAAAGAATAGCAACAACTTGTGCTATCTTAATCTGCTTAAGAAGCAGGCATTTTGTGCTTATTCAGCATTTTAGCATGAGAACTAAGAATTCGGGCATCCTTTAATTGATCACCACTTATTACTTTTTTAGATATTGTAGAGATACAGCAGTTTGATTTATACTATATTCCTTTATCTCCATGCTTATTTTATCTTTTCACAAAGATTAATGACAATTCTATTGCTTTCACTGATGTTGGTGAACAAGTCCTCCTGCATGTTATCGTGTAACATAGTTTTTGGCAATGATGAATGAGTTGCTGTGCATTCGTATTTTTGTGTTTTTCAGGTTTACATGCTGTAATTTATTTTATGGAATAAAGAATATCTATAAAATGTATTACTGATGTGCTGTCTGAGCTGTGTATCAGTATGTTCACCTTCCTAATGAAATTTGTAAAGTCATTGGTTTCCAAAAGATGTTCCCAGAGGAGATAGGGCATGATTTAGAAACTCTCAGCTGTCTAGAAATATAATGATTTTGTCTGCCACTTATAAGCAAACATATTTTACCTTGTGTTGAAAGAGATGTGAAGAGCTCATGTAGCAACTGTGTCTAGGCTGAGAAGATGCAACCCTCCGATTGAGGGTTGGCAATTGTAAGTTGAAGATGACATTTTCTTAAATCATTGTTACTTGATCCTCAGATAAGTATTTGACTACAGCGAGAGTCTTCTTGTCCCAAATACAATAGAGATTAAAAAAAAAAAAAAAGGTAGGCTTTTTGTTCTTTTGTAAGTTCTGGATCTAACCTTCTAGATGTTTCTAGGTGCTGAGAAGCTCTCATTCTCTCTCTTGTTACTGCAACCGCTCACAGCTTCCCTATTATTCTCGTAGTTTTAAATGCAGACACCTCTGCAGTCAGTCAGAAATTTCAGCATCTCTGTTTGTAATCCTTCCCCAGGAAAATCCCACAAATATTTCTGCTGACAGCTGGTCAGTCTGACATGTAACGCGCAGCATGGTATCGTCCCTCATTGACTGCAGTTTGACAGCCTAAAAGAGTTTAATTTCTTCTTTTTGTCTTTTTTTTTTTTTTTAAATTTGGTTATGTACCCATCAGTTTAAATTAGATCAGAGTCTGCACATAGATCAGAGGGGTATGACAGAACCTCCCAGTGTAACAGGAGACCATGGAGTTACCTGTTTGAATCCCTGCATGTGAATATGCCACCAGGACAGAAGAGTCAAGAAGTAGTCATTTTGCATTGAAATGGTCATCCCTCTCCCTAAGGGGTCTTGAAAACCCCCTACAGCTGTTGAGAAAATAGCTTTTGAGGCATCACGCAACTCATTTTCCAACTGGTAGAATGAAGATTCTCAAAAAACTCTTGTAATGGCATTTCTGTTTGATTGCAGTTGATTCTGCCTTCATTTTCTGAGTGGTAAATGCAATACATTACAATGGCAGACTGTATTAGTTATTTAAGGGAAAAAAGCTTCACTCACAGTTGAATGCATTAAAAATCAGTCGTATTTTGTACCTCCTAATGGCTAACATAGGGAAATGATTTGCTGACTTCTTTACATTTTGTGGTGTTTTTGTCTGATAAATTGTGTAAGGCATTTATCTTCTTTGGGCTTTTACTCTGAATGACCAAATACACACAAATAGTTGCAATCACCAATTGTTGATTTCAGTTGTTTTTCACCTTAGATTGGAATTTTTTTTGACATTTAAAGCCGCTATGAATAACTACTGAGTGGTCTTAAATTGTTTTGCTTTTCATACTGCCTTATAATAATCTTTGATTTATTTTTTTTCTGTTATAATTTAGGAAGTTACACATTCTCTTTAGAGAGAGGGGGGAAAAAAATAGCAGTCTTTTGACAAAAGGAGGTTTTTGGCCAAAATTTACAAAATAGCCAGTAGAGAAGCTGCTGTCTTTTTCAAGAAAATTTAAAAAGACACAATTTAAAAAATGTACTAAGCCTTTGGTGTCTGAAAAAGTCTTCTTAAACACATCTCATATTGGTCATGCAACGATGAAGGCATCCAAAATCATCAATTTGTGGTTTTCCTTTAAAAATCTCAGTAAAACCCACTGTTTTAGTTTTTACTAAACCTAGTAAAAGTTTTAGTCTGCCAGATTAGTTTTTAAGTAGTTCTAATTTTATCTTATGTTTTCATATGAGAAGCCTCTTCACAAACAAGAATAACTAAAAGTTATTTTAGGAATAGTATTTTTAATCTTATAAGCATGGGGAAGAAACATCACTTTAAATGCTTGCATGCTTAAAGAACTATACTACACGTCAGATACAGAGTTTAGTTTTTGATCTGTACTCACAAAACCTGCAGCTTAACCCATGGTAAAATTTGAATTTGAAGGCTATTTATTTCCTAATAATGTATTATATTTTATTTAAAATGAAAAGATAAGTGGCAAGAATGAAAAGGAAACTATTAAGTAGGACGTATTAAACTTATCTCCAAATAAAGTGCTCTTAATAATGTTTTCACCTGGAATTTTTCAGTTTTACATGTTCAAAGTAAGTGTAAAAATTTCAGTTCTTCACACAGGTTAACATGGAGAAAAGGAAATTGGTGATACTTAGTTCATGAGTTCTCATGGAAATGTTTTGGTTTGGCACGGTTTTTCGGTAGAAAATACTGTCCACTTTATTCCTGAATGAGCCCAAGAAGAAGCTATAAAAATTCTGTACTATAGTTCAGTATTGGCATGAAAGTCAGGCACAGCAAGACTCCTGTTAATTGTTTAAGATTCTGTTCAGTTCATAACAAGAAAAATATCCTGTCTTTCAGTGTTAATCTTCTGTGTTGCATTTTCATTATCCACTTCTATAAGACAAAATTATGGGTTTCCAAGCTGCCTTTATAATGTTAGTTGCTGATGATTAAAGACAGATTTAGTATGATTGCTTGAGAGGTATTTATCACAAACAACAAAAAAACCCCAAACCAGTGCAGTTTTCAGGATGGATACTTTAAACAGAAGAAATAATGAAATACAAACTGCAGAGCTATTTTGCCAAAGTGTAAAACCAGCTTAAGAATAAATACAAGCCTTTAAATGGGGAAGGTTGCCATAGGATTGTGTTGGTACAACCAAACTAATTTTTTTTTTTCTGCAGCAGAAAATCAGCCTGTTTGTTCTTTCCCAGATTTGGTTTGGGTTTTTTAGAATAAATATCCTACTTCTGAAATGTATGTATCAGTCCAAAAAGCCAAGGAAACCTCACTTGTGATTTCCAGCCTGTTTGGCTGTGACACAGTATTGCTTTTCAGGAATAAAGTAATTGCCTTACTAGTAGTCAAATGATCTCAGTAGGCTTAGGCCATGGTCAAGTGAAATTGTCTGTGTTTTGCTGTGACTATAAATTCCAGAAAAAAGTTAAAATCACATTCAGGCTTGGGTGAATTGCTCTTTTGAAATGGGAAGTGGCTAAGGACAAGGGCGTTTCTGTAACCACCAGGTTAGCCTCTAAAATGGCAAGGAAGAGCAGAGGGCAGGCTGCACTGCAGTTTAAGAGAACAAATTTGGTGCCTATTGAAAAAATTGAGATGATGTGAGGAGTCTCTAATTTAAAAAAAATGGCTCTCTGGGTCATTTGGCATATTTGCCTTTTTTTCCAGAACAAATTTATATCCAGTATTGACCTGGTAAAATGATTATCTATTTTTTATGAATATTGGGAATAGCTGACCTTGCTTTAAATGATACATATGTGATATATATGTGAGAGTTGGGTAGTTGCAGAATTACTGTATATCCTGCATATACATATTCCATATCCTACCTGTATAAATCCTAAAACTATGTTCCTTTTACCTTTTCTCCCTCTGGCAAGTGAAGTGTCTCACAGTCCTTAGTACTGTGTTAATACACATAGATATGTGTTTTTGTCTTTTATGTGCTGTTATTGTACTATAAAAAATACATTTGTTTGAGAGCAAAGAAAGATAACTCACAAGATAAATGAAAATAAAATTAGTCATATATGTGCTAATTAGTCTAATAAGACTGACTTACCATGAAGGTTAATTGTCCCACTATAAAATGACAGTTGCGTTTGCTCTGCATGTACTTCTTGGAGTGCTTGTTAGAAGACAGTAGTCCTTTCTAATACCGACTTTTTTTTTTTTAACACTTATTTTTATTGCTCGTTGCTTCACAGAAGTTCTTTAGCTTAATTTTAATGCTACTCAATTAGTGATATTGCTTAAGTGTTGTTGGGCACATCTGTTTGCTTTTATGTTGTCTCAAAGGTTGGATGGATGTATTTCCTATGAAAGTAATTGTTGAATGCTAAAAGTCTATCAGGGGCTTCCAGCTGAATATACATTTCTAGAAAAATAAGTGACTAGACAGTTTTGTAATATTACTAATGTAGAAAATTGTCTCAGAAGGGCAGTTCTCATATGAGTAGACTAATGGATTACATAAGTGAACATTTACAGTGAAACTGAGCATTGCAATGTTATATCTAATATGTGTTTATATTTGCTATTACTTAGCCTAGCTGCATGAGAGGGCCTGCATCTCCTTTTTAAAAAAGATATACAACATACATGTTTTTTATACAATGCATATGTGTTTTGATATGTATGGGGTTTTTGATACATGTGTATTTTTTTGATACAACGTGTATGGTGTTTTGATACAACTTATGCCTTGCACATTACCAAATTAAGGTTTGCACCTCAATATTTAATAGCATTGTCATAGCTTTCCTTTTAAAAAAAAATCAGCAAGGTGTCTTAAAGGAATTATCTGTGTGCAGCTACTGATTTAGTAATCTTTGAAGTAAGTAAACATATTAAGTTAAAGTACCATTTGTAGTGAGCTCCGTTTGAGAGAAAATTTGCTCTTGCAGCTGTATGTTGGAGATGGCGGCTAAGCAATAAGTGTTTTTAAATTCAATTGTCTAAAATGCATACTTCATGGAAATAGTGATGGGTATTCTTTTGTTGTCGGCATCAGCAAGAACATTTATATGCTGAGCTAGCAACTCAGATTCAATCATGCTCTGGATTTATTATTTAATAAGTTCTATAGGGCTGTGATTTTACAGCATGGATTTACTCTACTGGATTATATTGTTTTCATATAATCTTTCTGTTCCACTTAGAATCTGCATTGTACAAAAGAGTAGTGTGAACTGCTATTTCCCTAAAAATAGAGTAGAAGTCACCAGGGTGGTGTGGTTTGGGGTTTTTTTGTGTTTAAAGTTCTAATGTAATCATTTCAGTTTATGTAAAAATAACATGACAAAAACAGATTAAAAATTATATTTTAAGCAGGTTTATTATTGTAAGCCATAGATTATTTATTTATTTAAAATATTTAATGATTGATAAAATGTTTGCATGATAGTTAAGTATTTAAAATAACTGTTTAAACAAAAGCGTGTGTGCATGACGTAAACCCAAGTTGGAGAGGAGAGCTTACAGTAGTATGGGAAGACTCTTGAAGTTGGCCTGAACTCACTGTTTCTATCCACACGTGCAGCACAGTACATGTGCACCTACAGCAGTGCAATAGGTCACTCTCACAGTAAAAAAGTGTTTTCCTGTGTTTTGATGGAATTTCCTGTTTTTTTAATTTGTGGCCATTGCCTCTTGTTCTGTCAGTGGGCACTATGAAGAGTCTGGTTCCCTCCCATCAGGTATTGATACATGTTGGTAAGATCCCGCTGAGACTTCTCTTCTCCAGGCTGAATCCCAGCTCTCTCAGCCTCTCCTAATGTGAAAGATGCTCCAGTCCCTTAATCACCTTTGTGGTCCTGTGGCCATCTTCTGTTTTGATATAATTCCTCTGAAATTGAGTTCATGGACATGGAGTATGATACAAACCAAAGCATGGTAGGAGGGGGATGACTGGGAGATTTGTTACAAAAGTCCACTCATTATCTGCGCTAAAATACTTTATATTAATGAGACGTTAACTTTAAATCTTGCCAGTCAATCTGGGGGATTATTTCCAGCATCTACAGAGGATTGAATTTCTAAGGTGTATCTATACCTAGAACATAAAAGTGATTAGAACTCATTATTAAAGCTCAACCTGGAGGCAGTTGATACAATTTTGTGTACTTAACTCATGTCTCTCAGTCATGATGGGGGTGAATGAATGGTCCCAAAATACTGCATCTAAAGTTTCCGGTCTTGCAAGAAGAATTTTTGTAGCTGATATGATTTTTTTTAAGTATACAAATAATTTAATTTATATAAATTTTGAAAGTTGATTTAAAGAATGTACACATGTTTGGGCAGGAATTTGCAACATGAAATAAAGTCTCCATCAGAGTTGTACAATATATTTTGAATTAAAATATATCTCTATGTCTATATTCTGTGCCTGGGTTTTTCATACACAAAATTGTGACAATTCTAATTCCTGTCTTTTCTTGTATCTTTAAGTGAAATATGAGCATTAGTAACAAGTTTTTCTGTGTTTCATGTACTGCAATTTATTTTGGAAGATGTAAGGCTAATGATAATTCTTGCCTAATAGAAGGTTCTGAAATCCAGCAGAAGCTGGCATTTATTTTGAGTCTTAAGCTTGTCCTTATAATTAAAAACTGTTAGCACTGTGTGAATTATGAAATAGAGAATGACAGATATACTTCTTTCCCATGAGGGAAAAGGAGCCATGATATACTGTCGATCCCTGTTGTATCCTAGAGGTGTGATTGAAAATACATCTCCTGGAATTAACTTACTGTTATTATTTAAAGTCAGTAGTGTTTTGGAATGCAGATTATGCAGATTTTTACTTTTTTTTTTTAAAGAGAAGAAAATTCTGTATATTTCATTTTAATCAGTTGTTTGCAGAGATTAATTTCTGAATTTTGAATACTGAATATCAGTACTTAGGAGGAAATAGAGAATGTGAACAGAATTTAATAAGACTGTTAGAATGTTATTGTATATTAAACCTGCTGTAAAGTTAAAGCAGGATTTCAAGGTATTCTCTGCATTGATGATTGTCAGGGAAGATTTGAGAGAGGATTAGTGTCATCGTAACCCCCTGAAAGTGTTTGAGTATGATGCTGCTATGAGTGCTGGAATATGTCGTACAGCAGTAGAATCTGAATGTGATGTACCCTGTAGATAATCATGTCTCTTCTCTAACATTCTTGTACTACTGTTCATATGGTGGTACTCAGCAAAAGCTATAATGGCATTGGTGAAGCTAGTTTTCTATGTTGGTGGTGTGGTTTTTTTGAGGATAGGGCCAAAAGTTGACTCTAGATTTCTTTAAAAAAAAGAGTATATTTTAAATAAAGAAAAAAAAAATGAGGTTTAG
>NW_008824986.1:15149411-15180906 GCF_000699105.1 Pygoscelis adeliae | reverse complement strand
GTGTTGATTTCTTTCTATTTGTTTCTCTCTTTCTGTTAGGGATGCAATATCCCTATCCAAAAGCATAAAGATTGTTTCTGCTTGTATTTAACTTCTCATAACCCAGCAAATATGTGTAGGCATGCTTCATCCTCTTATTTTAAGCCCACTGTCAGCGTCCCAAGTAAAATATTTCATGTTAAGAATTGGATATTATTTAAAGCATAATCATGATAGAGAATGTATTGCTGTCAACCTAACATCACTTGAGAGATGTGACAATGCAAAAGATTCACATTGTGCCTAACTGGATGTGTGAAAGAATAGTGGCTATCAAAAATCCACGCTGAAGGACATGGGAACTAAATGGAAGAAAGGAAATCAGTTAAAAGATGCTGAAACTTGGTAAAATGCTCGAGTGTGGCAGAAGCTGAAACTGTCCTTATTGGCTGAGAATCTCAGTGGGATGGCTTAGCTAACTTCATACGCAGCCACAGAAAATATGATGTTGTAGGAGAATACTAAGGCGCAAAAATGGGATCTCAGAAATTTTCCTTGACGGTGTCTTAGATATGTTAATTAAGATGGAGCAGACAGGCCCAGAAAATCAAAAGCGATAATGTGATCCTCCCACCACCTAGCATTCAGTAGTCTGAGCCTGGGATTTTCAGTCAGAAATCTGTGCTTACCACATGCAGTTATACTCAAACTCTTAAACCTTTTATTAAATACATGGGGGGGGTAGGGGGGTGGGGGTGGAAGACAAGCATTTGAAATGTGAAGTATTAAGTATAGCTTTCATTTTAACTCTCAACTCTTATTTCCTTTTCCTTCAGTTTTAGGGTGTTCTTACAAAGTAAAATCGTGTTAAGCATTTCTTTAGATCAACATTAAAGATGGTAACTGTCCTTTTTTGGAAGAAAAGAAAAAGTTACTTAATACAGGCTTTAGCTGCAGCTGCTGCTGCTGGAACTTAAGCCTTGTTCCTTGAATACAAATGCATGGGGGTGGAGAGGGGTGGGACCTCAAAAAAAAAAAAAAAAAAAAAAAATTGCATCTCTTGTGCTGACTTCTACCAGCTGAGAATCATTGGTACAAAATATGCTTTTAAAACTGATTCCAAGACGTGGCTTATTTATACTAGCATTAGACTGCGAAAGATACTACTGTAGCTACAGTTTTACCTGTTGACTTACAGTACTATCAGAAGAGAAACTATTCACTGAGAATGGTTAAGCAGAGAAAAACAAGTTAGAAAATATTAAAGAAAATATGGAAAGAGAAGTATAGAAATATTGAGGCAATGGAAGAATGTAAATCTTCTGTTACTTTGAAATCAAACGTAGCTTTAGGTTGCAGTTTATTAATTAGCAAACATACTTCATATTCAAAGCTCATAATTTCTTTTGTGTTATTCGGAAGTAGGCCAATGAAAAAAACCTGCAGTGAGGCACAAAGATAATGGCATCTAGAATTTTTTCCACTGAATGTACTATAATATCGTCCTGCTTCTGCTGTTGCATTTGTTTGATAACATATATTCAGTTTGCTTCAGTAACAGCAGGGATGGCTTATATGTATTCCGTTTTTTGAGTTACTCCCCACATAGAGGTCCACAGATTGGCAGGAATCTATTTTTCATCACAGACTTGCAAGCCTGAGATTAATTAAAATATGCATTCACTGCTGTTAAATAAAATTTGTCCAGATGAGATTTTAAAAATAAATTGAAAGTGATTAGCTCCTGATGTCCTTTTTCAAGGTATTATCCAGGGAACAGTTAAATTACTAGGAACTTGATCAATGAGAGTAATTTCTCTTCATCTTTTAATAGAAGAAAATTAGCTGCTGGGCTTGTCAGAACCAGCTTTTTCATCGATGAGGAATCCAGAATAGAAGGTTCTGAGTCTTCTGAAATCCTCCTTTCTTTTCTTCTCTTTTTCCAACCATACTGATCTTTGCACTATAGAAGTTTCATATGTGTCATGAAAATGCAGGTGAGGTAGAGCAGCCATGTTGGTGTTTTTGGTGAGAGAGACCAAACTATGAACTTACCCTTTATTTGTGTGCGTTATGAATACACACAGGACAAAATTTAGACATGAGTCCATGGGAAAATAAATTCCGTCAGATGTTTATGTTATTTAACGATTCTCCAGTATAAATCCAGGAAACTCCAAAGACAGAGTGCGGTGACTAAAACATGATGCAGTTTAAATGGAAGGAGATACCTGGCTGATAGGAGAGGAGTTCGTCTGTGGATTGCTGTGTGAGTGAGCGCATAGTACATTAAAGTGTACTATACAGGTGCTGATTTGATTTAGATGTCCCTGGGGATAAATGGTGCTGAAAAGTTTGATTTATCAGTAATTCCATGGACTGGGTATACAAGTCATGTCTGAGCTGCCAAAGGAGACAGCTTTGCCTTTCCACAAAGTCTCATATGGCTACATCTCTTACTTCTACTGTATAATCCATTTTACCTCTTTTTTTTCAAGGTGATAAAGATGCATAGTGTCCAAAGGCTTTTATATCTTCGTGTTTAAATACTTTTCCTAAATAAAAGCCACTCAAGTAAAGGAAGTTCTACTTTCACATTTCTGATCTACTTCCTATTAAGTGAGCAATAACTAGGGGAGTAATCAGTTAAGGTTGGTTGGTAATAGCTTCTGTATTTGTCAATATATTGACAGCTTTTGGAATATGGTTAGGAATTCAGCCTTTTAGCTCCTTTATAACTTTTGTGTTATCTCGTAATGGTGCATCAATGTTAAGAGCAATTAACCATAAGCAGAATAAGCTGTTAAGAATATATTCCTTTGTTTTTCACTGAAAGTATAGCAAAGATTTACACAATTAAAGTTAACGTCTGAGCAGAGGCTTTTCCAGCTTAAAGTGCCTAAATAATCATTCCATAAATGTAGAGGGGAAAACATGAATGGATTTAGGAAAACATAACTGATTATATAGTAGCAGTACTTCAATGAGCATTTATTGTAGAGTGTCAAGATCATAGCAAAATTACAAAATTTAGCACTCTGTGGTAACTGTAGGTGTTTCAGAAATGTTGTTACAAGCTGTATTATGAAAGGGAGAAAAACGTCACGTATCACTATATGCTGCATAGAAATTTCTGGTATGTGTTTCTTGCAGACGGTTTGAATCTCTAGTACCTCTTTAGTAAGAATCGCTCCTTCAGTTTCAGCTGGCTATTTAACAAGTTCTGAAGGCTGAACAAACCATAGAATTCCTGACATTGAAATATTCTGTCAATAATATATTTAATTGTTGTTCTAGTCTGGCTGTTACTTTTTTCCCTATTTGTCTTAGGCTGGGGCAGAGAGATTAGAGTGTTATTGTGTGTTATTCCTTATCAGTGGAATAGGAACATTAAAACTCAATCCCTCTGATACAAATTCAATATTAGGATCATAAAGTGGAAAATAAACTTTTATTATATACAGATCACCACTTAGTATCATATCTGTTCCCAAACAGGAGCCCACATATTAAATCTTTTATCTTAGTCGTAATTAAAACTTTAGTGAAAGTATAATATGATCATCAAGGTAGGTTCAGAGTTACTTTGTATTAAAGGAAGACTTTAAATGTAGGGTGAATATTAGCAGGTAATTATTGCAGTATAATGTGGGAACTTATTGACACATTTACCAGAGGGAGGTTATTAAGTTTTGTATGCTTGGTTAAAAAGAGGGAGGACTTCCTAAACAAGATAGTAATTCCCGTAAACATGGGAAGGAAAAGCAAAAAGAAAGCTCAAGAATTGGGAATGTGAAGGTTTGTTTTGAGGTGAGAATCTGTCAGGCAGCAAGAGTGGGAGTGAGCAGACCACTGTGGAGAGATTTACTTTAGCCACTGAGTTTAAAAAGGAATGGAGTGATGATGATGTTTCTGTGATTCTCCTCCAGTTCAAATTTCAGCTTTTAAAGGTGCCTGTTTTTTTGCTTCTAGAATATTCTTGTTGTGGACCATAATTGTAGTATTAACTCCACCTTTGTTCAAATGGTTTCAAAGCTTTCTTTTCGCTTTAGTCAAAAGCAAGAGTTCCAATATATTATTTTGCCAAGCATCTGCAATAATACTTTCTTTAATTAGACATTTGAAACTAATGGGATTTTGCCATTGTTTTTGCCATTGGTCAGGATTTCACCTTGTATAGAAAAGATGTATTGTTAATAATTTTCTGTACTGCGCAGTGAAATGGTAGACTTTAATGCCTATTCTCAAACCGCTATTATTTAAGGTGTGGAAGAGAGTCCCTAATGACACATGCATAGTTCTTAACTCAACAGAAAATAAACTAAATGATGTGCTAGTGAAATGTTCTTCAAAGAAGCTTATAATGGAAGTAGTAATATTTTTTTTAATAAAGCTTGCAGGAAACGTGTTTAGGATGAAGTATTAAAATCCATGAAAATTCCTTCAGTTATAAAGTAAAATATGAGTGAAAAAATCTCACTTTTCCTTTTTGATTTTATAGCTTGCACGTGCAGTGGACATGCAAATATTTGTCACATGCAAACAGGAAAATGTTTCTGCACAACTAAGGGAATCAAAGGAGACCAGTGTCAACTGTGAGTACAATTAAATGTAGCCCAAACTTATTGCAATTCATGCCTAGTGTATAATCACTTTTTTCCTGTTTTTATTTTGCTTTTGTTTTTGGATTTTGTGATTGACCTGACAATGTTTTAGTGATGAATCTAGTGTTCCCTACATTTCTTAGGAAATTTCAATATTACTGAGTCTTTTGTTAAAGAATTACATAACAAATATTAGTAGTATTTTACAGACGCTACAGATTTTAAAAATATCCTGTAAAAAGAAGTAACTGGAGAATTATCTGTAGCTGTCTTCCTTTTTTTAGGATTTTTTTTTTAATTATTCTAAATAAAAGATATCTGCAAAATTGGTAATTATATTCAGTACATTTGTCACATATCTTGATCAGAGTCTACAGTGATTAGATTTTTAGAGTTTTGGAAACATGTTAAGGTGCATGGTTTTTTAGACTTTTTTCCATATCAATAAATACAGAACAGAGGAATGGTTAGACCTGCCATGGAAAGTACAATTAGTGCATCTTGTTTTGTACTGCTTATTGTGCAACTTAAGATAGAGCATAACAAATAGAAGGACTAAGAACAAGGAACTACTGGATGAATTTGTCAAGTAGGAGAAATAACACATTAAAGTTAACTATGAATAGCCTTATATTTAAAGATGTCTCAGTTCATTCTATCCCATACATTGCATTATCCAATAGGAACCTTATTCCTTTCATGATTATAGTTACTTTAAATAGTATCTGGCCCCAAAATTGTCTTGGGAATGTAGGTTGGAACTGGGGAAAAGGCATAAATACAGTTTATTCCTCTCCAGCAGGGAGAGGTGCCAGAAGGCTATGTTCTGCCTGCCGTGAGGCCTGTTCTTTCACTGGATTTGTGGATTCATCTTTGATACACTTAATGAACTGGCTTGAATCCTACCCGTAGCACTTTGCTTGATAAATAGTCAAGAAACAAAAATATCTGATGCAGAGGCTATGTGTATATTCGTGAGAAAGGGCTGTGCTGGCAAGTATACTGTTTCAGTACCTCTGGGACTTTTTGTCTAGCTAATTGGAGACTCTCAGGATGAGATGGGAAACCAAGATTAGGACTAAATGATGAATTTTTTTCATGACAAAAGCAGAAGAGTGATAATATCTAAACTCTGAATTAAGTCTTCACTGAGAAGTTATTTTTTCCTCTTTTTGTGTCCAAACACTTAATCAGTTCCAGATGTTAATGAGTGGTTTGATTACCAGCGTGCTATGGACATATGTTGATGCCATTCTACCTATTTTCAAAGAATGGGGAAAAAAATAAAAATCACCTACTCCTCTGTACATTGTAACACTCGAACTACACGAAACAGTTTCTTTGCTCATAACTCCAGTCTTCTACCAACTACCATTCAGCCTAAGGCACTCTTTGTAGACCTTTTCCCCAGTTTGTATTTCACATACCTATTTTACTATCACTTTCCCTTTGTCTTGCATCCATTTAATCATCATTTTCTCCGCTCTGATTTGGAACTTTTGTCTCATACAGTCGGTTGTGCTGCTCAGCCATATCAGTCTGCTGTCCTGAGTTTCTCTGTCATAAAAGGGTCTTTTACCCCATTTACTGAACTAGAAGACAAAAGGTTGTCCTGGTGGTGGATTTTCCTGTCCTGGTCAAGAGTTACAGAAATTCCACAAAATGGAGGAAACGGAGATTTAAATTTTGACTTTTCCAGAGTAAACTTAAAATTGCAATTTCAGACTGAAAATCCCTGGTTTTATCACATGTGATACATTCCCCTTGCTAGATTCTTACAGAGACCGAAGACTTATCCAGGGCAAGCTGTGGTGTTAAAGTGTTTGGTATTCCAAATGCTTTCTTTTGGATGAAATAAACTCTGCAGAGCAGCCATTTTCAAATTGGTTTTGGCTGTCATTACATTTCAGATTGTGAGCTTCACATCTGTTGTGTTCATAGACACAAATATTAGCATAAAAATTGAATTTTTGCTCTTAAGTCCTTACCTAACTCTTTTCTTTAAAAAGATAGTTTACATAGCCTTTTTTTAAAATTATCTAGTTTATGACAGCACATGTAGAAAGAGACCAGTTACAGTTATAGACACTTTGATTGTATTAGTAGGCTATGTAGGATAAAATTTCAGTACTAGAGGCTCGTTGTTAAGATCACTGAGGAAAGCCGATAACCACAGATTTAGAGTTTTAGTACATGTCATCAGATGATACTCTTAGGATTTGTCATTTTACTCTGATGCTTGGTTTCGGAGAGTGATCCATTCATGTATGGAAGTTTCAGTCAAATGTTGTTTTTTAATTATTTCCCTTAGAACATCAGGAGATGAAGAACATAAAAAATTAGGTCACTCCTGAATCACTGAATCTAGTCCCGTACTGCCATCTAATTTGTAAACTTCTTATGAAGAATACAAAATTGATCAGATTCGTATTATGTTTAAAAAAATAGAAAACTATTTTCCTTGTAAAAGTTACCTTTATGCTCGAAACCTGTTTTGAAAGTATCATATTATATTGTCAAAATACATACACAGTAGTTATCTAGAAGATAAGGTTTATTTTAATAATTATTCACTTAAATGCTTTATATGTATTTATTACTTTATTATATTCTGCGTAAATAATCTGGAACTTGATTCAAAGTGTGAATACTGTTCTCCATAGCTCTGGATAAAAATTGTTTTTTTGCCACTTGTTAGATAGGCTGTTGTGCAATCTCAGCAGCAACCTATAACCTTGTGATTGCTAAAATAAGTGGCAAATTCCAAGCTCTTAATTGTTCGGTGTCAAAGTTAGATTTATATGCTGAGAATCCTATTGATTAGAAAGTCATAGCTGCAGGGTTGTATGTTATCTCTCTCTCTCTTCCTCCTTCCCTCTGATGCTTTTCTATCTGCTCATCATGTGCAGTACACACCATGCCTTGGGGGCAGAGTTTTTAGGAAATCAAGGAAACTTTACAACACTTGGTTTTTTTCCTTTTTCCCTCCCTAGCTAGTTTATTTGTGTTTTTATGGAGGTGGTTCTTCATTTTTTTCTTATTTTTTATTTATTTATCTTTTTTTTAGTGTAACCATCTCAGTTATATTAATTTCTGAGTTGTGCTGTTGGGTAGCACGAAGCAGAGTGACATTTTTTTTTGCCTGTCAGAAAAGGACCTGGGGATGTTGGTCGACAGCCGGCTGAACATGAGCCGGCAGTGTGCCCAGGCGGCCAAGAAGGCCAATGGCATCCTGGCCTGTATCAGAACTAGTGTGGCCAGCAGGAGCAGGGAAGTGATCGTGCCCCTGTACTCGGCACTGGTGAGGCCGCACCTCGAATACTGTGTTCAGTTTTGGGCCCCTCACTACAAGAAGGACGTTGAGGTGTTAGAGCGTGTCCAGAGAAGGGCAACGAGGCTGGTGAGGGGTCTGGAGAACAAGTCTTATGAGGAGCGGCTGAGGGAACTGGGGTTGTTTAGCCTGGAGAAAAGGAGGCTGAGGGGAGACCTCATCGCGCTCTACAACTACCTGAAAGGAGGTTGTAGCGAGGTGGGTGTTGGTCTCTTCTCCCAAGTAACTGGCGAAAGGACGAGAGGAAATGGCCTCAAGTTGCACCAGGGGAGGCTTAGATTGGACATGAGGAAAATGTCTTTACTGAAAGAGTAGTTAAACATTGGAACAGGCTGCCCAGGGAAGTGGTTGAGTCACCATCCCTGGAGGGATTTAAAAGACATGTAGATGAGGTGCTTAGGGACATGGTTTAGTGGGCCTGGTGGTGTTGTGTGGACAGTTGGACTCGATGATCTTAGAGGTCTCTTCCAACCTTAATGATTCTATGATTCTATGATTCTATGATTTTTAAATCAAAATTAGTGTTCTAAAGCACCTTTGAGCATACAGTTACATTCTATCTTACAATGTTTCTTTAATGGTAACACATGGTAACATTTTTTTCCAAAAAGAAATATTTTTGTTTCCTTTAAGTAGGTAGTTTCAGTTAGTAAAAACCTGTAATACTCTCCTAATCAGGAAGAACTGATTAGGATGGTTTGATTCTTCAGAGTAACTAGACTGTAAAACAGTAAAAACAGATAGAAATAAAAATATTTAGATTCTCCCCCCCTTAATTTTAATAATGAAATGTGCCATTGATAGTTACAGGAAAATCATATTGACTTAGAACATATTTTTACGTGAAAACTATTACTTTAATTTTATTTAATTTTCTGTAATATTTGATTTGCTAGCTGCTCATTTTATTCCCTCATAGAATTTTGTCTACAGAGGTTTTAAAATTTCCATAGGTTTCAGTGTATCCATATGCAGGATTATATACACAGATAACTTTTCAGGAATAGGCCTATGGAAATGTAAGGGATATGCTAAGGGGATGTTTCAAAGTTTAACTTTTTATATTAAATGAGAGAACTTACTGGATGCAAGGAAGACAAAAATGACAATTATAGAATTAGCTGAGGAGTTAAATCATTCTTTGAGAAGTTTCAGTATGTCTGGGCTCTTCCAAGAGACAGCCTTCACCTGGAGATGTGTCTGTAGCTTTTGTCATCCCTTATAAATCTGTGTAAATCTGGACATATTATGAGCATCTGGAAAGGTTACAGGGTTACAAGTGCTTGGTGGAAATAGGGTTTCATAGTGAATTTTTCAAACTGTCAGTTTTTACTGGATATACTGTAACATTTATCGCACTGTACATCCCAGTTACAGCCATTGCTGTGGTTTTGGGGGAAGGAAATCAATCTCTCTTGTTCAGTACTTTCCGCTGTGGCAGATTTTAGGCTACAGGACCTGTCCTGTTGGTATTGAAACTGTATCTTTGAATGATGGACAGGTTAGATACTGTTTTAGTGTATCTAAGTTCCCAGGCATAAATCAGAATAATAATTATTTTACCTAACTGGGAAACATTAAACTGTTGAGAACATCTGCTGTGGTGTGTAAAAAAAGAACTACCAGTAACCCATGTAAGAACTGGGCAAAACCTCGGCTTCAAGACTTCTGTAATGAAGAACTGCTAGGTGGAAATAAAATACTCAGAAAAAAAATCCTTATTTTCAATATCATATTTCATAGTCTATTTTATGTAGTTGTAAGAAGGATAAATTTAAGAGTTTAAAATGTATAGATTCAGGGCATTCTGGAATGAAAAAGTAATATTTTACTCATTTTAATTCTAATAAATATTCAGACTATTCATTTCTTAGTCATACTGTTATTTGTTTTGAAGAGGTGAAAGAAATACTATTTTATTTATAAAAGTATACCCTGTTTATTTGGTAAAATCTTCACTGTATGCAGGCTTTAAAAAGGTATTTAATAATGTAAGGATCTGTGCATAAATAATAAGCACTTATTGATAGTCTGATTTGCATAAGAATAAGATTTAAAAATATCCAGCTTGTCTGTATAATTCCCCGTCACAGAATGGTGTAATTCCTCTTACCAGATGGAAAGGCAGGTAAAAATATACTGGGTTATGAGTCAAATTCACCATTCTATTGATATCACTGCAGCTTTATTTGCTGATAGCAGAGTAAATCTGTTCCCCATTGTTTCATCTCAGAGCTCTGCTTTCTGGTAGGGGAAAAATTGACAGCAATCGCATAATAAATTCATTTTATTAGAACTTCCTTTATCAAAGACACACACACACCAACCCCAAACAAACAACAAACAAACAAACACAACCGAGGGAGATTCTAGTTGCTGGAAGTTTAATAAAAAAGCTTCTTCTATTGAAGAACTTACTTTTACTGATGGAGGGTAGAATTCATTTAATACTAGTTACTATGGTAATCTGTGCTTTTCTAAAGTGAAGTTAAAAGTGTAATATTTAATGTTTTAAAATACTAGAGGAAACTATATTTTAGTTTTTTTCTTTTTTCCAAGATTTTTTCCTTTTTTTGTCATTTTGTCATATTACACCGTTAGTTTTACATATTTGGTTGTGTTTGACATGAGGTGTTTTCTCCTTGTTCATGCTCAGTGCAGTCCTTGAGTGTTCCATTTAACGGAAAACTTTGATGTACCTATGCATGTTACTCCATTAGCTATGATGTTTCAAGAATTCCAGCAAAATCTGGCATGTAGATCTAGGTGGATTTAGTGACTGCCTCTGTTCTTATTTAACTGCCTGAAAATTTTAGCTTGCTTCTGTAAGGATAGGTTTAAGCCCTCAGCTAGTTCTCCAAGAGCTAGATCGTTAGGTTGCTAAGGAGAAGAAAATAAAACTCCCACTTCAGCATTAAATATATGTTTTAAATGTACTAATTTTCTGCTCTACATGTAGTAATTATTGCCAGATCTATCAAGGACTTGAGATACTTCTTTTTTTCTTTAATTCATGTTTCTGGCATCAATCATTTTTGCTTAAATTGCAGCTTTCATTTAAACAATATGTCTAATATCAAAGCTTCAGAACATGACCCAAATCCACTCTAATGGCTTAAACACTCAGAAGGCAAATATCAGGAACTTAAAACATTTGAGATTAGTTTTTAATCTAAAATTTGAAGAAAAACAAAGTTTGTGATTTGGAACAGGCCTTGTGCGGTATTTTTTTAAATGGGTTTTGGCAGTATTGTATGTCACTATCAGCCTTTTTGTTGATTTTTTTTTTTTTTCTTTTTGGTGTTGCAGTAGGCTCACTTTCTCTTCTTCGGCATGTTCAGTATATGATATGTAAAGTTCATGAGGCTCTCTGGGATGTTCAGAGTTGCAGGCTCTCTGTAAATGTGAAACAACAGTTTTTGTAAGCATTGTTACATTGCAAACATTACATTTTATTCAGGAAATTTCCTGACTTAGTAACAACAGAGAACTGGAATTTGAATGTCCTGTATTGTTCCTGGAAGGCAGTGTTCTCAGTGAAGAAATGAGAAGGAGCTAGTGGCTAAGGGAGCAGCTGCAAACACTTAGCCAAGAGCTTTGTATATTGGTATTTTATTGTTGGTCAGTTGTGAATGTGTTAAATCTGGAGAACACTGCAATATTGATATTGCAATGTAAAACTACTTATGTTAGCAAGATGTCTCTTGCCAAGAGCGGAATTAAAAATGGTACATGTAATTTTCTTAGGTGTTCCGTTCCGATGAAATATGCCTTTTATCTTTCTGAGTTCAGTACTAATTGTCTGGAAAATGGGAATAGTTTGGGCGTGAGGGTTTCTCTTTCATGAGAATAAAGTAATTTTGCTCTTGGCTTCTAAGTTAGGCTCTTCCATAGCTGACTGTATGCACATATATATGTATGTCTTTCAGTTTGGCAAGCTCAACAGAGCAGAATCTACTCACCACTGGGCTTCGGTTATTCTCTAAGGTTTTTTATATTTGTTATTTCCTCTCCAGGCTATCTCCAAAAATACAAACTGCAGAGCAAAACAGACGTTCTTTACAACTTTCCAGACACTCCTGGCTGTAAAATAGGAATGCAAGCAGTGTACCTGTCTGTTGTGTCCAACTGGTTTATGTTAGTATTCGTGCTGGATATAGATTTAATTAAGTAATATCTTTTTTTGTTTCCCATTTGAAAAATATATGGTGCTGGATTTTCTTTCAAAATATCTTGTTTTTAAGAATTGTTCCTCCTGTGTCAGGGCCATGCCATTCAGTGATTGGCATTTGAATAATCTGTCTTGCTTAGTGCAGGATATATCAGTGAAGCAGTGGAACAGGGCAGGCTGCCTAAGTCTTTCACAGATGACATGCCAGTGAGATGTGTTTTGAATTCCAGTGCTCAGGATGCATCTGTTATAAAGCAAACACCTTTTATAAGAAGTGCTAGTAATTTTTAGTGCTAAGTGTTGCTATAGTCCCGATTGTCTAAGGATGTATAGGTAAGGTAATGCTTCTATGTATTATTTTTATTATAATAGAGTAGCACAGCTGACAAGAATAGACAAGTTTGCAAGTTCTTTAGGTCTGAAATAGACCCATAAAGATTTAAAGCTAAATATAAGCTGAAGACAATTCTGCCTTTAATTAGGTATATGTTGAGTCTGGAGTGGGATGAATTTAGGAGTGGGAGTGATGCTAATGGTTACTCTCATACAGGAAAAAGAGGAACACGGGTAGCCTGTGCCACATGGAAGAGTTACTGGGGAGAGGAGAGGAAGGGAGGTTATGACTGCCATAAAACTGCTTATTATTGAGTCTGATTTTCTGTTGTCCAGCAAAATTGTGACCTTAGCTTCTGTGCTTGTTTTTAGAAAGCGTTTGAGCGGTTTTGAGGCTGTTCCTATACAGCTAAGGAGGGGGCAAAGGGCCTTGTGGGTTGGGCTGGCTTTACATCTTGCCTAGGGCTAACTTTGAAGCAGAGTTGCACATATCTGCATAGCACAATGCTTTGCCTTAGTCTCAGACAGGGTCACAATAGATTGTAAAGACTTACAATTGGAGGTTTTTTTTTTTCCCCAGTTCAAACTGTTGAAAATGATGTCGAGGCTGTGCTGCGTTGCATCCTTTAGGGTACGCAACGAAGGCACCTGGGAATGCTTCTCTTTGGCCAGGACTAGAACTGCATTTAAGAGCTAGCAAGGCCAAGGCTTGTGAAAAGTAACATAAGCCAAAAATCGGTATGAACAACTCTTCTTATAAAGCAACCAGCCCAATGGGAGAGGTGCATGCAGTTACACCATTTCTTGGCACTGCTTCTTTGAGAGGATGTAAAAGGAGACTGGAGCATTTCTTGTAAGACAGCCAACATAAAGCGTGGTTCAGATTCCAGAAAAAACTTGTAGGAGGTTGCTAACAGTGGAGACCAGCTTCTTTTCAACATGCAATTCTACCAGTCAGTTGTCTCTCCTAATCTGCATGAAACAAACACCCCCATAGTCTATTCTTTCTGTTCAGATAATATGCTGGGGTCCCCACAAATCATAAATACATCTAGTTTGAGTATCATAGTCACTAACCGTTAACCATTAATATAATTATTCTGTACTTTCCATGCTGCTGTGTTTGGATTATAAACTGTCATTGTTCACAGGAGCCGTAAGAAATCTCACAGATCATAAATTGTCATGTCTAGGATAATATCTGTGAATTACTCTAGTAGAGTACCTTTTACTACTCCTTGCTAATGAACTTCTGTGCCTTAATGTAGCCAGGCACTGTGTGCCTGACCTAACCATTTTACATCTTCAATATTCACTATTTACTATACCTGCTGTCAGATTGCAGCTCTTTTTCAGATAGTAATAGCTTGTCCACCTGATGTCCTGTATGTCTCACACCTGCCTGGTGAATATTCTGATCCAGCTGTTTCTGTCCAGAGAAACTGTATACATGCCTAAGTCCAGTAAATAGTTTTGATCTGTAACTGCCAGTCATACAAAACACATCTAGGCAAGGTAGCTAAGAAACTCTCCAACTGTGTTGTCCCTAGGCACCTAACTGCAAGCTGTTTGCTGTGTGGGCAGTTGTGGTAGTTGTTCTAGGTTTGGGAATTCTACTCGAGCAACTGGGCGGCTAACAGTTTGGTGGTGCGATAAGAAGCATTACAGTACATATGTCTCTGTGGATTTGGGCTCTGATCCGTTCCGTTTTGATGCTTTTTTTTGTTCCATTATGTCCCTCTTAAGGAGACGGTGAAGTTGGAGTCTTCTCCCTAGATAGTTGTCCCTCTTTGAAGTCTGTTAAGTCTTTCTTTACAGACTTTATGCCATAAAACTAACTCCTGCAGATTGTTTTCTAAGAGTTAAAAAGGTAGCTTATTTTTTTCTAACTCTCAAAGATGACAATGCTTAATCCTCCATCTCTTCCTAACCCAAAACTCCACTTCAATTTTTAAAAGTTAGAATATTTGCTGCAGGCAGGGGAGAAAAAATAACACAGATTTCCAGTGGAGCATGAAGTTGTTTGGGCCTTCCTGCTGCTTTGGTTAAAGATAAGGGGTTCTCTTTATAGAAGGAAAAGAAAGTAATTGATGGCTTTTCTGGTTACTCTCCTGCTGTCATCAGAAAAAAACCCTTCAGCTGAGTTGTGACTGACAAAACCAGATATTTGAGGGAGCTCTTTTAAAAAATTCTAGTATATACTGCCATATCATAACTGATTAAATTCAACGTATGCTATGTTATAGTAACAACCATCTGCATCACTATTATTATTGCTGACTGCTGCTACCAGAGTCAGCTTTGGACAATTAACTATGGAGCAGAAGGGAGGAAAGTGATATTTCCTTTGTGGAAGGGGAATATTTAAGGAGAATTTTTTTCAAAGATTTAAGAGTAAACACTCCTACAAAACTTTATGGAGGATGAAAAATTTTCAAGGTGAGCATCTTCCAGAAAACAAATGTTGCTAGTAGAGTTTTTCATGGACCCTTTCTCTAGAACAAAGAATTTGACATATATTGTCTTTGCTTTCATGAAACACAAACACTGGTCAGCTTTAGTATATGTATGCGTTTGAGAAATCAATGCTATCAGAATGATTTTAATATTTTGGTCTTCCTAAGGAGATCTTGGCTAGTGTATGAGATACAGATCAGCCTTAAAAATGGTTTATCAAATTTTTATGTATCGTTATTGGTCCTTTGTGCTGGAAAAGAGCCTAGGAGGAGAGCCAAAGAGTTTCCTGACACGCCCCCAGCCTTGCTGTTGCTCAGAGTCCATATCAGCATCTTAGACAAAGGCAGTTTGTCAGTTGTAGGGAGAGGAGAGAAGAAGGGAAATAAGGCAAAAGAAGGGCTTACAGCAATATTGTTGTCACCTTAATCAAAACTGTATTTAAAAAAAAAAAAAAGTTTTGGATGTGTAAAGCCATCAGTTTTCAGGTGTTTCATAAACAAGCAGGATATTTTTATTAGTTTTCAATTTAGGGTAAGATAAATCAAGAAAAATTTTCAAAATTGTGACTGAAAAAAATACTTAGAATGACACTGGATGGTGACAATGATGACAGCAACAAGAAGAAGCCAGTCAGGAGACAAGGCAGAATGCCCGTCAGATTCTAGGAGCCGCACACCCAAATATTCATGTGGCAAAGAGTCGTAAGCACATACTGCTCGCCTGACAGGGAGTGAAAGCTTTGTGAATGTTTCCAAGAAACCTTCCCCCACCCTTGACTCCCCAGGTATCCCACCTCTCCATTGTGAGATGAGATGTTGTGCTGGGTGTGCAGCTCGGTCCCAAGATGTCCTGCTGTTGTTGGCCTTGTTGGCTTGCTGCCCCCCGCAAGTGCTTTGGATTAACCAGCTGCTTCTCGCCCCAGTGCAATGCAACTGCTCATTACTTACAAATGGGCACCAACATGAGATGTTAAGTAGCAGATGCTGCTAGACTATCTTGATTACTACATCTGGAGATACATTAATTGTTTATGATCTTCTTTGTACAGCTTCACTTTTCTCCTGTGGTTTCTACCAAGGATAAAATAAGATACTTAACATTTTCTGGTAGAAGGGCTTAAAAATATTCTAGTAAAACACTTTTATGAAATTCTTTCCCCTGAATCATTCATGGTAGCACTGTACTGGGGAGCTAGCAAGATTTTTTACAGTATTTTATTAGAGAGAAAGGAGGATTGATCCATTTTTATTGAATGATTATCAACAGAAATGAGGTTTGGAGGTTTAAAGAGAGTGGAGTTATATTGTAAAAAGCATTACGATTTAAATACAGACATTGATTTCAATATGCAGAACTGGTATTTCATTATGTACTGTTAGACTTCAAATACTCTGTAACAGAAAGTCCAGTTGTGAGCAAAACAAGTATAAATTGTGGGCCACGGGTATATTGAGTTTTGATACAGATGACATGGTTTCTTCTCATTTGAAACTGATCTGTAAAAATGAGATGATTTCAAAGGAATCCCAGCTGTTTCTGCACATAGTTAATTTTGCATGTTCATGTAAATTCTGACTTTTTGGAGGTTTGTGACAGGGAAGATTCTACGGTGAGCTCATTAAATAGTATTGAATGTCCCCCCAAACTCCTTTTGTTTTGTTTTTTTTTTAAATAAGGCTGTTTCTTTCTGAAGTGACAACATTCACTGAGGAACAAAGGATCGGTTCTCAGTAAATGATGAGTAGCTTTTATGCTTTTTAAATGACTGAAAATAGGGCTTTTTTCTTTTTTAATTTAAAGAAAAATCCTTTTAAATAGAAATGAGTAAGCAATTATTTGACCTGTTCTATACTTAGTATGTCTGTATATTGTTAATATCCATCATTTTCTGAGATACTTGAATAAATGTAGTCTGAACTTTATTGAAATGGATTTAGTTCTAACTATAAAATAGCTTTGTAATTAAATCCAGTAGGAAGTATATATAGGAATTACCTCAGTGAAGTTGTCTCTTGAACTATCAGGCCATTTTACAAATAAAATAAAACCATTAGGATATTGTCTGTCAAAATAACTGTTTCCCTTACTATTGCAGTATGTGGAAAATTCAAAATATATACCTAATGGGAGGTGAGTTGGAATTTAAACATCACAACATGTATTTCTTTACTAAGTGTAACTGATGTAACACACACCTCTCGTGCTCCAGGTTTTCCTTTTTAAGCTGGGCAGAGAATGTGTTCAAGGAGCATTTACAATGAAAATAATATTTTTCAATAGAATCTGTATTAGGTTTGCCATTTTAAAAGAACATCAGGTTGAATGATTTGAAGGTGATACTGATTTTATTAGTTGACAGGTAACTGAAAATATTAGCTATTATAGAGTTGTTCTCTGTTGAAAACATTTTTGTAATACTAGAGTAAGCGTTTGGTAGCTTTAAAGTGGTTGTGTTGCTGATGCTGCTTAATCCAGCAAATTGATCACATAATTTTGACTAGGATTGAGCAAAGGCTCAAGGGACTACTTTTGTGTGTCTGTTGTTAGGGCTTGTGCTATCCAAGTCAATAATACATTGCAGTATATATACTTCTATACCTAGTTCAATCATGATTTGCACTAATTAATTTGTATTGAAGGTAGAAATATTTAAAGCAGGAAGAATATATTGATGATAAATATTTGCTCAGGCCTACTGTTTTGTCTTATGAAATGAGAAGAGATCTGCATGAAAGTGTTTATTTCAAGGGAAGGCAGTTTTCTAAGGTAGACCTGTCCTGAACATCCACGTTTTCCTTATTTTCAGTGTATAAGTTTAATCTATATAGTAATCCAAACATTTGATTGTTTTTAGTGAAATGAATTGCGAATTTAAGGAAATAGATTCTGTGAATCTTAATTTCTTCTTAATAGATCTGCAGTGCTTGTGACTTTTCAAAGCTCTTGAAAATTGCTTCAATATTCAAACATCTTAACCCTCAGATAAAATGTTATCCATTGTGCTGTGTAGATCTGGGCTTATTTACATCTGATAGGCCATTAGTATGGTAATTAGTAATTGGTACAAGAGTTGTTAGAGTTGAAATAAACATCTGGTTTAATCAATTTGTCATTAAGCTAGTACAAGTATATAGGTAGCGGTGGGAAAAGAAAATACCAGTGCGATAGCACAGAAGCTATCAACACGTAGCTAAGTTTGAAATTAAAATAGTGCCTGACAGTTGCTTGACATGGATTGCTCAGTACTCAACAGGCACAAAATACTGTGTCCTATTTTTAGTTTTAAATATTTTCAAAATCTTACAAATAGGTAAAAGAAATGAAGCGATGTTTGATGTGATGAATGTGATGAAAACCCTGTTGATAGATATATCTATCAGCTTTGGCTTGTTATATTGATTCATTTTATTCACTAAGAAAGGGGAAAAACCTACCAGTTTTTATACAGCAATAAGGAAATGCTAGGTTAGATGGGTACTGGTGACACTATTTGTTAGAAATCTTCTGGTGATGGAAAGATTGCTTTTCTTCTCCTCTTATGGTCTCTAATAGAAGTAATATGCATCTTCCTACTGCGGTTTTAATTTTCTGTTTTCTCTTTCGGTCAATTGTATGCCTTTACATATAGATGAAAATTTAGACGTAATAGTTATATTTCTGGTTTTAAAGTTAAAACATTTTGTTTCGCTTTGTTGCCAGTTATTAGTTTTAAATTGCTTCAGTAGTTGCTGAGAGTGTTGAAAGAAGTTTGCAAATAAAGGATTAAAATTATGCATAGACAGAACTAAGAAATTTGGTATTAAGACATGGGAAAGAGAAATGCATTACTTCTCATTTCTTTTTTCTTGAAGCTGCTGATAATATAGACAAAGCACATCAATTACACAGTGCTAAATCATGCTTAAAGAGTCCTCAATTTGGGGAGCCTTCCAGTTACAACAAACTTGCATTCTTCTGCAGTTGTATGTGCAGGCATCTAGAAGTCATGCAGGTTTCCTTACATATTGTATCTTCTTTCCATCTCAACTCTATATCTGCAATTGTTGCGGAAGAGCCCATGTTCTCATGCTTCCCCATGTCCCAAATACAGGCAGTGCTAGAAAGCTTTCGGTAACAGTAGCTTCTGTATTAATGATGGGCTAACTAAAAGAATATATTCTTTTTATTCTGTTATGAACATAATAGTACTGCATGCAACATTTTAAAGAGCTGCTTAGAAAACAGTAGATATTTGAATTGTAGTTTAACAATTAACATAAAGAAAAATAGGGGGCTATAAAAACTATGTTGTTTCAGAAATGGGGTTAAAATCCTATTCGGTAGTTGATCAGTGGAATCTGATGTGATTACCTATATTGTTATTCTTCCTTGTGCAGATTTTTCTATTTAAGAGGAATATTTGTTTCACTCCTGTTTGAAAGTCTGGAGATAGACTACCTGAGATAATGAATTCTGCAGGCTGACCATATATAAGCACGTATGCTTACATAAACATCCTTTTTTCTTTGCCTTTTCATTCTTAGCCTGGATTATCATGTGAATGTCATAAAATAAACAAAATATGAAAAGGCAGTAAGTTAAAAGAAGCAGTATTACTGAAAAGTATCTGTAATTTTTTACCTTTTATAATATAAACTAACAAAATTTGACACCAAAAGCAAGTTCTCCATCCTATGCAAGGTATTTTCAGGGAATGATAACTGATAGGGCAACAACAAATCGCATAGGGCCAATCCTATCTGTACTCACCAGCTGAAAGATAATAATGTCTTAATATTAGAAATGCTCCCTTATTCTTTTCTTCTTTTGTACTGAAGAATCACCTTTATAGAGTATAAAATATAAATTAAGCTGCATAACCTTTGCATGCTTTGAGCTCTCTATTTTTGTTTTCTTTTTTTATTGTGGATGTATTGAAAAGTAAGTGGTATTCTTTATCTAGCTTACTAGATAATGGGGCTGGGGAGTTTGATTACAGAGGCATAAATGAATCCAGACAGGAGTCGGATTCAGAGTCAGAGCAAACTTACAATCAATCTGAAAATTTGACCTGCCACAACACTTTTCTTTCACTCGCTGTTACACAGAGCAATGATAAATTTAGGAATACTAAATTACAGCAGGAGGCCAAAGGGAGAGCAGCGAGATTGCCAAACGTAAGAAATGTGTCCGAAGTGGCACACTGTCCTGGAAGAAAAGTTGTTGGGCTGCTCACAGAGAGGTGATAAGAATTAAAGGGTAAAGGAACAGTCAGATATGCTAAAAGAGATTTAATAAATCAGATTTCATAAAGAAGGTTTAACTTTAAAAAAAACAAAAAAGGCCTGGAAATGAGTTCTTACGAGATCCAGAAGGAGATGAGGGCAGCAATTACTTTTTAACAGATGCTTCAAAATGTCTTTCTAACCCTGTTCTCGTTTAGGCCATTTTATCCTTTCTTATGTATAGTCTTGATTTAATCACAGATTTGGGCCCTGATTCAGGTAAATATTTAAATACACAAAACCACCATGTTACTTCAGTTTAAGAGGGGGTTTTTCCCTGATTTGGTGCGAATTGGGGAACATATGGTTTACTTTCCACTTCCTCCTGCTCTTGGGAGGCTAATTGTAAATTGTCATGTACAGAATAGCAGCAAGAGTTTCATAAAACTAGTTCATAAAGTTCTCTCCATCCACTCCCGATACTTTGCTTCTCTTCATTCATTCATTTTCCTTCTCTTTATTATTATTTGTTGTTTTCCAGACTAGGTAAAGGTAAGGTTTTTTGAGGTAAGGTAACGTTGAAGGTGACAAATGATGACTGTAAGAAATGAAAAAAATATATAAATCAATCCTAATGTTGAACAGAAAGATTGCCTCCTCTATATTTATGAACAAAAGGAGATGTTAACAGCACATCTAAACAGATCAACAACTTTATTGCTGCTCAGTGCCATCCACACAACAGTAAAATACCTCTAAGATTCAGAACTGGGAATTCCGTAAATCCATTCTTTGGGGAAGATATGCATTATTATTTTTATTCTTTTTTTTTAAAGAAAATGCATTTATTGATGAATTGTACTTAAGAATTTTTCACCTTTTTCTGTTGTATTTAAACCACCCTGACATGTATAAAATCAAATGCATTTTCCAACCCTGCTTTTAGGGTAGAAAAAGGATAAAACTTCATTATGTTTTTTTTCTTAATGCTCTTGTCTTTTTGTCATTGACTTTCATGAAACCTTTCCTATACCATTAGTTTGTTGCTTTTGTTCTTGATTTTTTTGAAAATAGTTAACTACATGATTTAATAAATGGTTTTACATTTACCCTTCAGAAGCTTTGATTAGCTCTTTCTCTGTGCTCAGTTTTGTAGAATTGTATCTGCCTGTTTTTCATTGTCTACTCAGTGTTCTTAACTATTTCTATGCAGTTAAAATTATGACAACATTGCAGGTTGTTTTGAGACTGTTATGCCACAGGATGTTGATTCTTTTAATGGAAATATTTGAACCCATGCATACTCTATACCTGTCCTCAGCTTTACCTTTGACACTTAATTTCTGCAACCTAGAAATCTCATGTCTTTATTATGTTTGTATCATATGAAATTTTCTGCAGCACAGGTGTCATTTAAGTACTGACCTTAAAATAAATTACAGTGAATGTTCAGCAAACAGTAGTTCTTTCATTGGGGGAAAAAAGAATGAAAGAAATGGTGACTAATGTAGCTTTGTTATAAACATGATAGAAGTTGAAATTAAATTATTCCAGTTAAATGCGAAAAAGAAGCATTGAATAGTACAACGCAAATATTAGTCTGATATATCTTCTTCCTGCATAGTGGGTGTATTGAACTGTACACCAGATATATCCAACTTTGTGTTTCTAAATAGTATATTGTATCCAATTTTTTGCCTGCTCATAATATAGTAGATTGTCATACATTCTATTAACACACCATAATGAAAACTACCAGGTAACATTTTATGTATTTTCTTCTGCAAATTTCAGTCATAGCTCGAAGTCATGAGTATTCCTTAATATTCTTACAGGAAACTATACTTCTTTCTTCCAGAATCTAATCCCGATCACCAAAAGTTCCTTCTCTTATGGCAGTAGGTCATATGGTGCACTCTTTTTCTTACTTATCAACTGGAGTTGACAAGTAAGAAACTAAGAAAACTAAGATTTTTTTTTTTTCCTGGTTTTGGAAATCTTTTTTTTTTTTTTCCTCTCCCCAAAATGACATGGAAAACATGTCTTTCCTGGGGAAAAAAAATCAGGAACACCTGCGCTTTTTGTTTTTAAAACAGAACATTTCACTATAGTTCTTGTATATTTTTTATGAGTAGTTTATGTGAATTTGACATTTTGTCTTTTGTATGTGTGCTCATTCTTCTTGATAGTAAACAAATAAACAAATCCAAGATAGCTTATAAAATACTCTGCCATTTCAAAAATGATGTGGTGCTTAAGACACTTCTCCAAAGCCACTTTTGAAGTAGAACTTTGAAATCACAGGGTCGTTTCAGTTATATTTTCTTTAAAAATAAAAATCCAAACAGGAACAAAAAAAAAAAAAAAAAAGAGTGTGAGAGAGAAGATGGAAGGCTTAAAATTGTAAAACAGAAGATGCCAATTTTTTTAAGCCTGTCTCACGATGGTCACTGGAGAATTTAAAAATTAAACCTTCAGATTTGATCCAAGAGTGAAATGTTTGGTGTAATGCATTAGCATGCTCTGCAAACATAAAATAGTCGTAGAGTGAATTCTTTGGATTTTTTTCCAATGCTCTTTCCAAAAGAGCATTCACCTCAGAGTGCATTTCTCCACTGTGCTCTTAGTTGATTTCTCTCTCTCATTTATGGAAAATGTGACAAGTACTTTGTTTTTCTGACATGATGGACCATTTCAGTCAGCAGAATTGTGTTTCAAGTGACATTAAAATATTTTGCATTTCTAATTCGTGGGTAATGTTACAAATTACAGCATTACTTTTGCATAAATTAGAAACCTGATCTGAAAACAAGTGAGAAAAGACCTTAGGAACCTGAGAACAATTGAGGATAGGATTGTATTTTAAATAATTTTAAAATCACTGTCATAATGCAGAGAATATACATATATATTTTACTGACAAATATTGTAACTGAATTTTTCCTCTTAAGTACTGATTTTGATATTATCTCTCAGTTTAAAAAAAATCTGAATATTTTACAATATTAAAAACCACTGGCTAAATTATTGGACTGAGGGAGTTTATTATTCTTTGACTTAAGCAAAATGACTTGGGACAGATTTTCATGCTGGCACGCAGAAAAAATTTAATTCAAACTGAGATGAAAGGCGGTTAATGTAATTGTAGCCTATTATCCTATGCAGGCTTGAGTTAAGAAGCAAGCCAACAGACAGTCAGAAAATGATGGATAGAAAATAGAAACGCTCAAGGCTGGTGAAATAGAGACTTGTGAAGGGATTATGCCGTAACTGTTCCCACACAATCTCTGCCTCAGTAATATCCCACCCCTACTGTATGTTTAGATTACTAAACAGGATTTTTGTATGCCTCCTGGGTTCTCTTTTTTTCTTTCTGACGTCAGAAAAGGTCCTCGTTTAGTAAACTTCAGTACTCTGTAATCCTGACTTTTTTGCCCTTAATCTACCACTTTCATCAGTCCTAGGGATGCGGTAAAGCATTCTGTTAGAGCACTTTTTAGTTTCCCTTTTTTAAAAAAAAAAAAAAAATTTGCTATCACACAGAGGCAAGTGGTTGGTCACATAAATAGTTAAAGTCTTTGATCTTAAGCATGTCTGTGGGGCTCATTGCTAGCAAGAAACTATTATTTTTACTAGAGTATTTAGTTAAAAAACAGTAAATAATAATCAGCTCAGGTTTTTTAACTGTAAGAGTGGCTATTTCAGGTGATCAGGTCATGGTTTTTTTTTTTTTTAGGACTGCATTCTGACAGTTTACCTATTTTTTATTATTCCATTTCATTTTTCAGTAGCCAGTATTTGTTTTTTTGGAATACATACCAAATTTTGCACAGAAAGCTTTTAAAAATCAAAAAGACATGTCTCAGTCTCCTCAGAATACCTACAGAAAGGTGATAAGTTTTGGAATACTCTGAAACATGTTAATTACAAAAGCTTTTGGACAGGTTTGTTGCCCTTGGCATAGCCCAGGAAGCAAAGCAAGCACCTCTTTCCCATAAAATAGCTGATCATACCTAGTGTAATACATATATCTCAGGTAATTCTAACAATAACTAGTTCAAGCATCTAGTGTGATGCCTACAAAATATAAGAGATCAATTACTAATCAGAAGTCCAACTAAAGCTGCTGTCTTAAAGCCTCTTTGTAGAGGGATTGAGTCTTTGAGGTACATAGACTAGGATGGTAAAGTAACTTTTTGAGGAGTGTAATCTTTAGCTTTCTCAGTCACTTCCAGCTGGGACGCAAGAATTTTCTCATCCATTGCAAGTTATATCACCAGAGGTCTTGTAGTAGCTAAACCATATATATATGGGTTTATATATATATATACGGTTTATATATATATATATATAAACCGTATATATATATATATAAACCGTATATATATATATAAACCGTATATATATATATAAACCATATATATATGGTTTATATATATATATATACGGTTTATATATATATATATACGGTTTATATATATATATATACGGTTTATATATATATATATATATTCTTTTTTTCTTCCTCATTCTGTCATTGTTTAGGGTGAGGTTTTGTGCCCGTTATTTTGCAAAATGTTTTCTTCTGTGAATTGCCCTTTGGGAAGTCATTGGGATTACTTACACAGTTAAAGGCTCTCTTCTGCACTGTGCTCACACAGGAGCAAGCATTGCTTTTCATGGTAGTACTCTGCAGCCTGCCTATCAAAACCAACATAAACATAGCTTGAACAGATCAAAACTGACAGATCAGGACTCCTGTTATGAAATACTTCACAGTACCCTGCCATGAAGCTATAGTGTCATTTTAGTCAACTTTTCTTTCCTTTTTTACAGCCATTCCTTTTAAGTTTTCTTCTTAGGGGGCAGTTAACTTTTCAAGGAGAGTCAGCCAAGACTGGAAGTGTTGGCAGATATAGTATTGTTGCTGCAACATAAACAGTAACATTTATTTCCACTTATTTGGCACTTCATAAAGAAGTATCAGTGTCACCTCTGCTCCGGGAAACTCACGAGATTATGTGCTATAATGGACTAATGGAGATTGGGGCTCTTCATAGGAAAGGGACCAGAGAGAAGCGAATATGTGTATTTATCTTCAAACTTTCTCCAACCACCCATACTCTTTTATGTCTTCTGTTCTTAATAGATATTTCTGTATCTCTTGGATTGGTATCTTTTTTAATAAAGTTAAATAAAAGATGGTGCAGGTTAGATGGGGTTGATATCCTGGATATTAAAAATGACTTAAAAAGAGGCCAGACATGGTTATGATGGAACAGTGGTGGGCAATAAGGCATGGATTTGATGGACTTTGCCATGTGGGGGAGTAAAGAAAATTCTTTTAGGCAGGAAAAGAACTTGTCAGAACAACATATTGGATAGATTTATAGATATTGAAAAGGTCTGATGGACAAAAATGTGGTTTTAAACACCAGAAGGACAAGAAGGAAGCTAGGAGTCTGGAAGCTGCCATGCCTCCATATTTGGTTTCTAATGATCACTCTCCCATGGGTCGCTTGTGGTATTTTTTTGAAGGGTCACCATTCATTGTTGTTCAAGGAGGAGGTTTGATTCTCTGACAGTTTCTGTCAATGCCACAGGAAACAAGTATGATAAGTAAATAGTCTGAATATACTTTCTGAATATCTAGGTAGAAACTCCTCGGTCATCTAGGAATATTGAAAGTAATTTGAAAATATCATGCAGTAGCTAGAGTTTTGGTCTCCTAAACATAAGAATGATAGCTTGCCAGTTGCACTGTATAATATACTGAAACCTCTGTAATATTTATGCTTCATGTTCATATTATAATGTCATTAATACTGTAGAAGTTGTTGCAGGTAGAGGAATAATTTAGATAACATCACTATTTTCTAAAATTCCCTAGTACTGTATAGCTGACAGCCTAGAGAAAACCATGACATTCTGATTTATTCATACCTTTGTCTTCAATTTGCATTTAATATTCTTGAATGTTCAATATATAAGCAGAATTTGGGCATGGCTAAGCTGCAGTCTCCACTCCCGAATAGGTGATGTGCTTTGCTTCTGAATCATCATTTTTGTCTTGGCTTAGTCAGAACTTATCATCTTTTTGAAAGCCTTAATTGCCATATTGTGATAAATTGTAGACTTAAATGAGAAGAAAATTATCAAAGTTACCTTACATAATTTGAAGTAGAAAGAGAAAAAGTAACTTGCCTGTTTTCATACCATCCTCTGGAAATTATAGTGTATGTATGGCATCCTCAAATACATATTTCTTAAATTGCCTTTTCCTTAAATTGCCTCAAAAATAAAGAAACCTTGATAGTCTTATATAAATAGTGGTTTTGTTTAAAAAACAGAACAAAAACAAACAAAAAACTACCCCAAAATCTTGAAAGCAAAGTAAAATGAATGCAAGGAAGATCAAATGAAAACAGATGAGAACTCTATAGCACTCTATAATACTATAGCATTGAACTTTCTGCATGAAGATTTTAATTGAGTATTTCTTTGCAATCATTTCCCTCAGTGACTGACGACAAATTAAATTCAACAATAATAAAAATAGACATCTTAATTCACTTTTTTTAAAAACAAGACATAAGCTGTTTAATAGTTAAATATTTTCTACAAATACAGTTATTAATAGTGTATTTTTACAATTCAGTGATGACTAATAAAGATGCAGTAAAACACTTGGGATTTAGTAATATTTTTTTATTGTTGTTCTTTTGATCTAGTCTAATTGCTGTAGACGTTTACAATACATTCACTCTGACTGTCAGGGCCTGTCAGATTCTATAATGTTGCTGAAGTGCCACCTCTCCTGCTCTTCTTGACAACTGGTTTCTAAATAACAAAAATATACAAATACCCTTGGAAACTCCCAGAACATCACCGGCAGCAAATAGCATGAGAGATTATCAAATGAAAGAAATTTTTTTTGTATGTCCTTTGTATTTGTTTTTAGTACACATCTTTCATTTTGAAATTACTGGCAGAAGAGTTCATACTTATGAACATGAATTTTTAAATGCAGTTAACAGTGCTATTTGAACAGGGAGGTTTTGAAATATGAAGAAATTTAGTAATTTTAACCAAAGAATTATTATTCTTGTTTTCATGATTATATGAATATTCTTTCCATGAAATCTTAGTGAAAATAAACTTTATTTTATAAATTTCACTTATAAAGAGAACTTTATATTAAAAATGATTGCAAAAGAAACTGTTTGCAAACTGCTTATGCTTAGGGATGCAGATTCATGAATATTCTGTTGTTGACATTAAGTTAACGTTTAACACATTTCATCGATATTTATCTTTTAAAAGAATGAAACACGTAAATTTTGTGAACTGTTCACTGATTTTTGCAAAGTAAAAATTTAGGAGGAGCTGCATTTCAGTTTAAGCAGTAATAAGTATTCATAAACTGTAGATGATTAATTTACCATTGCTTCTAATTCTTCTAGCTAAAAGGAAATAGTTGAGAAAACTGTGCTAATATTTCTTGGAGATGTGGTTCAGATCAGTGTAAACATAGCATCTTATTTTGAGCTGTCTGGGGTGTATCTAACATTTGCTTTCTAAGGGCTGGAGAAATGTCTGAAAAGGGTCAAAATGTGAGAGAAGAAATGTGCGTATTTCTCCTCCCCCAGTCTGAAAGAACAGTTTCTGATAGGTGGGAATTCTGCTTTTCCAAGTTCACCATTTTATATACATATAAAAGTTTGTGTGCATCACTGCCAAAAACATGGCCAATCATAGAGAAAGGAGAGTGCCAGAGGTAAAGGGTAAGGCCATGGCCATGAGATTCTGTGGTTCAGAGTAAGCAGTATCAAATCATTGGCATGTGAAATCCATTTGGTCTCCGATTCATGTCCAGATAGTTCCAAATGATGGCTATAGGTTACTTAATTTTTGTATAGAAGATGAGATGAAAATGTAATGTAGAGTTTATTAGAAAATCTTATTTTATCTCTTAACCAATTTTTCTTAATTATATAATTGTGATAAGTTGGTCACCTCTTTGAAAGTTTATTTTCTCCTGTAGTGCAATGTATTAGTGATTTGAAATATCATTACTTCAAAGAGTGTATAAAACCCCTATAATAAGTATTCTTGATTTTGCAGGGAAGAAGGGTTTGAATAGCGTGAGGGAAATCTTGTAATGGAAAATTTGCTTATGAAGCCAGGATGTTTTAGTATTTCTTTTGGTGAGATCAGCCTAGATTTAAAAAAAAAAAAAAAAAAAAAAGAGTATTGCTGGCCTAGGCCTTTTTCATGAATTATATGAAGAAGAGACAAACTAATCTGCAGAAAAAAAATTGTCTCAAGACATCATTATATGCACTTACAAGAAGAAACAAATAAATCATTTCCCCACATTATTAAAAAGTCCTAACTGGAAACATAAATCCTAGTACCTTTTACCCTTTTAGGTTATCATTATCTTAAGAGGTAGGCTGAAAATTCTTTATATATAAAGCAGAAAGGTTGCTCATGACTGGAAGGATCTTGGCACTGAGAGAAGTGAAAATGTCCAATTTTTACATCAGAACCAAAGATGCTTTATTGTAGCTCAAAAAAATTGAGAACTATTCACATACTTCAATATTAATGGAGAACATTGGGACAATATAGTGCAATGTCAATACAGTCAAGAAGCAGACTCTTAACTATAAGAGGAATATATTTGCATTTATAGATTATTAGTTTGTGTATTTCACTGTAGCAAAATGAAGATTATAGTAGCAGGATAAAAATACAGTAATAATTAGCAATTAAACAAACCTGTTCTCTGAAAACCACAAAGCACTCATTAACGTTGCTGACAATACCTATTTTTCATTAAATATATCATCTGGGCTCAATTATTGCATCTGAATCTTAGCACTTCTGCGGAAGAATGATGCTGCTTCTGAATCTTTTAAACATGCTTGAACTCCCAATACATGAGACAGGCTGGTGTAGCATAACTTTGGTTGTGAGGTCACTCACTTCCATTGCTGTTGACCATGTCTGTTTAACTGTTGATGGTTAGAAGATGTGGCTGTTCTTTGGCAGTTCTGTGTAAAAGGTATTGAAGCCAAGCAGGCCTAAGTCAAGACCTGGGATTTTTGTTCTCTTGCATCCACGTAGAAGTGTGAACTGGGATTCCAGGTATCTGTCACTCAGTATTCTGGACCAGTTAATAACCCGAGAACGGCTGAGGTTGGTGCTTTCATCCATGAGTCACCACTCTTGAGCAGGAAATCTGCAGTTTTCCTGCAGATCTTCCAAATTGTTACGAATTACAGCCAGTTACAGTTATTGACTATAGTTAATCATATACCTCAGCTAATTTTCTCATTGCTGGAAAGTATTTAGAATAGGAAGTCTTGCATGACTTTCAAGAAGGGGTAACCAACAAGCAGGGTAAATACCTGTGTGTGAACCTGGGCTGAGCTCTGTGTTACTACATTGTTATTACTAAAGATTCATCAGCTATTTCGTATCTATCTGCAAAAGCTGCAGTCAGAGCACCATGGGCATATTTTTAATGCTGAGTATGTAGTAATATATAGCAGTGTGTAGTAATGCTTCATAGTCCACTTACGATGCCCCAGGCCTAACCATGTGACTAGAGAAGTCTTAAGTTTAACTTTACAAACACTGTTTGAACTTTGGTTACGAGGTGTCCCAAGTAACCAAATTATGTTATGTTAAACAGTATTCTACTGTTCAAAAACCATATACACATCATACCACTGTGGTACCAGGAAAGTAGAATGAAAACAGGAGCCTGTTGTGCAAGATCAGGAACTGGGACAAGGAGATCAGAAGCAGGAATCGGTGATGGAGGACAGCAGGAGCAAGACCACTGGCTCGATAGGGGACTGAATGAGAAGTAAAGGCTAGAAGAGAAGTTGAACAGTAGTCCTAGAAGATGTTCTTATTCATCTAAAAGCTGGGGCAAGCCACCAGTCAGGGCTCAGTAATAGTCTGCTAAGTCCATTAGTCTTTATTTTTCAGGAACCTCTTGTAGATGCAATGCTGAGAACGTAGGCAAATTCCCAGACCTGTCTATGACCAGCTGTAGATCAGAAAGATGACTGCTTTTCCCCAGACTCTGTGGGAGTTAATTTGCAAGGACAAAATATGAGGTAAGGGTCATAAATATCTACTCAGTATAGTTGACAAGCCTGCATCTAGGCCAGAACAAGAGACAACTGCCTCAGCAGGGAATCAGTTGAATAAAGAATATTGTCTTTTAGAGTGGTCTTCCCTGAGAGTTTGACATTAGAAACAAACTCAGCTAGAGGAAAGACGAGCCGTACTTAGGTTACTCTTCTCCTGTTCCTCTTTTTTTGCTTCACTTTTAATTGAAGGGAAAGGTTTACCAATTAGTGGTGGCAGCAGAACTGCAGTAAATCCTGCCTTCGTTATCAAAGGTTAGATGAACTGTTATAAGAAGGTTTCTACCCGATCAAATCACTAGTCTAGAAAGCTGTAGATCTAGGTTGGTGTTACATTCTGACAGTTTTCTTTAGGTGAGAAGCTTGAAGGGAGATACCCATAAACACAATAAAATTAGACATATATACTCCTCTACTGCCAGTTCCTTCGCTTTCTTAAGTTTGGAAGATGTGGATATAGTGCACAAGATCATATCCATTGCTAAGCTTCAACAGAGGGTCATTTGTAAACTCTCAGTCTTACAAAAAAGCCTTTCATTCATTAAAACAAAAAACCCCAGATCTGTGAATATTAATATAAACATATACTCTTGGATACATTTATGGTATTTAAAGAGAATTATCATTCACTTGGTCATAAACATGGGAAAAGTTATTTTTTTAATGCATTTGTCCATAACACTTATTTTGAACTCCCAGGAAATACAGGGAGAAAAAAAGAAAGTAAAAGAAAATGGTTCAGTTTTGAAAGGATAATTGAGGGAGAGGTTGGGGAATAACTGCTAATAGCAGGCCATCAGAAGGTCAGTGAGCTTGATGAATTGAATACTTTTGTATTGGAACAAACTGTAGAACTTGTACGTAACCTGGTAGGAGCATTCCTCCATTTGCCCTTGTAAATGGGAGCTGTATCTTTGGAGGCATGCCAGAGTGGAACTGCTCATTCATTATTACCACTTAAAGCAAATGATCATAGCCCTATGGCACATAAAGTAACGAGTGTAGCTCCCATTTCACAGATACGAGGCATATATTATGCTTCACATATGGTCAAGTGTGTGCTGGCTTTTGGAAAAGGTACAAAGATTACTACAATAAATAAAACTCATAAGGAAATAATTCAGCAAAGAGGAAATTTTGTAATTGGAAACATAATTAGTGTCTGTGCTGGTTTTGGCTGGGGTAGAGTTAATTTTCTTCATAGTAGCTAGTATGGGGCTATGTTTTGGATTTGTGCTGGAAACAGT
>NW_008824986.1:15135275-15149377 GCF_000699105.1 Pygoscelis adeliae | reverse complement strand
CAGCGCTTACACAGAGTCAAGGCCTTTTCTGCTTCTCACCCCACCCCACCAGCGAGTAGGCTGGGGGTGCACAAGAAGTTGGGAGGGGACACGGCTGGGACAGCTGACCCCAACTGACCAGAGGGATATTCCACACCACACGACGTCACGCTCAGCCTATAAAATTGGGGGAAGAAGAAGGAAGTGGGGGACGTTTGGAGTTACGGCATTTTGTCTTCCTAAGTAACCATTACACATGGTGGAGCCCTGCCTTCCTGGGGATGGCTGTACACCTGCCTGCCGATGGGACATAGTGAATGAATTCCTTGTTTTGCTTTGCTTGTGTGCGCAGCTTTTGCTTTACCTATTAAACTGTCTTTATCTCAACCCATGAGTTTTCTTGCTTTTACTCTTCTGATTCTCTCCCCCATCCCACCGGGGGGAGTGAGCGAGCGGCTGTTTGGTGTGTAGCTGCCCGCCAGGTTAAACCACGACAGTGACTAATGCAGAGCAATACATATGCTTAATGAAATAGGATAGGATTAAAAGACAAAACTAAATTTATTCAGAACCTAGCCGACATACTCACGTGAACAATTTTAGATGTATTCCTAATCCTATTAGTTTCATTTTTTCACTCTGCTGAAAACTAAGTGTTTAAATAGCATCTTTCATTTGAGTTAGAGCAAGCTTCCCTAACTAGTAAGAACTCTACCTCATGCTATTCCTAATATACATTATGAAAGTGTTCTGCACCAGGGGACAGAGGAGGAAGCATAAGAGGGGCAGTGCAGGGTTCTTTCTGTATCTCAATAAGGCTTGATAACAAATGGCATAACAAACTAGCTGTTTTATTAAGATGGAATAAAAAGAGGAATACAGATAGCAAGTAAATCTTATGCCCCTTCAGTTACTGGGAACCCTATGTGCGTGCCGCACTGGATGGACCCAGCATGGATTTTCCCCCAGTGTGCTGCACAGATCCTGGCTGTGGTGAGGTTCCTCCTCCCTCCCATACCGTGGTCTTTTATCATGTGTAAAAACAAAACAGTGTATCTCCTCCTGACAAGCTGGAAGGTTCTCTTTGATAACACCTGCCAGTGCACAGCACAGGCTGGCACGGGACCTTCCAGCACCTTCCCTTACAGTGGCTACTCATGCTCACAGACGGGCTTCTCAAGCCTGACGAACAAGGGCCAGTAAATCAGACATGCCTTGCCCAAGATCACTAGCTCCTTGAGTACAATGTCTTCCGTGAGGCTCTCAATACAGAAAGTATAATACATATCAAAATACTTTGCTGTGGTGTAATTCACTGTTCTTCTTTTATTATGCATATTTTATCATTTCATCATGCATTATGCTGAAACAACTGAAACGGCTGGCTGTAAAATTGCATTGCTATTTTCTCTTCAAGATGCTTGAAGGTCACTTCTATAATTGTCAGGGAATTAGTAATTATTTGGGTTTGAATGAATACTTACGAATACTTGTATATTGCAGTGTTCTGTGCCTAGTAATTTTCATATTAAGCATTCTGTTGTGTGTTCGTTAAGTAGTGAAACATGTGGTGTGTTAGACAGATTTTATAGATATTTTTATTTTATGTATTTTTGTGTTTTTTCTGTAATAGAAATAGAAATACCGAAAGGTATATGTGATGCTGGAAATCCCTGGGTTCTGGTAATTATTGATCCACCGGAGATGGTTTCGTCTGATTAGAAGGGTAGCTGAATGGAGAAGGGAAGCTGTATGGAAACAGCTTTCCCTTTCATAAAGATTTTCAAGATTTAAAAAAAAAAAAAAAGTAGTCCTGTTTTGTGTCAGGAGCAAACTAAACTTCTTTTAGACCCTGGGTCAAATCACCACAGGTGAGTGCTGTGGCTGGCAAGAGTTCACAGCAGAATTTGTTTAGTCTCTCCTGACGGAAAGTACAGCTTATTGTTACTGGTGGTCGGACATTGCTCTTCCATGTCATACATAAATCAGTGCCATTATCAGTGAGCAGCAGGGTAAATTTCTTGCCTTCTGAGAAAGTTGCTTGTCTTGTCTGCGAAAGACTCTGAATACACAGTTATTTATATGAAATACATTTTTGTGTTCTGGTATAAAACCCCGGCATATTCTGAATACTGCCTGTATTTAATATTCCACTTTGCCTTTGAAACAATTCAGAAGAAAACAAAAAATTCCTCTTACAATAATGCCTATCATGTTGTTATAATTTGTTGCATGATATACTGTCTCATTTATGTGACAATCTTACATACAAGAAAAGGAAATGATTTTAAAATCTTAATTCAAAAATGATCCTTTTCGCTTAGCTCTTTCTTTCGAAATTGCCAATGTAAAGACACTTTCAGACACGAGTCTATTTTTACAAGCCTAATCTGTTTAAGTAGTGAGCTGTTCTTTGAAGAATTTAGTGTTTTGTGATGTTTAGAAAAAAGTGTGTCAGGCAGACCAATATTATTACTTGAGATTATTTTCTCCTTTCCTTTGTAAGTACATACAAGAGAGATACTTCAGCATCAATTCCTCTTCTAAATTCTGTGGAAAGGACTGTAGGGCCAGAGTGTTTGTGTGGACAAGACCACAAATTGTGTGCTGCAGTTAGAGTTGAAGTGTATGGTTTTTGGTTTCTTGGTGTTTAAGCAAAAGTTTTCCTATATAAAAAAAATGTTGAATTTCTGTAGAGTTGAACCTGCAAAGAGTTATCACACTGACATGAGACCAGGAGTGGGCAAGGACAGAGTCCAGAACATCTTTTTTTCTGCTTTTTCCATTTTAATGCTACTGTTATTTTCTTTATGATATTGTAACAAAGAGTCAAGGAGATTCTCTGCCTATTTTTTAATAAAAATGAGCATGTTAAGAATCACCAGTTGGAAACTAATGAAGAGACCAACAGAAATACAAACATTATTCTACAGTCTGCAACTTGTTAAATGATATGACATCCAAGTTAGAAAGTTTTTTAATATTACTCACAAATCAAATAAGACAAAAGATTTCCTTGCAATTTAAGTTTCTTAGAAAAAAGCAATGAAAAGGTAGCCCAAGCTATTAAATGATCCAGATTTCCTCTGGGAAAATGTTTATATGAAATTTAATAGGCAGCGATAAGCTTTCTCTTTGTTTTATGAATCATTCTGTATATTTAATAGAAAATTATAATCTTGCTGGAGACTTTTGTGGAACACCCAAGAAAACCAGAAGCAGGATAATCATTTTTATTAAGGTGCTTGGCATTTCTAGATAAATGCTATATAACTCAATTTGATCACTGGGAAATTCTGTAGGATATTTCACGTCTCTCAAAATAACTATATATCTTATCAATAAGAAAGATATTTCTCCAGCTCTTATCATGTACACGTCTTGTCAGCAGCATCAATACATTGTATTCAGTCTAAATTTCACCTAGTGCCCTAGCTGGTCAATGAAGAGAAGCGATTGCCTCTGAAGTTCAGAGAAGCTAAGTAGCTGAGGCACTGCTGTGCTTACAGTGCTACATGTATGGCTACAGTTTCTGGACCCAGAGCCAGTTGGCATTGTCTAGTTGCAGCTACATACCTTAGGACTAGCCTCTCTGGAGCAGACAGCATAGCTTTGGTCCTCTGTAGTGCTGTGAATATGTAATCATTATTTTATGCTTAGGGGTATTTTGGGGTTTGGGGTTCTTTTGTTGTTGTTTTTTCATTTAAAGAGTTGGAAATATATGAAAGATGTATTGCAGCCCACCAGTGTGGTGTTTGTATGGTTGGAAATGGAGAGAGTATGGTAGTATTTCAGGACTGTGTATGTTAGAGGAAGACATACTTATGAACATTTTCTGTAGTGAATGATCCCCCTGATTGATGCTCGGCTATTGTCTTGGAGAGGGCCGGTGGAGGGATCAAAACCAGCTAAGGGAGTAAGCTATCACTGAAGCGGCATGGATAATTAAAGATCCAGTGCTCAGCCTCCCTGCCTGGCTCTCTTTTGTTCATTAACGGAGACACACCACCTGTGGTAAGTCCTACGGTAGGCACCGACTTTAAGCATGACTGAAGTGCCTTATTCAAGATCCTAGTCACTCTGGGTTTCTTTTATGAGGAGAGAGAGGTGCCTCCGGAAGGTAGCACACCCTATTTAAGAACTATATGCAATACTTTTTATTTTCATGTATGTGTGCAACTAGTAATGAAACTCATGCTATTTGGAATAAATACTCTAGCTGCATTTTTATTAAAAATATAGTGTGTTTAATGGGAATGTTTGGTTTTGTCTTTTTTTCCCCCTGCAGCTGTGACTCTGAAAATAGGTATCTTGGAAATCCGCTTAGGGGAACATGCTACTGTGAGTACTTATATTTTTAATGTTCAGTACTTAAATGCTGTTTACATATTACATTATAATTTCATTTCCTCAGAAAAACAAAATATTTTTCTTAAGATTTTCTGAAGTTGGGCACGTTGATATTTTGACTGAAAAATAAAATGCCCCCTGGGCTTCTCTGTTACTTTGTCCACAAGAATACAAATTAAAGTCTACTAAAAGTTGATTCCTTACGCCTAGGTTAGAGGGACTGACCAAGCCATTGGGTTATTCTCTGTATCTCAACATATGTGAACAAAAGGAATAAGTAACTGTGTCATTGTTTAAAAGACAGAATTTGTGGTGGGGAAATGCAGATAGGCTAAACAGCAGTATTTCCTGGGGACATTCTGAATGGTTTAGCCAGTCTGCCTCCCAGGGACACGATACACAGCTGCTCTCTGGAGTATCATAAAATGATACTGTGTGTTGTCTCCATGTTCTTACTGTTGTAGAAAAGGTGCCTCTGGCAAATTTACTTTAAAGCATTACATTTCTGATAGTCATAGTGAAAGGCCTGAAGGGATGGGAATGCTTATTACCCATGTGCAGAAATCCCTTAGTGAGCTGTGCCAATATCGATGTTAAATAGTAATTTTAATCATCATAAAAATGTATGTGAAGTTGGAGAAGACTGTTTCACTTTTTCTGACTTGCACATACCTGCTCAATGTCAGACAATTGGATCCATTTGTCTATTGTTTCCTAACACCATCCCTACCTTGGACTTAAATTTACATAAAGACATATCTCTGAATATATTCATGGCATCTATTCTGATCTTTGGCCTTGTTTTTTAGCATTTCATTTTAGAATGTACACAAAAGCTTTGTTTTAGAATCTCTTCAAGGCATCATTTACCTAATAAACGAATGTTTCTTTTCTTTACTCATGTTTCTTTTCTACCTTAAATGGTTTGCATCTGCAAGGTATATTTTACAGAACAAAATTGACACATACTGTATTACAGATGCTGACATATGCCTAGGTCTAAAACATTTATTCCTCTTGCCAGGTATTAAAGAAATTTGCTGTGCATTGTTTTTGTTTTGGTTTTTTCTTCACAGACAAGTTAAGTTGAAATGTAATACTTCAAACTGTAAGATAATTTTTAAATATTGTATTTTGAAGATACTGTTGACGTTAACAGTTTACATAAAATAGACCAAGTTGAAAATACTCCTTAAAACTGTGATCTAAAGATGCTGTTGATCAAATAAATTCAATTAAATTTGTTGTTTGTTGCATAAGAATTTTTTCTTATTTCAAAACAGAAATGTCAGTATTTAGAAGAATGAATTTTTGTACCTATGAATTTTATAAATTTTGTAGATTTCAAGCTAGATAATGAGTATGTGAGAAGCTCATACTATGAAGAGAGTGCTATATAGGCTATTTTGGATATGTGTTTCAACATTTGTTTTGTCCTTTAAAAATAAACATTATTAAATTTAAGAGATGGAAAAGAAATGACAGTAATGAGATTTGTAGACCTCAGGCACCTCCATGAAAAACCTTATTTTTTTGCTATCATGTTGCAGGTTGGGTCTATAAATCATGTTGGAGACAAATTGTACTATATTCAAGATACCCTTTTCACCTTTAACTCACTACTATTATTTGTTTTCTGTCAGATTTCAAAATATTTTAAAGATCTTGTTGTTGTGGAATGATAAATCTTCTTTTAATACTTTCAGTCATTTAAAATATCACATATAAATGATTTTCAGAGTTATTTTATCTGGAGGTAATAAGGAGCCTGTGCTAATTTAAAATAATGGAATTTGTATTTCTTGCATTGTGGCTGATGCATCATAATGGGAAATAATTTGTTAATTTGTGGATAACTGACTGACCTAAGATTTCAGTGACAATTGCTTATCAGCACCATCCATTACCTGCTAAATCATGTATTAAAATATGTATATGTCATAAAGCCATGCTCCAATTTCTTATCTATGTAAGTATTTTAAAATATGGCCTTACCATGGACTATAATTTATATAAGAAAATGTTTCACTTTTGTACAAGACAGACATTTGGATGGTATTTTTCTGTGCTTATTTCACTACTCCGTAAGAAACTTTCTCTTTAGACACTTATATTGCTGCTTTGCTTCTCATTGGAGTGAAGAATATTCTTATTTTTTACAGCACAGTAATAGTTATTGCTCAGGAGGGAGGAAAATACTGAGGAAAACCAAATTGTATATACTTATAAGCAGCATAAGTTTACGAGAAATAAAAATTCTAGGCACATTGGTTTCTACCACTTAGAATCAAAATCAGTGAATGGTACAAAAATAAGAATACAACTAGCAATTTGCTGTATGGTTGGGATCTTCTTCAGGAAAGCTTTTAGTCACATGCTTGAGTTTAGCCATCTTCAAAATGACCAGTTTTAAGTGTTCAAATTTTATCTTTTTTTCACTTGTCTGAACACTGCCCTTAAATTGGAATGCTTTTCTAAGCCAAAACCTTAGAATTCAATCCTGAGTGTATGGCTAACTTTTGTATGATATTGGATGACCTCAATTTCTCTTTAACAGCAGGATGTGGATTGAGAAATGTTGTTGCCTGTTGCCTTAGAGGAACTTCCTGCAACTTGTGATATTGTGAATACCCACTGCCCTATAAAAGTTCAGCTGTTTCCATCTCTTGCTCTCTGCCTACCTTACCTAGTTCTTACCTGTCATTGCCATCCTCAAGCCTACGAAGGGGGAACAGACTGGCGTTGATGTAGGCCCCGGTATTAACATCAATAGACTGTTGAAGATAGTAAGTAGGCTCTAAATTTAACAGAGTTAGCCAGTGGGATAGCACAGATTGTTTTAGTTTCTTCCTTATTTGTTTCCTTTAGTAGTGATGTAGAAGAGTAAGCAGAATATTAATGCTGTACATGGATCGTGTTGTGATTAGAGAAGTGATCTGAGCACAAATGAAAATACAGGAAAATTACAGATAGGTCTAGCACGATCGAAAAGAATGAGATTTATATAGGAAGTAACATGCCGAAACATTGCAGGGACATAATCTAAATACAGATACTATGCCAAAAGGATAAACACAGATAGCAGCAAAGCCATCAAATCCTAGAGATAACAGGAGCAGTTGGTTAAACATCAGATTTCATTCTAATATGGCATTTCAAAACATGGCAGCACTGGATGAGTAGTTTTTCTACTTTGAATTATCAAAACTTAATAAAAGTAGAGTAGGAAATGCGTAACAGACAGGGCATGCAATACTGTATTATCCAGATTGTGTGAAAATCGTCGCCCATTGCTTCTATTAAAATTATTTTCATTTCATTCTTCATGACTTCGCTGTATGATTGAAAAAGCACAACAGAGGGAACAAACTGAGAGTAAGAGAATGAGAACAAGCCTCACGCATATAAAAATTAGAAAAATATTGAATGTATAAGAATGCATGAGCAGCTGCATGATGGTCTATCTATTCTAGTACCCTGTTGTCAGTAGTGGCTGAATATGAATGCCAGGGGAAGAGTATAGCAAATGGACAAACATACAGTGATATTTCTCTCTTTACATCCAACAATTTGCAGCTCAGAAACTTCATGAAAGGAAGGATCTCTTGAGCCAGAAGTGTTTGATATGCCATTGTTCAGGAATATCAGAGAAAATCTTATTAAAGATTTCTTATACATAATAAAAAAGAAGAATATGAATACAAAAGAAAGCTTCATGAATTTAAAAGCCACAGTTTTGTTTGTCCATGTAAATATTCTTGTAGGTTGAGTACAAGTCTGCTTCTGGTTTGTCTCTCTTATGTTTCTGGTAGGGAGGCTCTGTATCCCTAGGCCTTTCTGTTAGAAGCCAATCTTTCTGCAAATGATCGGAAGCTGGTTCAATCCGTATAAATGAATTCTGAGTGGAGGCCAGAAATGCTTGTGCAGCTGACTTATGCATGTACACAAACCATAAATATAACATTTCGTCATGATGCATTTGTATTTGTTGTTGTTGTTCTTTGGTATCTCAGCCAGTGTGATGTATAACAGTGACACCTAGATAGCGAAGTATGCATCCAAATGGCTGGATTAGTTCTTCGCACGTCAGCATTAGAAATACATTGCTGTCAGAATCAGTGCTCCTGGGTGCAAAGAAACATGCAGCAAAACCAGATGGTTTTGGACTGATTGGGAGGAATCGCTGGGACAAATGCCACTTCTGTGATTCTGACCTGGGTTATATACAGACACAAAGCTTTAAATCATAAATGGAGAAATAGTTAAACCAGTGTTCTAGAGAAAATGAGAGTTTAAATTTGTAATTCATGATATGTTACTATACAGAGGGTGAATTATAGGTTTGCTAACAGTTACTTGTTTTGAAAGGATGTGATACTCTTCTTCATAAGCCTCTTAGATATCCATACTTCTAAGGTCAAAAACTTTCTAAAATGTCTCTTTTATGTACATTACTTTGAACGTCACGGTTCCAATGCTACATATCAAACAAGAAGTGCAACTGATGGATTCTAAAACTACTACATGCAGAAGCATAAAAGCTTACAACAAATTAGTACTGTCAGTGCAAATTGTATTGTTTGCCCACGTAGCTGTTAGAATTTCCAGAAGAGTTGAGCACTCAAGGGTTGCCTATTCCACTAACAGAATAGTGGAATAGGCTATTAGGAATATATTCCTATTCCTAACAGAATAGGAATAGTCCACTAGCTAAGACTGATCTAGTAGCCAGCTAAGAAAATGTAGTTGAAAAATGTATGTGGATTTACATACCTTAGTTTCTTATTCCTTTTTACCCTTTAAAAAAATTAATTTTTAGAAGCATTTTTTATTATTTCTGGGCACTACCATCAACAATGAAGAGAGGGAACAAGTAGCTTCTCCATTTGCTTCTGCAGATTGGTTGCTCTTTTAAAATAGGCAGCAGCAGTGGGTTACAGGGCAGCACAGTGTAGCATATGAAACTTCCAGACATTTGAGAAGATTTTCTCAGCAATGCACAGCAAGAATGTAGTCACAATGCAATAAAATTGCAATAAATTAACAATTTTGATTAATCTTGTGCTTATCTTTGGGCTGGACAGACATGTGTCCACGTGTCTGTGACTATCTGTGAACTCAAAAAGAAGTGGAAGCTTCCTTTTTGCATTCAGAAGTGCATTATGTATCCAGAGTAACACTATAGATTTTACTGTGCTGCAGAGCAGGCCCACTTTTAAGTTTGTTAGAGATTAGAACATGACCTTTGAGAAGGATTAGAGAATCCAGGAATGAATAGAGGTCAGGAGGGATGAATAGGGGTCAGGGTCACTTGCGAAGAGAATTAAAACGAGGTGGAGCTGAATGATTCATGGCTTTTTGTGGAATTAAAACCCATGTATTGATCATTTATTCCACATCTTCACAAGAATATATGCCTCTGATGGAGATATTTGTTGGATTTACAGCCTTTAAAAAAGAGGAAGCACGAATATCTGTACATAAAAGAGGCTGAAAGAATGTACAGATTTTATTTTAACTGCTTTCCTAGGTTCATTGTGTTTTCTTCCACAGCTCTTTCTAATCTTTCTCTCACCTCAGTGTTTTATAAAATGTCATTTGTGGATGGCTTCACCCAGTGACTCATCAGCCACTATTTCAGATGTTCTTCTGGGATGAAGCATGCAAAAAAGGAAGATGGTAGGCCCATCTGCAGAAGTCTTAAGGGTCAGGTGTACTACAGAGCACTGGCACCACTGAGCTTTTCTAGTCAACCTTGTGGATGTGGAGGGAGGAAATGGAAAGCCAGAGAAAACATTGCTGAGTTCTCAGATGTTTATCACTAAAAAAATCCAACATAATTACTAGCAGGAAAATACTATTAATAGATATATAATTTTTTTTTTTTTTTTTTTAGAAAATTGTCTTCTGATAAATTTTATTAGCTGTTTTTTTTTTTCCTACTTAAAGTACTCCGCAGGAAAAATATGCACTCGTATGTGAGCTACTAAATATTTTGCAACAACTTTTTTGGGAGTGACCTGAATAATTGGTTTATGGCTTTACCATGCCATTCTAAATTCTGAGCCATAAAATCATCATAGCTTGTAACACTATTGCTTATTTCCTTGGTATACATAAAGGATAACAATAAGCAATTCTCTCAGTATGTCAGCAACTCACAAAGATGACGAATGATACTTTCATGTCCAAAATTGGTGAGGAAGCATGAAATGTACATGCAGTGAAAACTCTCAAGATAAGATCTGGTATCTGTGCAGGGAGCTGGGGAGGAAGAAGGAAATCTTGCTTCTGGCTGTAGAACCTCGTAAGGATTCTAGTCCAGTCCTGGAGCTGCATTAGCCCCATTACTGCTGACACACCAGGACTTCAAAAAGGGCAAAGTAAAGGAAAGTGCTAGTCCTTACCTATAGTCCTTACCATTTCTTATAGTAAATTTTTATTGTAATTTAAAACTTTTAAATTATATTGTTATACAATATGTATGGTGCCTGAAACAAAAACGAACACTCGTTTCTTGTATCCCATTTATTGAAACTTCATCTCACTTGATAAAAATTAAGAAAAGAAGTCTTTCTTACTTTTTGATATCTGGGCTTTGGAGTAAAGGCCCTGGTACTCCTTTGGAGGTGTTACTTTTTATTTTTCCTTTCTGACTTGTTGTTTGTTTACAGCAGTAGTAACTAGAAAGATGGTTTGATAGAGGACAGATTATTAAAAGTAGACAATTTATGACAACATAGTACCTCTAATGACTTTTTAGAAACATTGGTTCAATACTGTCTCAGAGCAAAAGGGTCAGATAATACATCCTTATTTAAGTTGTCGAAATACAGTTTAGGCTTAATCTCACCTATTGGTGTGGTCTGATAGTTCATCCCACCTGGTGTTTCCCTATTATTTGAACATTTTTTTTTTCTTCTTTTTTCTGGGATTATTCGTAGTCCAAGTTCTGATATAAGCCAATTTTCAGTAACAGTTATTACAAATGTTATACTTTGATAAAAAAGGGGGAATTAAAACCATTAAAAGAAACCTCTCTAAATACTATGCCAAATTTTCTCCTCTGGTCTAGCTGCCTTGCAATAATCTGGCAGAATGAAGGGACAGAAACCTAGTTCATCATCTTCACAGAAGAGTGGACATAAGCAGACATAAGCAACCTCTGTGAAGGGAATTGTTCTAGGGGCTGATGGGTGCTGGATCTGGAATGACACTTTGCTCTGGTTGCTCTCAGTTTGTGAGTGGCACACTGGGATCTACCATAAATTGCTTCTTGGGCTGCGCCAGCCCTGCTGCTTGGAATTTTTTTTGTGAACGGAATCTGTTTATGCTTCCTTTTCCTCATCGCTCCCCAGCATTTGTCTTCCATGTAGGGTGCCACTACTATTTTACTCTTTCCAAAGAGTTGTTGCCCCTGGATCCCAAGCAGGTAGTCTCAGCAGGATTTCATTCAGAGCCCATTCCAATGTGTGCCTGTCTTCAATGTTGGGGGTGCCACACTGCAGTGGCACTCCTCACCGAGTAAGAGACTGTGTATAGAGCTGCCCTGGACCAAAGAAGCATTGGCTTCCCTAATACTTCTCATACTGTACTGACATGATATCTTGTTTTTTCTTTTTAATAAAATAAATTACAGGTTTTACCCTTTCCACTTGCACCAAGCAGATCTCACAGCAAAAGAACACAGTTACAAAATAGTTGTATGCTAGTCAAGAAATGCACATGTGGTCTAATAGCTGTTGAAACATGTAAAGCAACCTGTCAGCAAGAAGATACAATGTGGTTTTTAAGCACTCTGTGTGTAGGCAAACATGCATGTATATGCACTCATGGACGTAGAGCATGACATCTTTTATTAAAAAATAAAAAAATTATGAAATAAAACATGTACTAGAGGTGACCATAAAGCACTAGGTGGCAGACTTGCTATACTTAGAGAAAAATTAAACTCAAGAACATTCCAAGGAGAATATTTTAGGAGATAAATAGCACGTAGCAGTTTTAATAAAACTGTTAGCAGAGATTTTCCAGATGCTTAAAAATTACATTGAAACTTAAAGGGCATAAACAATAAATTTTGGCTATTGAAAAGGTGTGTGTTTTAGTTGAGTTGTGAGATGTATAGCAGCAGTTAGATGCTTCGCTACTGATTTGTAGAATTCATGTTTCCTTTTGGGACAGCATTAATTTAAACTAAATACATATTGTAATTGTAAAACTGTCATGCTTGACTTAAAATAATGAGTTCCACCAATTATATCTAACACTGATTGACTTTGATACAGACTGAAACATTTTTTATTACATATAAACACAGTAACAATAATGACTCACATTGTCTTTTGAATATATGGACTTATACAAATAAATTGTATTTAAAAAGAAATCTTCTTAGTGTTTGAAGAGTCTAGTGGAACAGATTGTAGTTTAAATCAGACAAATCTAGGATGGTCTGAGAAAAGATTAGTCTCAACAAACCTACCAACTCAGAACATATAAAGAGCAACAGGCAAACGGAGTCTTTGCCCTGACCTAAAATAACAACACAAACCAACTGTCACCTTCCAGAGAATTAAAACAATAACCACACCAAGAATCTGAAGCTCCTAATAGAGTACTATGATCTCACCCCAGGCTCTGCATACTCATTTGCCAAATACTAGGTTGGCTTGCAGCTTTTTTGGGCAGGCTAAAGAAACAGTTTTGCTGCCAATCATTTTCAGACTTTACGGTGAATTAGAGAATCTTGCCAGGTATGTACTTACTTTTTTTTTTTAATATTGGGCATTTTCTTTGTTTAAAAAAAACCACACTTTATTTTTGAAATGAAGATTATTTGCTTTCTCTGATAGCTTTTGCTGATGTATCAGTGAATTTACTGACTGTCATCCCCTTACAGATACTATTTAATAACTTTTGCCAAAGTAGACAAAGTCGTTTTAGTGAATATTCATTTAGGTTTACTACCCTAAGTCAAAAGAAGATGGCCACTACCCTGGACAAACTAGCTTTCTAACTCTTAAGGAGAAGAAAATAATAGATAAACATACATTATAATGTATGCAAATGACGGTCTGAATTAGAGGCCTTCACCACCTGATAGACTGTTCCACAGGTCCCATAATTATTTTTTATATTATTTTTTATCTTGCAAATATAATATGTAGTATTACAGTAAAATACCTATTAGTATAAAATTTAAAATGGTATAAATTATGATTATTTATAGAACTATAAATTTTTAAAAGCTTGATGAGGCAAGAGTGAGAGAGACTCGATGGCTTGGAGAACTCATTCAGAAGAACTACTTTGCTTGTAGGGGACTCTAGCCCATACATGGAGCATTTTTTTTTAAATGAGAAGGAAACCGATGCGAATATCTACATACATACAATATTTTATTTCGTCTGTGTATTGAGCTGGGGTTCATAGGGATGAATACTTTTTGAATCCTTGTGCTGTGTATACAATGTGCTGTGTATGTGTTTGTTTCCCTAACGTCCACAAAGACAGGAGCTGTCACTCCTCAAACACCCGGGAGGCCTGATGTTGTAAGAAGCAAACGGAATAGGAAAGGATCCATCAGTGTCCCTTTACTTTACCTTCTGACAGTGAAGGGAAAACCTCTCTGGTGGTTTTACAGTTGCATTGGTTCCTGTGCTGACTTCCCAGGGAAAAGAGAGAATTCTTGATCAGTGGGACTTCAAGGAAAGATCTGTAGTGAAATCTTGAACCAATTGAAATAGAAACACCCCCTTCCCTCCCCCCCC